>NW_021703769.1:21825146-22076630 GCF_005190385.1 Monodon monoceros | reverse complement strand
CCCCCCAAAATAAAAACAAAAAGTGTCCCTAAGCCTCTTTCTTCAATTCACGAATTTGACAAATGTCAAGCCCATACTTCCTTCAATGCATCCTTCTGCACTTTGGGAAAACTACAGAAAAAACGTTCCACCTACATGGAGCTTAATTACTAGTGGTGGATTCAGATAATACATGAGTAGATTATAAATTCTGGGAAGAAAAATAAAACATGTTAAGAGTATAGGAAAGGCTGGGAAGTGCTGTGACCTGACACTTGAGCAGAACCCAAATGAAGTAAGGAGACTGTGGGGTACTCCACTGTGTAATGAATATCTAGTATTTTAACAACCTTGTATCATAATGTTATAGATTAAATAATGCCTAATTCTTAACTTTGCGAACATTAGACTCACTAAACAAAATTTATTCCAAATGCCAGTATCTGAAACAAATTCAGCAAAGAAGTAACAAAATTCCAAAACCTTTTAATCTTTCCTGTATTTTTTTTCTTGAAAATACTAGATTTAAAAGAAAATGTCACATTGTAAACAAGTCCAGTGATCCATTAGCTTAAAACAGAATGACAGCACAATCACATTATAAAACCTAAAAATGAAACGCTGGTACCAAACACAGCAGTTAAAGAGAGGCCTGAGCCAGGCTCTGAAAGATCTTTCCCAGAAATAGAGGCAGCAGCAGCTTCAAAGAGGCACAAAAACTGGAAGAAGGAGGAGGCAGCATTCAAACCATCAAGGCATAAGAGTACAAAAAAAAAACCAGAGCAATAGACTCATCTTGTGAACAAGAGGTGAAGGATAAAAGGGCAAAAGCGTACTTCCTGATGTTCTGGGAACATCAGACCACGCCACATGAACCCAGGAGGGTTAGAAGGGCAGTTTTTTGTTTTTTTTTTTTTAATTTATTTATTTATTTATGGCTGTGCTGGGTCTTCTTTTCTGTGCGTGGGCTTTCTCTAGTTGTGGCGAGCGGGGGCCACTCTTCATCGCGGTGCGCGGGCCTCTCACTGTCGCGGCCTCTCTTGTTGCGGAGCACAAGCTCCAGACGCGCAGGCTCAGTAGTTGTGGCTCACGGGCCCAGCCGCTCCACAGCATGTGGGATCTTCCCGGACCGGGGCACGAACCCATGTCCCCTGCATTGGCAGGCAGACTCTCAACCACTGCGCCACCAGGGAAGCCCAGAAGGGCAGTTTTTTAAGTGGGGAAAGGATATTAGTCAACTTTAGAAGCACTTGGGTCTGCTTCTTGGCACTCAACTCTCAGGGACACAGGAAACATGTCACTCTAGTGTTGTTTCTAAACTCATAATTGAGCTGCTTGCCCTGACCCCATCACCTTGGCTGAACATAACATTGATTCTTGGCTGTGTCTGTTGCTCCCATGGATGTCCTACTTATGAATGAGTATGTATAAGAGAGGCGCCACGGTGAGACCTTGGAACAAAACACAGGGCTCTCTTGGGAAAAGGGTTTCTGCCTTCCTCCTGGTGCTGGAGGGTCCCTGAGGGATAGGAGTTTGATGTGGCTGGGCCCCTTGAGGCTCCGAGTTCATCAGCAAAACTTTCTCTTTAGCCCCACCTACCCAAATCCTTCCCCAAGGAGGCCTCTGAGTTCATGGAAAGGCCAACTGAGAGAGCAGAAAAAAACAGCTGGGGAAAGAACGTAAGGGATAGTTTTCTTCCTGTGGCACTTGTTACTGACCAGAGTGACTACTTCCTTATAGTGACTTTAGACATTGAGAGAGTTTGTTCCTTAATCTGGAACACTGATTCTCAAATAAGGGGCAGGCCTTCCCAAGAGGGGCTCTTAAGACTCTCCGAAGAGGTTTTGTCCAATATACATAAGCCCCACACTCCCTCTCAACTGAGATCAGTGTATGTAATGACAGAAATTCCTGACGGGAGTATATTGTACATCTGAACAGTGTTAGAGGCACAACAAAAAGCTAAAAACCCTTAATCTGTGGGGCAGACGTCAAAATTATATAGTGATTTTTTTCTCATTAAGTTACAAATAAGTAGCTAAATTCCGTGACTGGACTCCACGCTGAAGAGCCAAGAATGACAAGTTCACCCATTCAACTAGTAACCACACTAGATTAAAGCAATACAATTCTGTCCTCCTAAAGACAATTTCCAGAAAGACCCGCCTGTCCCAGTGAGGTAGTTGACACTAGGATTAGCACAGGCTAATCACTGTACGGTTTCTTAGAAGACTGGCTTTTCTCTGTTTCTTTCTCTTTCATAGTGCACAAGGGGTCCACCAACTTGTTATGAACAAGCATTAAACCTCTGAAATACTTGACAGTCTTCACTTTCAACTCTAGGGTGGCATCCCTGTCGCACATAAACACCGTGTGGGGATGCTACTGGAAGGCAGACATATGGTTCACTCCCTCCTCCATGGCCTTATACAGAGCAAACGCCTTGTGAGCACCTGAGATGAAGATTATCATCTCTCTAGCATCCATCACAGTGCCCACACCCACCATCAGGGCCATGGTGGGCACCTTGGTGAGATTTCCATCAAAGAACCTAGCAAGGGCTTCCTTGGTGGCTCAGTGGTTAAGAGTCCGCCTGCCAATGCAGGGGACACGGGTTCGAGCCCTGGTCCGGGAAGATCCCACATGCTGCAGAGCAACTAAGCCCATGCGCCACAACTACTGAGCCTGTGCTGTACAGCCCACAAGCCACAGCTACTCAGCCCACGTGCCACAACTACTGAAGCCCGTGTGCCTAGAGCCTGTGCTCTGCAACAAAAGAAGCCACCGCAATGAGAAGCCTGGGCACCGCCATGAAGAGTACCCCCTGCTCGCTGCAACTGGAGAAGGCCCATGCACAGCAACAAAGACCCAACGCAGCCAAAAATAAACAAATAAATTTATTAAAATATATATATATATATATATATATATATATATAAAGAACCTAGCATTGGCCAGGATGGTGTCCATGGCCAGTGTCTTCACATGGGTCCTAGACAATAGACTGGAGCTCGACTCATAAAAGGCAATGTCTCCACCAAGGCCGATGCCTCCCAACAAACAGCTCAATCCCTCCCGCAGCCTTGATCTTCTCTTCAAAGGCATCACACTCAGCCTGTAGGCCAGCTGCATTCCCATCCAGAATGTGGGTGTTTTCTGGGTGGATATCAATGTGTTTGAAGAAGTTGTTCCACATGAAGGCGTGGTAGCTCTCTGGGTGGTCTCAAAGAAGGCCCACATACTCATCCATGTTGAAAGTCTTCACATATTTGAGGGACAGGTCTCCATGCTTATAGTACTAAATCAGCTTCTTGTAGCAGACAAGTGGGGTGCTCCCAGTGGGGAGCCCCAGGGTGAAGTACTTGTCTGGCCCTTGGCTAAACTGGATGATGCAGTTCCTGATGTATTTGGCCACCCACTCACTGGCCTGAGAAGAGGGGTCCAGGATGGTGAGCTTCATCTTGTTGAGGACACCTCCTGTGGTGGCTGTAGAGACTGTGCTAATCTTTCCTTGTTTAATGATAACATAAATAATTTATTGGAACACAAGCATTAAAATGGTCAGAAAGGTAACATTTAGACATTGCAAAGATGATATATTAAGTGACATATATGATCCATTTTTACCTTAAAAATACAATGATTTTTTCAATATGCATTGAAAAAAGTCTAGGAAGATTCACATCAAGAGGTGGCTACAGTGCAGCCATTATGAAAACCAGTATGGAGTTTCCTTAAAAAACTAAAAATAGAGTTACCATATGATCCAGCAATCCCACTCCTGCGCATATATCCAGAAAAGATGAAAACTCTAATTCGAAAAGACACATGCACCCCAATGTTCATAGCAGCACTATTTACAATAGCCAAGACATGGAAGCAACCTAAGGGTCCATCAACAGAGGAATGGATAAAGAAGATGTGGTATATATATACAATGAAATATTCCTCAGCCACAAAAAAGAATGAAATATTGCCTTTTGCAGCAACATGGATGGACCTAGAGATTACCATACTAAATGAAGTAAGTCAGACAAAGACAAATATCATATCATTGATATGTGGAATCTAAAATAATGGTACAAATGAACATATTTACAAAACAAGAACAGAGTCACAGATGTAGAAAACAAATTTATTGTTACCAAAGGGGATAAGGGTGGGGCAGAGGGATAAATTGGGAGATTGGGATTGACATATACACACTACTATATATAAAATAAACAACAAGGATTTACTGTACAGCACAGGGAACTATATTCAGTATCTTGTAATAAACTATAATTGATAAGAATCTGAAAAAAATATATGACTGAATCACTTTACTGTACACCTGGAACTAACACAGTATTCTAAGTTAACTATACTTTAATTTAAAAAAAGGGGGGGGCTGTAATGTGGAGCAAATGGACCTCTTACACACTGCTGGTGGGAATGCAAAATGATCCACTTTGAAAAAAGACGTGGATATCTTACGAAGTCAAACACGTACTTACCATTTGGCCCAGCAGTGCAACTCATGAAGGAATAAAAGAGAAATAAAATTATATGTTCAAAGACTTGCATACATATGTTCATAACTATTAATAGCCTCAAACTGGAAACAACCCAAATGTCCGTCAACTGGTAATGAGATAAAACAAATTGAGTATAACCAAGGTATGGAAAATTGCTCAGCAATAAAAAGAAATATTTATGCATACCACATGAATGAATTTCGGAAACATTATACTAAGTGACAGAACTCAAATACAAAAGATTACATGCTGTGCATACATATATTTATATGAAATTCTAGAAGAGGCAAACCTATGGTGACAAAAAGCAGACCAACAATTGCCTGGGTAAGTGGTGAGGAGGATATGCAGAGGGTGGGGAATATTAGAGGGAAAAAGAAAACTTTTTAAAGTGATAGAAATGTTCTATATACGCATCTCAGAGATATTGCAGGTTCAGTTGTAGACCACTGTAATAAAGTGAGCCACACAAATTTTTTTGGCTTCCCAGTACATACAAAAGTCAGTTGTTTTTACACTATGTAGTAGTCTATTAAGTGTGCAATAGCATTGTCTAAAACAACAGTGTACATACTTTAATTAAAAAATACTTTCTTGCCAAAAACTGCTAGCCATCATCTAAGCCTTCAGTGAGCTGTAATCTTTTGCTGGTGGAGGGTCCTACCTCCATGTTCATGGCTGAGCAGGGTGGTGGTTGCTGAAGGTTGGGGTGGCTGTGGCGAAGTCTTTAAGACAACAATAAAGTTTCCCACATCGATTGACTCCTCCTTTCACTTGAACACTTAGAGGCCATTTAGACTTATTACTTGGCCTATTTCAATACTGTTGTGTCTCAGGGAATAGGGCGGACTAACGCGAGGGAGAGAGACTGGGGAATGGCAGGTCAGTGGAGCAGTGAGAACACACACAACATTGCCATCTTATACGGGTGTGGCTCATGGCACCCCAAAACAATGATAATATCGTACGTCAAAATCACCGATCACAGATTACCATAAATATAATAATGAAAAATTTGCAATATTGTGAGAATTACCAAAATGTGACAGAGACATGAAGTGAGCAAATACTGTTGGAAAAATGGCGCCAATAGACTTGCTTGATGCAGAGTTGCCACAAACCTTCAATTTGGTAAAAAAAAAACGCAGTATCTGTGAATCACAATAAGGCAAAGCACAATAAAACGAGGATTGTAAGTGGTAGTTATACAATCATATATAATTATGATTATACAAGCTACACACTTAGACTGGGTACATTTTATTCTATGTAAATTATACCTCAGTGAAGCTGGAAAAAATTCATCACAATATAAAACCTAAGATTTACACAATTTTCTTCATGTGAAAAAATAATAAAAATTTTAAAAAATTTGAACAGGTGACCTCTGGTTGGTGGGAATATAGTTTTTATTTTTTGCTTACATATATTGAATGTTATACAATGAATGTTATTTTCCATAATTAATCAATTATTTCTTGAAGTGATGATGACCTAACTGAAGTAAGTAAATAAGCCCAACTTGGTTTGGTGAGACAGCGTCAGGGTGGATGTTTGAACCTGGATCTCTGTACTCTTGGCCATTATACAGGTACATTCCAAGCTTCCTGGGTAAGAATAATAGCCTGGGATGCTTAACAAAACTGTTTGTATACTACACTTTTAAATCTGCATAGTTAATAAGTCCTCAAAGGTGATTCTTACCACGGGGAAATTTGATGGAACCACTGCCTACATGCAGAATCTGAAACCTCAGGAACATTTTCTTTTATATTAAGGGTCTGTCATTGATGCCAAATAATCCCACATGTGTATTAGTTACCCCACCTGGAATCTATTAGCATTAATCTTTCCTGGAAAGTCATCTTCCTTATGAAGCTATCCCTAACTGGGACCCCATACCTGCCCAGAGTTGGGTGACCCTTGGTGGTTCCTTTTCTATCCCCGTTACCAGTACAGTAAAGCATATAGCTCTTCTTGCCCAGGTCTTTACTTAATTGGCACGACTGACACTGGGGCTGGATAAATTCTTTGCTGTGGGGGCTGTCCAGTGCACTGTAGGATGTTTAGCAGCAGCTCTGGCTTCTACCCTTAGATACCAGTAGCACCAACCTCCCATGCCCAGTTGTGACAACCAAAAATGTCTCCAGTCATTGTCAAATGTCCCTGAAGGTGGCAAAATTAACCAAGTTAAGAACCATTAACTTGCCTCCCGTGTCAGTCTAAATAAACATCTTCTAATCAATCCTCTGCATAGATTCCAGATTTCTAAAACTTGCAGTTCAAAGCATAGTCCTTAGCCCAGCAGCACTGGTGTTAGGTATAAGAGCTTGTTAGAAAAGCAACATCTCAGGCCCAAACCCAGGCTCTGCATTTTTAACAAGATTAACAATCCCTGGTGATTCCTATGCTCTTAAAGTTTGAGAAGAACTGCCAGAAAGTCTCTAACTTGCCTGAGGGTTAATATCACTTGGAACAGAGGTTAACAAAATTCCTAAGTCCTTCTCCTGGAGATTTCATTCCATTGGTCAAGGGTGGGGCCTAGGAGCCTGCATTGTTAATATGTGTCTCAGGTAATCCTTATCTTTGGGCAAATTAAGGAACTGCCAAAATAAACATTAGGGAATTCCCCGGTGGTCCAGTGGTTAGGACTCGGTGCTTTCTCTGCGGGGCCTGGGTTCAATCCCTGGCTGGGGAACTAAGATTCGGCACGCCGTGCAGCTTGGCCACAAAAAACAAACAAATAAATAAATTCAGATTTTGTCATTATCCACATAAAATTAAAACCTCTGGGCTTCCCTGGTGGTGCAGTGGTTGAGAGTCCGCCTGCCGATGCAGGGGACGCGGGTTCGTGCCCCGGTGCGGGAAGATCCCACATGCCGCGGAGCGGCTGGGCCCATGAGCCATGGCCGCTGGGCCTGCACGTCCGGAGCCTGTGCTCCACAGCGTGAGAGGCCACGGCGGTGAGAGGCCCGCGTACCGCAAAAAACAAACAAACAGCAAACAAAACCTCCTCTGTGGCTCCCCATGACCTGGAGCAGTGCTTCTCAACCTTAGGTACTCACCTAGGGAGTACTTGAAAATCCTAATACTAGGTTGTTCCTCAAACCAATTAAATCAGAAATCTCTGGGGGAGAAACCCATTCACTGTGTGTGTTTTAAAACTCCCCAGTTGCAGCCAATGTTGAGAACCACTGGAAATGACCAAGCCTCAGCTCCTTAGCCTGGCTTAAAGCCCAACTAGAAAGGTCCCTTTCTAGCTCTGCTTTGCACTGCACTTTTATATATGTACACTTTACTCCCGCCTCACTAAACTATCTGAAATTCTTACACCTATAGTACTTTCAAGTCTCTGGGACTTTCTACTGGTTATGCTGTCTTCTACTGCCCTGGCAAACAGTTATTCATCTCTAACGACTAAATTACCACTTAGCCCCCACTTTAGAGTTAATCAATTAGCTAATTAATTAATTAAGGCTGTGCCCCACAGCACACGGGATCTTAGTTCCCCGACCAGGGATCGAACCTGTGCCCCCTGCAGTGGAAGTGTGGAGTCGGAACCACTGGACCACCAGGGAATTCCCTAGAGTGATTTTAGATTTCCCTGACAAACTCGTTCAGGCAGAGTGAATCATTCCCTTCTCTGTGCTAACACCATCTGTCTTTGTGTAGACTTGTATTACTATATTTACCCCAGTATATTAATAGGCTACAAATATTATATCTTAAGGACAGGAACTATGCCTGGTTCACCTTTATATCCCTAGCACCCAGCAAAGGGCCAGGCATACAGTAAACAGCCAATAATATCTGTTGACTTAGTGAAAGTACTGTAAGCAACAAAATAAAAACAAGCGGGAATATTACCTTCTTTAAAAAAAATTTTTTTTGTTTTAACATAATCTAACTACATAAAAATCTTAATTAGAAAAGAACTTTTGTTGGGAGGGAGACGCAAGAGGGAGGAGATATGGGGATATATGTATACGTATAGCTGATTCACTTTGTTATACAGCAGAAACTAACACACCATTGTAAAGCAATTATACTCCAATAAAGATGTTAAAAAAACCCAAAAAACTTTTAAACTGTGATCCTCAAACGAAGAAATACACCTGAAAGCACTCCTAAGAGAGAAGCCTTTTCCTTGATTCAGAATCATAATTTGGTCCATTCCAAGGCTTTGAAATAATTCTGTTTTTTTTTTTTGATATGCAGGCCTCTCACTGTTGTGGCCTCTCCCGTTGCAGAGCACAGGCTCCGGATGCGCAGGCTCAGCGGCCATGGCTCATGGGCCCAGCCGCTCCGCGGCATGTGGGATCTTCCCGGACTGGGGCACGAACCCGTGTCCCCTGCATCAGCAGGTGGACTCTCAACCACTGCGCCACCAGGGAAGCCCTAATTCTGTTTTTTTATATGTGTCTATGGCACTTTTTCAATTTAGGTGAAATTCACCTAACACAAAATTAACTATTTTAAAGTGTAAAATTTAGCGTCATTTAATAAATTTACAATGTTATACAATCACCACCTATATCAAGTTCCAAAATTATTTTCATCACCTCAAAAGAAAACCCTATACTCATCAAGCAGTCATTCACTCCCCATTCTCTTCCTAGCTCCTGGAGCGCACCGGGGACATTAACCTCTAAGTTACGCTACGATATTTAAAAGATAGAAAGCAGGTAGTTAAAGAGATACAGATTCTAGATGGTTGCACAATTGCATCTCGTCACACAGAAGAGCTCAAGTGTAGTTTTTCCAATAATCTCAAAAAACTCCAGTATTTTATTAACCATTTTATGTACATTGATATTCAGCCTTGAAAACTGATAAAAACATGTCCAGAGTTTCTTATAAAGACAACGTACAAATGCTCATTTACATTCTGCACATTAATAACGATGATGAAAATGACACAGTATTCATAGCTACATAAAAATATATACAAGGATTCAAACAGACGATGTTATTTGGTTTATAACATGTGTAGATACTACACAAAAAAATGAGGATGTAATTTTTTTCAGAAAAGTAAAATGTGACCAAAATCACTTTTCGTCTTAAAATTTAAAAATAAAATTCCTAACAATCGTAATTACTAGTTCATACTCAAATCTCAGACTAATTCAAATTAGCCACGGTTAGACATAGGTTAAGTTAAATATATATATATATATATTTTTTTTGCGGTACGTGGGCCTCTCACTGTTGTGGCCTCTGCCGTTGCGGAGCACAGGCTCCAGACGCGCAGGCTCAGCGGCCATGGCTCATGGGCCCAGCCGCTCCGCAGCATGTGGGATCTTCCTGGACCGGGGCATGAACCCATGTCCCCTGCATTGGCAGGCGGACTCTCAACCACTGCACCACCAGGGAAGCCCCGGTTAAGTTAAATATTTGTTAAATATTTTGCATTTTAAAAAATAAGGTCTGTGGTTTAAAGAACATACATTTGATAAGATTTTCTCAAAATTAATTAAGAATGGCTTATCCATGTCCTTCCAGATTCTGGAAACTCACTAGAAAAAGTGAATACCGAACAGCTGACTCTTTGGAAAGTTGCACCCCAAGGCCCGGAAAACACCCTTAAGGGGCCCAGTGATCAAACCCTAATGGGAAACTCATAATGCACCGATGATACTGAGAACAAAGAGGGGGAAGTAATATGGCATGAGGTGACATTAATGTGGTTTTGAAAAAGGTTTCAACTATTCTTAGGGAATCAATTAGACATTGAGAATGACCAATCTCATGATAACCTCAAAAACAGTATCTCACATATTATCATGGTGCTACCTCACTAGTAGGAATATGGTTTCTAACAACTCTTTTCTGTATTTTACTCTACTGGCTTGAGAAGCAGCTTCCTATTTTGAGAATTATATGACATAATATAATCATACATAACTAAGTTAATGGTTTGGAAAACAAAATGATAGTAGTTTTAAAAAGGAGCAAGTATCTCTTTTATCAGGTTGTGACACCAGGCTAAGAGGGCTTAGGGCTGGAAAGCAAGGAGTTGGGGTAGTGCAGGGGTTCAGGTACAAATCTGCTTCTGCTCAAGGAGAGGAAGGGCACGAGAAGTGTCTGGACAACCCAGAATGGTCTTGGCACCTGGATGTGGAGCTACCACACTGGGTCAGAGACAGGCTGGGCATCATCCTCTGGCCCAGATGCCATGGAACCCAACCCCTACTCAGTACTAAATTAGGAACACAAACCTCTCAAACGACACTTACCAAAAACAGATTATTCACCCTCATATTACAAAGCCCAGAAGAATAAGACATTTAATTATTTTAAAAAGTGAGCCAAAAAATTAGAGGTTTCTCCTTACTTCACCTGAAAAACCCAGGGAACAAATATTTTAACAATTCTATGACTATTAATATGTTTAAAAGGCACTTAAAACATTCCTTTACAATCCAACTCAAAATACATCTGTCAACTACATTTCGGATAAATGTAAAAAAAAACCAACTTTGGTGTAACATTTTTTGTAACTCAGTGATATTTACTACCTACAGGGCTGAATGTTTTGAAAGATAGAGCCCCAACTTTCTGCAAAACAACCTGAAAGTGCTTTTATCATAGAAATGGGAAGGGCACTAATGATTTGCTCTTTCACTGACAACATCCTGTAGTCGTTTAAGTAAAACATCATCATTTTCTTGACAGAGGCGTTTGGCAGGTGATTCTGCATCACCATCGATGGCTATTGCTCGCTTCTTGGTTCTCTGCTCACCTTGTCTTATCATGTTGTTGATATCTTTCAAACTCTGCAAAAATAGAGGACATGTGTGAGTAAAAGGGGAAAAGGGAGAAACAGCAGCCAAGAACTAAGCTAACTGCTTTTTCCTGCCCTTTATCCTCTATCCAAAGCTGAACACTGGGGTAGAGATTATTTTTTGAATCTAGGCCAACCTAATAAGGGTGATTAGAACTAATCTTTTCAGGTGATTTTAAAAATTGGATTTACCTTATAGCAGTAGTTTTCAAAATGTGGACATGAGACCAGAAGCAGCAGAAGCATTTGGAAACTTATCAGGAATGCAAATTCTCAAGCCTCGCCCTACACCTACTGAATCAGACATTCTGGGGGTTGGGCCCAGCAATCTATAGTTTATCAAGCCTTCCAGGTGATTCTGATACTCCCTAAAGTTTGAGATCCTCCTCCTGAAGCAATGCTTTTCAAACTTTAATGTGCTTACTAATCGTCTGGGGAATCTTGTTACTATGCAGATTCAAATTCAGTTGGGCTGGTGTAAGCCTGAGAGTCTGCGTTTCTAACAGGCTCCCAGGTGATGCTGATGTTGCTGGTCTGTAAGGCAGCCTTAGAGAAGTTGCTCCTGAAAGCTGTGCATCACAACAGTCTAGGAGACCTGCCTGCCAGAGCTCTGTGATACAGGAAGTCTATGGGACGGGTATCTGTGTTCAACAAGCTCCCCAGATTCTGACCTATGACTGTGAAATCACTGCCTTACAATTCAATTGGTCCCATTTCTGATTTTATGCAAGAATTTCTTCTAAAAGTCCTCATATGAAATCAACTTCTATAAAGAAGAAATGCAAGCCTGTGCAGTATATCTCAGTCAACTTTGTTTGCTAAGCATAGCAGGAACTTAATAGATGTCTGTGGAACTAAATGAGAAGCTAATGAGTTAAGGAGCTGCCATGTATTTGGACTGAGTTACAATCTGTCCCACTACAGTTTCTTCCAGTTAGTAGTGATTCTGGCTTCTGGAGACATACTGAGTGTATCTACTTGATAGCCCTTGAATTATCTGAAAACAGCAATCATGTCCCTATCACATCTTCATCATTGTATGGGAATAAAGATGGAGATAACCATAGAGCTGTCTGTGTAAGTAAGAAAAGGCCTCTGTTTTCAGACCTTTCACTATCCTGGTTGCCATCCACCAAATGAACTTTCACTTCTAAGGCCTTCCTTTACACATAGTGTTCCCCATGTCTGACCACTTGCAGATGTTGCCTTACTGGTCCTTCTCAAGATCGTGCTTGAGCAGGGACACACTGGGCTCTTGGAGTGAACTCCCCCGATACCACATCAATTGTAAAGGATTAAACTACCTCAACTGAATACACTGCTCTTGATCACAGGAAGCTTGCCATAGTAATGGTTCATATTTATTAGCAGTAACTTTGCAAAAAAAGGGGTAAGATAGAAGATTACTAATTGGAAATCTGAAATCCAGTATTTAACACATGTACACCATTGTTTTGGAGTAAAGTTTGTGTGCAACTTACCTTAGAAGGGCTGCCATTGAACTTATAGAGCAGAGCACTCCTTGGTGTAAGGCCTGACCCATTCTTGTGTGGGGACACATAAATGGAGTGCTGCTGGGAAATGCGGCGCGGAGAGCCTGGCTGTTGCTTAATATGTGGAAAAGGAGAGAGTGGTGGAGCTTCCATCTGAAATAATACAAAAGTAAAGTTTTTATAAGATAAAAAGGTTTTCTTTCTTTTTTTGAATCCCACCATTTTTATTCTGCACTATCCACCCTGTCCCACCCCAGCCCCAAGCCAGGTGAAGGGTCAACATGGAACATTTTTTTCTTTGCCATGTTTTTATTTTAAAAA
The DNA here is from genome assembly GCF_005190385.1 of Monodon monoceros. Lineage (NCBI taxonomy): Eukaryota > Metazoa > Chordata > Mammalia > Artiodactyla > Monodontidae > Monodon > Monodon monoceros. The sequence continues at coordinate 22,063,533 of NW_021703769.1, read as the reverse complement.
ATTTATTTATTTATTTATTTATTTATGGCTGCATTGGGTCTTCATTGCTGCACGTGGGCTTTTCTCTAGCTGCGGCGAGAGGGGGCTACTCTTCATTGTGGTGCATGGGCTTCTCACTGTGGTGGCTTCTCTTGTTGCGGAGCACGGGCTCTAGGCACATGGGCTTCAGTAGTTGTGGCTTGTGGGCTCTAGAGCGCAGGCTCAGTAGTTGTGGCATGCGGGCTTAGTTGCTCCGCGGCATGTGGGATCTTCCTGGACAAGGGCTCAAACTTGTGTTTCCTACATTGGCAGGCGGATTCTTAACCACTGCACCACCAGGGAAGCCCTGTTTTTATTCTTTTTTTTTTTTTTTTTTGCGGTACGCGGGCCTCTCACTGTTGTGGCCTCTCCCATTGCGGAGCACAGGCTCCGGATGCGCAGGCTCAGCGGCCATGGCTCACGGGCCCAGCCGCTCTGCGGCATGTGGGATCTTCCCGGACCAGGGCACGAACCCGTGTCCCCTGCATTGGCAGGCGGACTCTCAACCACTGTGCCACCAGGGAAGCCCATGTTTTTATTCTTATTGCTATCTCCTAGTTAGGAGTCAGTTATACTGTAAGAGGTTATTTATGGCTGAAGAAAATCAAAAAATGGTTCATTAACCCTTGTTTTTCAACAATTACTAATAGATAAACTAAAATTTATTTTCCTGGATCTTTCAGGAAATTCTGAAGAATTCTGAGCAAGACACCAGAAGCAGTAAGCCAGGAGCATAGGAACCTTATGTCAATGCTCAGAAAGTGGAGCAAAGAGTAATCTATGTCCTAACACTTGCAATAAGAATCTCTCTCCACACGCACATACCCACAACCAAATTAGTAGCACAGAAAATAAAAGAGAGGCAGAGCATTCTGTGGGCCAGCAGGATAAGCCCAATATAGAACAAATCTCTTAATGAAATGGTTAAGACTTTATACTGAAATGCAAAAGATTTAGAGATAAAGTGAGAAGGGACTCACTTTTAATAATCTATACAATGTTTCTATTCCAAGAATGGAGATGACTCCTTAATTAATATTTCATTCATCATCTTCAGTTGAAGCTAGGAAAACTAGTTTTTTTTTTTTTTGCGGTACGCGGGCCTCTCACTGCTGTGGCCTCTCCCGTTGCGGAGCACAGGCTCCGGACGCGCAGGCTCAGCGGCCATGGCTCACGGGCCCAGCCGCTCCGCGGCATGTGGGATCTTCCCGGACCGGGGCACAAACCCGCGTCCCCTGCATCGGCAGGCGGACTCTCAACCACTGCGCCACCAGGGAAGCCCTAGTTTTGTTTTTTAATTGGCTGATAATAGAGATATTCACAGTATAGCACATGGTGCAGGTGGTGGAACTGAGGGAACAGAATGAGTAGTCATGGCTTCTGAGGATAATCATAGACCATATTCCTTGAAAGGGACAAAGACAGAAATATAGAGAGATACATAGACACATATATGGCTACTGCCTGGATGCAGCTTCTACTAGATTCCTCTTTCTTATAACTGAAGTCTGGTCTCCTGTGAACCAACTTCAGCTCATACACTGATAATACTTTCAAAGGCCTGCTGGTACTGTCAAATCTAGAGTCTGAATAAAAATTTCTTAGTGTTGCTTCTATTATTGATTCAAGCCTATTTATTTCCTTTTCTTTTTATCTTGAGAAAAACACTTATCTCAGAGATATAACAATAGGAATCAAAAACAAAGGAAAAAACCACCAGAATTGTTTTCATTTTTCCATGTTCCCATCTAGTCCTTGCCCATATGCATCCATAATTTCTAACAACATAATCACAGTGTGGATAAAATTTCCATGATTTCCTCTGGTCTCTGTTGTATCACAGCCTTAATCACTCTAATTACTAGTATGTTTTCTCCTATAAAATGTATCAGTAAGGTTTTAGCTTTGAAACACTTACTAGCAAAATAAACTCATAGTAATCCAATTATGAGTACAGATGTTAATAAAGTAGTAAAATATAAAACATACCACGTGGTCCTGATTTGACAAGTCGTATTTCAATGCAAATGACTTCACTCTTCCTACATATATTGTGTTGTAAAATTTGATAAGATCACCTCTTTCTTCTTTCACTGGTCCACTGGAACAGTCAGGTGTTTTTGTAGCATCTTCCAAATCTGTTAAAAGAATTCAGTGTTGTACAATGTAATATTACTCAGCCATAAAAAGGAATGAAACCGAGTCATTTGTAGTGAAGTGGATGGACCTAGAGTGTGTCATACAGAATGAAGTAAGTCAGAAAGAGAAAAACAAATACTGTATATTAATGCATATATATGGAATCTAGAAAAATGGTACTGATGAACCTCGTGGGAGGGCAGGAATAAAGATGCAGATGTAGAGAACAGACTTGAGGACACAGTGGGGGAAGGGGAGGCTGGGACAAAGTGAGGGTAGCATTGACATATATACACTACTAAGTGTAAATTAGATAGCTGCATATAGCACAGGGAGATCAGCTCGGTGCTTTGTGATGACCTAGAAGGGTGGGGTGGGGAGGGTGGAGGGAGGCTCATGAGGGAGGGGATATGTGTATACATACAGCTGATTCACTTTGTTGTACAGTAGAAACTAACACAACATTGTAAAGCAATTATAATCCAACAAAGATGTAAAAAAAAAAAAAAAAAGAATTCAGTGTTGTGATAGGTGTACCTTAATCTATAAGTTGGCGATTTGAATCACAACTCTCTCTACAATATAAAAGGAAAAAAAACCCACATCTTTATGTAAGACAATGTTTTTAGAAAAGGTTCAGAAATCCATCTATATTATGGATAAATTAAATTGGAATCATAGAAATGCAAACACGTAAACTTAAGCTGGTACTCTATTCTCTAGATATCACTTCAGCAAGAATGTTTTCACAACCCTACCTTTTGAGCTCACTGTCACCGGTGGCTCTTAGAGGGGCACCAGCCCTGGGTTGAAGTTTACCTAAACTGAGCTTCAGAGTATGGGTAGCAGTGGCAAACCCTGAGTTTCAGATAACAAAAGCCTGCAGATATTCATATTGACTCTTTGAAAAAGGTGGAAAGACTCTAAAAGGTAAAGTGTATCCTCATAGTTTAAGGAAGAAGCAAGATGAATTGCTTATGTTTATTTTTCTGCAAATACATGGCAGGTGACAGGTGTTCAAAAAGTCTTATTTTCCCACGCACAACAGGAACCTTATAGTGCTGTCTATAACTGGCATCCTCAGTTGTAAAATGATAGCTTGCCCCAAGGTGCTTTCCTGTTTATTACTGTAATTCTGGAGTAGCTTGTGACACCAGGCAGAACTTTATCCTATTCTTTTTTGGGAAAGAGTATTACAAACCATCTTCTCCTTGTACCTACAAGAATCATCTATGCACAGGAGCTAAGAAAGCTACCAGCGATTAAAAAGAATTCAACATGTGAAAAAACTTTCTCATTTTCAATACTGAAAACATGGGTAGAAACATGCTTCCACCTTTGGAAAACCAGAAAAACTCAAACATGGTCCAAGGGCCAGGCAGCCACAGGGAACCTCCATAGGGATCTCCATTTGGATGTCTTTTTTACTCTTGCTATTTTTGCAGCATCTTAATAGGGCAAAAAAAGCTATGTGATCAAATAAGTTGAAAAAATGTTGCATAGTAGTATATCCTCCTCTTAGGAATTCAGAATACATGTTAGTATATTAAAGGTTCTGAGAACTTTTGCAATTAGAAAAAAACACATGTTCACTTTAATTCCATACTTCTCAAATTTTCTATGTACAGTCGCTCTTCCCCATAACAGTTACTACCATCCTGGGGGACACTGTCCCAAGGCAGTAAACAATGGCTTAATAACAGCTGTTGTAGGTTATTCTTGTTACACAGGTGAATTAAAATTATTATATGTCCTCCTTGGATTAGAAATTTCTGGAGGCAGTTACTTCTTCATGTTTCTGTGTTATTCCATTTCCAGTTGTTAATAGTTACATAAGGTAAGGAGCTATACTTAATTTGAAGGAACCAAACATTTAAAACTCTCTGGGACCTTGGATTCTAACTAAACATGATTTTATTTAGCTATTTTCATTTAGCTGTTTAGTATTTTTTCATTTCAAAACAGAAAACAAGATGTCAGTTGTCCTTTAAGCAGGAAAAAGATCTCTACCTTCCCACCTCTTTAAGGACTTTAGCACTCAGAAATCAAAGCCTCAGTAGGCCGGTGACCATCTTACCACATATACATTAGGAGATGGAACTTATGAAAGACTGGGAAACAGAATGAGATCTCCCTGCCTGGTGCTATAATTGTTTCAAATCTGTTTCCCCTCAGAGGGCAGGAGGGACCTCTGCCTAACATAATTTGAGGCACATGGTATACATTTGATATACTTCATGAAACGAACCAATGAACTATTATGGTTTCATAATTTTCCCTACTGTTCCCATGAATAAGAGGAATGTCTTTTTTGGATTATCATACAACACTGTCAAGCAATTAAAATGTGGTTTTATATAAACTACCAGTGAATGAGACTAGCCCTTAGAAAAAAGGAGATATTATCTGCAGAGCTCCAGAGAGACATGCTGAAATTTTTAGCCTGGATCTCTGGCTTCAGAATTTTCCAAGGATCTGAAGTGAAAGTGGGAAGGGAGAAGGCAAATTACCCCAGGGCTGCAGGTGGCCAACAACTGCAACCATAATACATGCTTAATTTTATATCCCAGGACAATATAAATGCATTCAGGGGAAAAGACATTGAGGGCACCGTAGATACCCATTTCTCAGGGGAACTGGTTTCAGAGGATGGGCACGCCCAAACTGTTTGGGATGCACAAATTAATGAAACCCCCATCCATCACCCCCAGAGGAGCTGCTCAAGTGACTGATGCTGGTTTCTTTGTATACTGTCATTAGGCTTCAGTCTGAGAAGAGGCATAAATAGTGATTCTTACCACTTAAAAATGGAGAAAGTAAAGAAGAAAAATTATTTTAAGATGAAAGTAAGAAAGAAGATCACAATTTATTTATAAATTCAAGGGTCAGGTTGAGATATGATGGGCTTGATCAGCACAGCAGCACTCCCCTGGAGTAAGCATTTAGTATTTATTTTATATTTCTCCTACCACGTCTTTCCTTACCGTTTTTGCTCCTCACCATTAACAGTGTGCAGTAAATATTTCAGACTGGCTTTCGGATTGAGAGGGTAGTGCCATTTAGCTCCAGTTATACAAGAGCCACTGACCACAGACCAATTCAAAACTACTACAGTGGTTTTAGACCGTTTTGGCAGTTTCTCATGAGCTCTAAAGGGCATCATTATAATCTAAAACCAAGTAAATCTTGTTGAGATTAAACAGTCTAGAAAGAAAATGTGCTCCATCCATATCTTGGTTGTCTATCTGGTGACTATAAAATAGTTTTAATGTGAATAAAGTCACTTAATTATCAATTTGCAGTTATCAATGTTATACATCTCACATGGAAACAGAATTTTTGTCCCTTGAGAGGATTTGCTTTAACTGTTTTTGTGTGTGTGACCTAGTTTTCAACATTTAAAGGATTTTATGTAAGGAATATAGCCTTAGAAAAATTAGCTTAAAAAAAAAGACATTTAAAGAGCCATATACTCATGAATAAAATACAATAAATTTTATATTGCTTATAAACAAAATAATAAATAATAACTACTACTTACTGAGGCCTTACTATGAGCAGGCCTTGTATTAAACACCACACACATGCATCCTTTTTTTTTTAATTCTGAAAACAAGCCTCTGAGGAAGTACTGTAAAGTTTTCAATTTACTATCATACACATGGGCATTATGTTTGTGTTACTTAGATTAAGCTATAATCTGGGTCTCTCAAATGTTCTAATCAAGAATGCCAGCCTGGGGACTTCCCTGGTGGTCCAGGGGTTAAGACTCTGTGCTCCCGATGCAGGGGGCCTGGGTTTGATCCCTGGTCAGGGAACTAGATTCCCCATGCCACAACTAAAAAAGATCCCACATGCTGCAATGAAGATCCTGCGTGCCGAAACTAAGACCCAGCGTGGCCAAGTAAATAAATAAATATTTAAAAAAAAATGCCAGTCTGGGGTGCTCTGCTAATATGATAATGAATGCACAGTCCATGAGTATCCAGCTGGTGTTTTAATCAGGAAGCTCATTCTCCACAGGTGGCTACTATAAGGGCTTCTGTTAGGCATATCTCCATCAATGACCAATGCTCAACATCACTAATTATTAGAGAAATGCAAATCAAAACTACAATGAGGTATCACCTTACATGGGTCAGAATGGCCATCATCAAAATATCTACAAACAGGGTTTCCCTGGTGGCACAGTGGTTAAGAATCTGCCTGCCAATGCAGGGAACAAGGGTTCTAGCCCTAGTCCAGGAAGATCCCACATGCCGCGGAGCAACTAAGCCCGTGTGCCACAACTACTGAGCCTGCACTCTGGAGCCTGTGAGCCACAACTACTGAGTCCACGCACCTAGAGGCCATGCTATGCAACAACAGAAGCCACCGCAATGAGAAGCCCACGCACCACAACGAAGAGTAGCCTCTGCTCACCTCAACTAGGGAAAGCCCATGCACAGCAACAAAGACCCAATGCAGCCAAAAATAAAATAAAATAAAGAAAAAACAAAAAAAACCCCACCATTCACTTAAAAAAAAATCTACAAACAATAAATGCTGGAGAGGGTGTGGAGAAAAGGGAACCCTCTTGCACTGTTGGTGGGAATGTAAATTGGTACAGCCACTATGGAGAACAGTATGGAGGTTCCTTAAAAAACTAAAAATAGAACTACCATATGACCCAGCAACCCCACTACTGGGCATATACCCAGAGAAAACCATAATTCAAAAAGACACATGCACCCCAATGTTCACTGCAGCACTATTTACAATAGCCAGGACATGGAAGTAACCTAAATGTCCATCAACAGAGGAATGGATAAAGAAGATGTGGTACATATATCCAATAGTATATTACTCAGCCATAAAAAGGAATGAAAGTGGGTCTTATGCAGAGACGTGGATGGACCTAGAGACTGTCATACAGAGTGAAGTAAGTCAGAAAGAGAAAAACAAATATCGTATATTAATGTATGTATGTGGGATCTAGAAAAATGGTATAGATAATCTTATTTGCAAAGCAGAAATAGAGACACAGATGTACATAACAAGTGTATGGATACCAAAGTGGAAAGGGGGGTGGGTAGGATGAATTGGGAGATTGGGATTGACATATATAAACTACTGATACTATGTATAAAATAGATAACTAATGAGAATCTACTGTATAGCTCAGGGAACTCTACTCAATGCTCTACTGTGACCTAAATGGGAAGGAAATCCAAAGAAGAGGAGATATATGTATACGCATAGCTGATTCACTTTGCTGTACAGTAGAAACTAACAAAACACTGTAAAGCAACTATACTCCAATAAAAATTAATTAAAAAAAATAAAATTGCATTACAAAAAAACTTAGGAATAAACCTCACCAAGGAGGCGAAAGACTTACATGCTGAGAACTACAAAACATTCATAAAGGAAACTGAAGATGATTCAAAGAAATGAAAAGATATCCCATGCTCTTGGATTGGAAGATTTAATATGGTTAAAATGACATGGTACCCAAAGCAAATATTACATCTATAGATGTAATACGATCCCTATCAAATAACCCATGAATTTTCCACAGAACTAGAATAATCCTAAAATGTATATGGAACCATAAAAGACCCAGAATTGTCAAAGCAATCCTGAGGAAAAAGAACAAAGCAGGAGGCATAACCCTCCCAGACTTCAGACAATACTACAAAGCTACAGTAATCAAAACAGCATGGTACTGGCACAAAAACAGACATATGGATCAATGGAACAGAACAGAGAGCCCAGAAGTAAACCCACACACCTATGATCAATTAATCTTCAACAAAGGAGGCAAGAATATATAATGGGGAAAAGACAGTCTCTTCAGCCAGTGGTATTGGGAAAGCTGTACAGCCGCATGCAAACCAATGAAGTTAGAACACACCCTCACAGCATACACAGAAAAACCCCTCAAAATGGCTTAAACACTTAAATTTAGGACATGACACCATAAAGCTCCTAGAGGAGAACATAGGCAAAACATTCTCTGACGTAAATCATACCAATGTTTTTTTAGGTCGGTCTCCCAAGGCAATAGAAATAAAAGCAAAAATAAACAAAGGGGACTTAATTAAACTTATAAGCTTTTGCAGAGCAAGGGAAACATAAACAAAAAGACAATGTATGGGGAATTCCCTGGCAGTCCGGTGGTTAGGACTCTGCGCTTCCACTGCAGGGGTTACGGGTTCGATCCCTGGTTGGGGAACTAAGACCCTACAAGCCATGCAGCACAGCCAAAAAAAAAAAAAAAGTCTACAAATAAAAATGCTGGAGGGGGTATGAAGAAAAGGGAACCCTCCTACACTGCTTGTGGGACTGTAAACTGCTGCAGCCACTATGGAAAACAGTATGGCAGTTCCACAAAAAACTAAAAATAGAGTTGCCATATGATCCAGCAATCCCACCCCTGGGCACATATCCAGACAAAACTATAATTTGAAAAGATACATGCACTCATATGTTCATTTACAATAGCCAAGACATGGAAACAACCTAAATGTCCATCGACAGATGAATGGATAAAGAAGATGTGGTATATAGACACAACGGATTATTACTCAGCCACAAAAAAGAATGAAATAATGCCATTTGCAGCAACATGGATGGACCTACAGATTATCATACTAAGCAAAGTAAGTCAGAAAGAGAAAGACAAATACCATATGATATCACTTATATGTGGAATCTAAAATATGACAGAAATGAACATATCTACAAAACAGAAACAGACTCACAGATGTATAGAACAGATTTGTGGTTGCCAAGCGGGGGTGGGGGAGGGAAGGAACGGGAGTGGAATTAGCAGATGCAAACTATTATATGTAGGATGGATAAATAACAAAGTCAGATGCAAACTACCGTATGTAGGATGGATAAATAACAAAGTCCTACTGTGTAGCACAGGGAAATATATTCAATATCCTATGATAAACCATAATGGAAAAAAATATGAAAAAGAATATACATATGTATTAAAAATAAAAAAGATTAACATATTTGAGACACTACCCACAACAGCATGACAGACATGAGAGATCCAGTGAGGTCTGTGGGGCTTTACTATTACGAATGATGCCCAGGCCTGAACTCTGATGCATGTTGTTTGCTTGATCTTGGCTTTAAGTTTAACAGAATCCTGCTCTGGAATCCTGGCATCTCCTTTGAGTGAACCTTTTATGTGAGGAGGTGGTTGGTCAGGTGGCATAGGATGCATAAACTGTGTGTTTTTTAAAATAGTAATTATTTTATTCCTAATTATGAATTTGTTTATAGAACCAGAACTCTTCTTCCCAAGGTGGTGTTCTTTGGTGTGTCCAAGTCTAGGTCATAGCATCTAGCCACAGCTCCAGGCACTGGAACTTGTCTTATCTGAACACAGACTTGCGAGACTGTATCCTCCTCAATAACTTTGTCCCTTTTTTGGTGCTGGAATTCCTCAGTCTATTATCACTGGATACTCTCCCTGCTCTGTGCCATCACCACTGGACAGGATCTTAAGAATGGTTTTTTGTTTGCCTGCTAATAAATATCTAGTTAATAAATGTATATAAAACAGAACTGGACCTGAAACCTTTATGTCGTAGAGAGGGTAGCTAACCTTCAGTTACCTCAAGTTTTATCATCAAACTTATCAAATTCTGTCTTGAACTTCACTGCTCCTTGTATCCCAAACACTCACTAGCAGTCACTTTGTTTCTCATAGAACACACAGTTTCCCAGCTAACCTGATGCCTGGTTTTGCAAGGACAGAAAAACCACCCAGGACAGGCGAGCAACATGCATAACAAAAATAGGTAGGTTTTTTTTTTGTATTTTGTCAGGTTTACTTCCTAATGTACTTCTTCTCATTGCCTTGAAAAGGCTCAGGGATAATTTATCTATGTAAAAAGAACTGAGTTTGGCCTGTGTAACCTTAGATGGGATCAGATTCTAGGACATTATTATTCAAGAATTTTTTTGTTAAGATCTTAAAAGTTCAGATCCCAGTAGACACCATAATGATCACGGATATTTGGGTAATTAAAAAAAAATGTCTTTGACCCAGTCAATTTTCTCTAAGAATTTACCCTAAGGATATGGACCAAAGATCAACCTACAATGATGTTCCTCACAAAGCTGTGTATAATTGGAAACAACCTAAAAGTCCCACACTGTGAAATTAAATAAATTACAGTACTTATATACACATGTACACATATATATACATTAAGTGATGGAAAGTGAGACAAGGAAAAGGAGACAGATGAGACAAGGAAAAGAGATGGGCTGAAAAGGCATTTTTACAACTTATCAACATATGAATACTGAACATTTGATTCTTCTTTCTTTCAAAAAAATTACTAGTGCCTGAAGTCTTAGCATGATGGTAGTAACAAGGTGGCGACCTTGCTTTTGCTGATGGTGGCAGAATACCTATACACTTATTAATGAACAGGACATTTCCTTAATGTTCTCCACAGGCAAATCACTGACAGCTATCTTACTTTCCCTGTCATTCAGATTTAGTTTTGAATTTTATTGTCTTTTATGAGTTTTTATTAATGTGTATAAGTATACTAGAAAACTTCTAAAACAGTTAACATGGGATAAATTAATGGTTTCAATACACAACTTCTGTGGAGGGAGGTACCTGACCCATACTTATCTCAAAGTCATTTGCTTCTTTCCAACACATATGCATTATCCACCCCACCTACACAATTAACTCCAGGACACCCACTGTATTATATACAATGTAACCAATAGTGTACTACATATAGAATCTTAAATTGGGCAACTTACCACAATCTGTCATTTCAAAATCACCATTTAGGTTTTTATTGTATGTCACAACTTCTCTTGGAATAGTTTTCAACAGTACACTTCTGTAAACCTATATAGATCAGAGGGGACAAAAAGGACTGCTGAGTCACAAAGAGGCACAGGTTAAGCAAAACCAAAATAAGGACAAGATATCAAGCCAATTAAAAAGTATTTGTCTGTATGGGTGATAATCAAGGGCAAGATGTTAGTAGCCCTTGGTAAAAGCAGATTACGGCAAACATCTTAGAAGAGGGGATACTGAAGCAGATCTTACCACCTGAAATATAACCACTGCAGAAGGTTACAAAATAGAAGAATTAAGTAAGGAGCAACTAAACACTGATGAGCAGATTTTGCCAAATAAAAGCAGCTTAAAAGATATGAACCTATTCCTTCTTCTTTTTAATTTCTTACATGAGACTCATTTGATCTCACTGGGGCTTGTTTCCCTGCTCCCATCCCACGCCCATCTCCTTTCACATGGCCACATGAAAATCTGTTCCCCTCCCTGCCCCTAAACTGTTTTTAACCTCCAAGGTAGCTGAAAGGAATGATCCATTCCCCCTCATCCTATGGATATCGGTATTGAGAGAATATTTAGGAAGCTGTGGCTTAAACCATTTTTGACCCACATTAACTTAATGATCTTAAGGGATACTCTGAACCTCTCTAAGCTCTGTTCCTAAGGGGTTTTTCTGAAGAGGCCTGGAAACCAGGCCTCTTCCACCCTGTCACAGGATGTAAGAAATGCCTATACTTGGCTCTTCTAATATCTCTATATTGCTAACAGTGTATTTGTGGCTTAAGTAAAGAAGTGAAACTATCTGTGGGGCTCTGATAGAAGGGGGTATGGCTACTGGTACTGGGGCCAGGGATATCTGAGCTACCACATCTCTCTTTTTGTCTAAGGTGGCAGATCACTGGGCCAGAGAAGAGGCCATTATGCTCCTTTAGAGCAGAGCAATCAGGTTCTTGAATGACCAAGGCCTTAAGGTAACCTAATCCTGTGTTCTTCAGCTACAATAATAACAATAATATAGAGCTAACAGTTATTAAATGCTTACTATGTGCCAGGTCACGCTAACATTTTATATTTCCATGACTGAAAGGCTGTACAGAATTCTCACCAGGGCTATTATATCAGAAATGCCTGATATCTATTCAAAGATGCAAACATTAAGATTCTTATCAGATGGAAAAAGAAGCTAGACTTAAGTTAATATATCCTCAAATTTCACTGGATTTAAACATCATCAGAGAATCAACTCTTATACGATTAAAGAATATTATTATTATAAATATTTTTCATTAGTGAAAAATGTCCCTACTCAAATAAATGAACAAATGGAATAAGAGAACGTGTGAGAAGTATATGCATATATAATATATAGGGACTTCCTTGGTGGTGCAGTGGTTAAGAATCCGCCTGCCAATGCACGGGAAACGGGTTCGATCCTTGGTCCGGGAAGATCCCACATGCCGTGGAGCACCTAAACCCGTGCGCCACAACTACTAAGCCTGTGCGCTAGAGCCCGTGAGCCAACTACTGAGACTGTGTGCCACAACTACTGAGACTGTGTGCCACAACTACTGAAGCCCGTGTGCCTAGAGCCTGTGCTCCGCAACAAGAGAAGCCACTGCAATGAGAAGGCTGCACACCGCAACGAAGAGTAGCCCCCACTTGCCGCAACTAGAGAAAGCCCGTGTGTAGCAATGATGACCTAATGCAGCCATAAATAAATAATAAATAAATAAATAAATAAATAATATAGATTAGTCAGAAACAGCAAGATTTTTGGCTTCCACTGAAACTGTTTTTTAATTAAAACTGTCTCGAGTTTAATGGTGTCCATTAAACCAAAAAATCTATAGTAAAACTAGAAAAGAAGTTTACCTTTTACATGACTTGTCAGCAGAGAAATAGTACAAATCTATTTTGGGACAGGAGGAAAAATAATGTAACTCACATGACTATTAGCTTGAGGCTGATTCCTATAACTTTTCATTATTTCTTGAAAAGTTCTTTCTTCTTTTGTTACCTAAGGAAAATAAGAACTGCATTTATCAACTGCTTTTAAAAGAAAAATGGCTCTGAACAAAAACTTCAATTACAGGTTAGCATTGAGAGCAGTCTTGCAGAAAGCCATTAACCCCAGGCCACTCAATAACTAAAATCCACTACCATTTATGACTTTTACTACCTTAAAAGTTCAGGTTTGGGGACATCCCTGGTGGCGCAGTGGTTAAGAATCCGCCTGCCAATGCAGGGGACACGGGTTCGAGCCCTGGTCCGGGAAGATCCCACATGCCGCGGAGCAACTAAGCCCATGCACAACTACTGAGCCTGCGCTCTAGAGCCCGTGAGCCACAACTACTGAGCCCATGTGCCACAACTACTGAAGCCCATGTGCCTAGAGCCCATGATCCGCAACAAGAGAAGCCACTGCAGTGAGAAGCCCGAGCACTGCAACGAAGAGTAGCCCCCGCTCACCGCAACTAGAGAAAGCCCACATGTAGCAACGAAGACCCACTGCAGCCACAAATAAATAAAAAGTAAAATAAAATAAAATAAAAAAAAGTTCAGGCTTTGTGGCCTGTGGGGACTCAGCTAATAGTTTCATTAATCAAAAGCACTAAGATTGCTATGGTATAACTACCAAAAATGCATTTCTTTATAAAAAAGAATGATATAAGAAAACTCAGATCTCCTGAATCCCTTGCAGTCTCCAGTTGTATTAGTTTTTAAGTACTTATTTAAAATTAACCACATACTAAAGGATAGAAAATGTCTTGTGATTCACAATAAGACAGAGGTTATTACAGGATTAGGCTTTTAATAGTTCAGAACAGACTGTAGGGTTTTAACACTTAGAAAAGTCACAGTGGTGGCCAAAAGAAAGAAAATAAATTAGTGATCCATAAAGGAATCCCTTCTAGTCTATTTATTATCACAGAGTTCACTTAAATTACTCTTTTCTTCTCCTTCACTGTCCATTAGCACTAAACCTGTTCTCCATAATGATGTTCTCCACAGAAATGGCAAAGCCTGAGCTATGGTAGTTTTCAAAAAAACACAAATGATTAGTTAAGACGGCAGACAGCAGAAGCGAGAAGAACTACAATCCTGCAGCCTGCAGAATGGAAACCGCAATCACAAGAAGTCAGACAAAGTGAAACGGCAGAGGAATATGTCCCAGATAAAGGAACAAGATAAAACCCCAGAAGAACAGCTATAAGTGAAGTGGAGACAGGCAACCTTCTGGAAAAAGAACTTAGAAAAATGATAGTGAAGATGATCCACAATCTCAGAAAAAGAACAGAGGCAAGGATAGAGAAGATGCAAGAAATGTTTAACAAAGACCTAGAAGAATTAAAGAACAAAGAAACAGAGATGAACAATACAATATCTGAAATGAAAAATACACTAGAAGGAATCAATAGCAGAATAACTGAGGTGGAAGATCGGATAAGTGACCTGGAAGACAGAATAGTATAAATTACTGCCGTGGAACAGAATAAAGAAAAAAGAATGAAAAGAAATGAAGACAGTCAAAGAGACCTCTGGGAAAACATTAAATGCATCAACATTCACATTATAGGGGTCCCAGAAGGAGAAGAGAGAGACAGAAAGGACCTAAGAAAATCTTTGAAGAGATAACAGCTGAAAACCTCCCTAACATGGGAAAGGAAACAGTCACCCAAGTCCAGGAAGGGCAGAGAGTCCTACGCAGGATAAACACAAGGAAGAACACACCGAGACACAGAGTAATCAAACTGACAAAAATTAAAGAAAAAATACTAAAAGCAACAAGAGAAAAACGACGAATAACATACAAGGGAACTTGCATAAGGTTATCAGCTGACTTCTCAGCAGAAACTCTGCAGGCCAGAAGGGAGTGGCATGATGTATTTAAAGTGATGAAAGGGAAGAAACTACAACCAAGAATACTTTAACCAGCAAGGCTCTTATTCAGATTTGATGGAGAAATCAAAAGGTTTACAGATAAGCAAAAGCTAAGAGAATTCAGCACCACCAGACCAGCTTTGCAACAAATGCTGAAGGAACTTCTCTAAGCAGAAAAGAAAAGGCTACAACTAGAAACAAGAAACTTATGAATGGAAAAGCTCACTAGTAAAGGCAAACATACAGTAAAGGTAGGAAATCATCCATATGCTAATATGATATCAAAACCAGCAATTACAAGAAGGGGAGAACACAAATGCAGGATATTGGAAATGCATTTGAAATTAAGAGGCCAGCAACTTAAAACAATCTTGTTTATATATAGATTGCTATATCAAATCCTCATGGTAACCGCAAATCGAAAATCTACGATACACATACAAAAAAGAAAAAGGAATTGAAACACAACACTAAAGTTAGTCATCAAATCACAAGAGAACAAAAGAGGAAGGGAACAAGAAAAAATGTTTCGTAACTCTACTTCTCTTGATTTTTTGCATTTTCCATCTCTATGTGATATGCTGTTTTTTCGTTTCCTCAGCTCTACATTCTAATCCATTGAGTCTTTTGGCTTGGAATTTGGTTTCCATTACAAGTTTCACTCAGTTCTTTTTGACATCTTTCAGGTCCTTTTTAAAGTGACTTGGCCTTTGTTCATAAAAAGAATTTTCCTTTATACACTGAATCATTTAAAACATATAATTGCATAATTTGAGATCAATAATTCCATTACCTGAAATTTTTGAATATCTAACCTGCTCTAAATTTTATCTGTTGACATACTCACATTGGCTTATTTCCTTGATTGTTTTATAATTTTGGATTTTTTAGTTCTGTTTTAATAAGGACTTAATTTGTGTGAATACTGAATGGCTTCAGGGTTGAGTGTTTCATACCTCAAAGTAGTTTGCTTCTGCTGGGAACCCCAGTGATATTATTAGCTCTGGGACAACTTTTGGTTTTGTTGTTGCTGTTATTGTTACTGTTATTGTTACTGTTTTGACTTTGCGGATTCTTTTTCTTTGGCCATACCATGTGTCTTGTGGGATCTTGGTTCCCTGACCAGGGATTGAACCTGCGCCCTCGGCAGTGAAAGCGCAGAGTCCTAATAACTCTAGAGATTCTTGGAATGGTAAAATAAATGAGGTATGCAAATTGGTGTGGTTTTAAAAGAGGAAAGAGTGATACCAATATAAAGGATTATTAGTATGGATGCCAATGTAGAATATGACTATAAAAGGGGAGTAACTACGTGGTCTTTTTCGTGCTGCATGTTATCTAGTTGTTGTGGAATAAATATATAAAAACTAACCACAGAAGGAAATATTTGTAACTCTCTGTAAGTTATAAACCCAATGCTGCTTTTTAGGGTTCTGGTATCCTTAAGAGAAATAATAAAAATAGTAACAGCTTAAAAAAAGATTAGTTAATAACATTTATTAATACCTATTTTGTATAGAGATTTTAAAGAGGTAATGTGAGAAGGAAGTCACAAAGGAGTTTGAAAACATGTCCTCTGCCTCAAAAAGCTGAAAAATTAGGTTGTAACATCTACATCTGCTAGGACTGGTAGTGTGGCCAATATGATCAAGACCAAAGTTACAAATGATTGTTTCAGACCTATTAGAATTTTTAAAAACAAGTAAGATATGCCATTTTATGACTTAAAACATATTGTAGCAACTAGAAAGTAAAATGCTCTTCTGAGGCAACAGAATAAATCACTGGAAAGCAATAAAGTATAGAAGCTATTTTATACCAGATTCTGAATCAGGAGAACATAGGTTGTCACTTATTGTGTAACTTTGGCCAAGTTACTTTCACCTCTGGGCCTCAGTTACTCGCCTAAAATGTAACGATCATTTTACTTTAAAATACAAGATTAGAGGTGTCACGGGGTGATGGTGGAAATGGTTCTCCATTAATAGTGTGGAGAACCATTTTACCAAAAATGGTCTCTGAGATCTTTTCCAATTTTTTTTTACAACCAGTGTATTCCTATGAAGCAAGAAGGCTGATTACTATGAAAGTAAATGAAGGACTTCCCTGGTGGCACAGTGGTTAAGAATCTGCCTCTCCCAATGCAGGGAACACGGGTTTGATCCCTGGTCCGGGAAGATCCCACATACCATGGAGCAATTAAGCCCGTGAGCCACAACTACTGAGCCCGTGTGCTGCAACTACTGAAGCCTGCACGCCTAGAGCCTATGCTCTGCAACAAGAGAAGCCACCGCAATGAGAAGCCCACGCACCACAAGGAAGAGTAGCCCCCACTCTCTGCAACTAGAGAAAGCCCGCACACAGCAACGAAGACCCAACACAGCCAAAAATAATAAATAAATAAAATAAATAAATTTATAAAATAAAAAAAAAGAAAGTAATGAAGAGTCCATAGAAATAGATACAGTAGCTGGAATTTACCACTGTTGGCTTGTAGCACTTAAGGCAAACTAACAATCAAGTGCAACAGATTTTCACCTCAGGCCTCAAATACAGGTAACTACGGCAAAGAGCTTCCCCCAACTTATACGTTACCTTTGCCATGATGTAAAAGGCACAAAGGAGGAGCTGATCCAAATGTCTGTCTTTCATCAGATCAGGGCAGTGAACTAAAGTGAATTCAAAACATGTCCATATCTTCCTTCTTAACTCATTTGAAACATCCAGTTTTAAACATAAATCACGTAAGCGTACACTTGCCAAATGATAGACCTAAGATGAAAGATAGCACACTGATGCAAAAAATCAAGTAAATAATTTCTCAAATTTATGTCTTACCATGAACATGGGCTTTTAGGCCAAGATTAATAAACACCTAAGGCTGCTGATGCATTAAATTACATAAAATTTTTATTTTATAGTACTAGTTCACTGCTATGGCAAAAGAAAATATATTAAAACAAAATTTTCTTTGGAAAACTACCTTAAACATTTTTTTGGTAAAGATGTTATATGCTATTATTCTATGCTGTCAACTATGTAAAGTGAGAAATACTAAAATTAAATGGTTTGATTTACCAGCATCATGATCATTATGAATACATAATTTTTCAAGTATTCAGAAGTCTCTCTCTTTTTTTGGTTCAGGTAAAATGACTAGAAAGCCTAAAATGTCACATAATACACTAAAATGTTTGACTCCAAAATAAGTCAGAAAGCAAAATCATTTAAAAATTTCCCCAATAGTCTACATTGTTTTTATGAGCACATGAAAGGAATGTTAAGCAAACGAGATACCAGATTTTGTTGTTGCTGTTGTTTATTGAGGTATAACTGACATACAACATTAGTTTCAGGTGTACAACATGATTCAACGTTTGTATATGTTGTGAAAAGATCACCACAATAAGTCTAGTTAATATCCACACAGTTAACACAATTTGTTTTTCTTGTGATGAGAACTTTTAAGATCTAGTCTCTTAGCAACTGTAATATGGAATAAGCATTACTAACTATAGTCACCACGCTATACATTATATTCCCATGATTTATTTATTTTATAACTTGAAGTCTGTACCTTTTGACTCCCTTCATCCATTTCACCCACCCCCTCGCCCCCTGGCAACCACTAACCTGTTCTCTGTATTTACTAGCTTGTTTTTGATTTTTAGATTCCACATATAAATATCATATAGTATTGTCCTTCTCAGTCAAGTTGTTGTTTGTAAGTATGTCAGAGCAAAGTCAGTTCAATACCTTCAACCTTTCATATATAGAGTCTTTATATGAACTGATACTAATGCAAATGCCCCAAAGGTCCTGAAAGATTCTAAAATGATTTCTGATCATCCAAAAAGCATTATGTTTTATTATCTTAAGAACTGGTAATCCTACTGTGATATTCCTAAACTAGACTATTCTGTTTGAGCTAAGTCTTTAAATCTAAATGTTCAGGGTAAAAAAAATGAAAAAGAGTAAGGCATTCTTTATAGCAAAGTGTCTTTTGAGAGGGAAAAAAAATCCACAAATTAAAGCTGAAAAATGAACTTTAGCCATCCAATACACTAATCTGATAGAAAGAGACATAAGGGTTGACTCCAAAGCCACCAGTGATTCATTTTATAACAAACTCATTTTCTGCATCCAACCCTTTGTTTCTGGTCTTGTTGGCTAAGAGATAAACAGGAACCACTGGGGTCAGAGCAGTGGGAAAGATGCTGGAACTTTACATTCGTGATAGACGATAACAGATACAGTCCTAGGTAGAAGGATTAAGAAATATGTCATTAAGTAATATTTGTGGGGCTTCCCTGGTGGCGCAGTGGTTGGGAGTCTGCCTGCCAATGCAGGGGACACGGGTTTGGGCCCTGGTCCGGTAGGATCCCGCGTGCTGCGGAGCAGCAAAGCCCATGTGTCCAACTGCTGAGCCTGCGCTCTGGAGCCCACGAGCCACAACTGTTGAGCTCATGCTCTGCAGCAGGACAGGCCACCGCAATGAGAGGCCCACGCATTGTGGCAAGGAGTGGCCCCCACTTGCTGCAACTGGAGAAAAGCCCGTGTGCAACAATGAGGGCCCAATGCAGCCAAAAATAAATAAATAAAATAAATAAAATTTTTTTTAAAAGTAATACTTGTTAAGTATCTTTTACAAAGCTAATCCAATGCCTTAAAGGTACACATACTCTGGAAGGCTTCTAACAAAAAATTCACAGTAAATTCTACTCAGGCATAGGATATCAGCATCACACTGAGTTCAGCATGGATAACATCTGCAATTTACTCAAGAAATGGTTATTTTGAACTCATTATAGATATGGACGTTTCAATTCCCTTTTAGGGTAAAATTTTTCTAGCTTCTAAGTAGGCTATAATTAAAAGGAAAAGGACAAGCTAGATTCTGAAATAAATTCAGAACTAAAAATTCATAAATAAAGCCTTATTTTTGTCAATCTTAGATTCATTATCAAAGGCAGCAATTTGTCATTTTGAAAATTAAAAATAGGGAACGAATGGGGAAAATACTACAGTTGGAGCTCTGTTTTTAAAACAGGCCTTAGGCACAAGATGTAGGCAGGAGTGGAGATGGTGGGACAGAGTAGAGAAAGCAGTGGGAGGTGGAAAAAAGGGCAAGTGTCTCAAGAATTATTCTAAGAAAGACTAGATAGAGGAAATAAACTTAAATTTGCATGAAGAGATAATTTGAAAAAACAAACATGAATTTCTTAAAAATTTTAAGCCTTAAACCCTAATCATAATGCTAAAAAGAAACAAAAAACAGTGCCTTTTTTTTCATTTACAATTTTTCAGAATGGGCTAGATAGCCACTAGTTATAGGGTAGACTGGAGAGGTATCTTCCAATTCTGGAATTTATTTTAGAGAAGCAGCATGTTTGGTCACAAATATCTGACTAACATGTCTATGTTATCAGAAGCTTTATGGTGCTTATAAAAGCTAGGCAGGATAAGCTGAAATTATTTCTATGTTAAATCTTTGCATTAATACTAAAATAATCTAGGCATTATAATGAGAACTGGTCAATTCGTAAAAGGTAAAAAACTAGATTTATGATAAAAATTATGTAGACTCCCAGCAGTATCTCACCAATCTTAATAATGAATCTTCAGTAATGTAAACTTATCCATAAGATCCAATGTACCTGTCCCACAATAAACTCCAATCTAAAGCAATATAACACAATGGAGTTCCTGTAAATTCCACAGGATGGCCAAGTGCTTAATCAAAGTTATGTAAAACAAGCCGGCAGGAAATGGATTAAAACTCTATGAGCCTGAGTCCAAACATTAGCTCATCAAGATCATAATGTTCTTTTAGAATGTCAAATATGTTTTTAAAAAAGGCTAAAGGTACATCACCTGATACTAAAGCTAAACAAAGACACTCTAAGAAAACTACAGACCAATATCTATGATATTGATGTGAAAATCCTCCACAAAACCCTAGCAACTGAATGGAACATCATACACTAAAAGGGTTATACACCATGACCAAGTAGGAGTTATTCATGGAATGAAAGGATAGTTTAACATATGAAAATCTATCAGTGTAATACACTACATTAGCAGAATGAAGGGAAAAATGATATAATCATCTCAAAATTTGATGCAGAAAAAAAGCAACTGACAAAATTCAATACCCTTTTGTTACAAACTAGGAATAGACGGAAACTACTTCAACATAATAAATACCATATATGAAAAATCCAGAGCTAAGATCATACTCAAAGTAAAACAATGAAAGCTTTTCCTCTAAGATCAGGAACAAGACAAAGATGCCCAATTTCAGTACTTCTATTCAACACCATACTAGAAGTTCTAGCCAGAGCAATTAGGCAAGAAAAAGAAATAAAAGGCATTCAAATTAGAAAAGAAGTAAAACCATCTCTGTTTGCAGATGACATGACTTTATGTGTAGGAAACCCAAGCACCCTGGAGTCCATAAAAAATGTTAGAACTAATAAATGAATACAGCAAAGCTGCAGGATACAAAATCAACACACAAAAATCACTTTTATTCCTATACCATAAACAATGCACAATCCAAAAATGAAATTAAGAAAATGATCCTATTTACAATAGCATGAAAAAGAATAAAATACTTGGGAATAAACTTAACCAAGGAGGCAAAAATTTGTACACTGAAAACTGCAAAGCATTGCTCAAAGAAATTAAAGAAAACATGAATAAATGGAAAGACATACTATGTTCATGGACTGGAAGACTTAATATTGTTAAGATGTCAACACTACTCAAAGCAATCTACAGATTCAATATAATCCATATTAAAATCCTAAAGATTTTTTTTTTTTTTTGCAGAAATAGAAAAAAATCCATCCTAAAATTCATATGGAATGTCAAGGGACTCTGAATAGTCAAAATAATCTTGAAAAAGAAGAACAAAGTTGGACGTCTCACATTTTCTGACTTCAAACCTTACGACAAAGTTACACTAATTAAAACTGTGGTACTGGCAAGAAGAGACCAATGAATAGAATACAGAGGCCAGAAATAAACCCTCACATATACAGTGATGAGTAACTTGACAAGGGTGTCAAGACCATTCAATGGAGAAAGGCAGTCTTGTCAACAAGACTTACTGAGAAAACTGGATATCCACATGCAAAAGAATGAAACTGGGTCCTTACCTTATACCATATATAAAAATTAACTCAAAATGGATCAAAGACCTAAATGTAATTTCTAAAACTATAAAAATCCTACAAGAAAACATAGGGGAAAAGCTTCATGACACTGGCATGTGCAATGATTTCTCGGATATGACACCAAAAAGAACAAGACAACAAAACAAAACATAGATAAATTAGACTTCATCAAATTAAAAACTTCTGTGCGTCAAAAGACACTAATATATAACATAGTGAAAAGGCAACCCATGGAATGGGAGAAGACATTTGCAAATCATGTATCTGATAAGGAATTAACATCCCGACAATATAAAGGACTTTTACAACTCACCAATAAAAAACTCAAAAAATGGGCAAAGGACTTGAATAGACATTTCTCTGAGGAAGGTAAAAGGATTGCCAATAAGCCCATGAAAAGATGCTCAATATCACTAATCATCAGGGAAACGCAAGTCAAAACTACAGTAAGGAGATAACTTCAAAATGGTGGAGGAGTAAGACGTGGAGATCACCTTCCTCCCCACAAATACATCAAAAATACATCTACATGAGGAACAGCTCCTACAGAACACCTACTGAACGCTGGCAGAAGACTTCAGACTTCCCAAAAGGCAAGAAACTCCCCACGTACCTGGGTAGGGCAAAATAAAAAAGAAAAAACAGATACAAAAGAATAGGGATGGGACCTGCACCTCCGGGAGGGAGCTGTGAAGGAGGAAAAGTTTCCACACGCTAGGAAGCCCCTTCACTGGCAGAGATGGCGGGCGGGAAGCTTTGGAGCCACAGAGGAGAGCGCAGCAACAGGGGTGCAGACAGCAAAGCGGAGAGATTCCCACATAGAGGATCGGTGCCGACCAGCACTCACCAGCCTGAGAGGCTTGTCTGCTCACCCGCCGGGGCGGGTGGGGGCTGGGAGCTGAGGCTCGGGCTTCGGAGGTCAGATCCCAGGGAGAGGACTGGAGCTAGCTGCGTGAACACAGACTGAAGGCAGCTAGTCAGCCACAGCTACCTGGGAGGGAGTCCGGGAAAAAGTCTGGAACTGCCTAAGAGGCAAGAGACCATTGTTTCAGGGTGCGCGAGGAGAGGGGATTCAGAGCACCACCTAAACGAGCTCCAGAGACGAGCGTGAGCCGTGGCTATCAGCGCGGACCCCAGCGACGGGCATGAAATGCTAAGGCTGCTGCTGCAGCCACCAAGAAGCCTGTGCGCAAGCACAGGTCACTACTCACACCTCCCCTCCCGGGAGCCTGTGCAGCCCGCCATTACCAGGGTCCCGTGATCCAGGGACAACTTCCCCGGGAGAACACACGTCATGCCCAGGCTGTTGCAACATTATGTTGGCCTCTGCCGCCGCAGGCTTGCCCCGCATTCTGTACTCCTCCCTCCCCGTGGCCTGAGGGAGCCAGAGCCCCCTAATCAGCTGCTCCTTTAACCCTGTCCTGTCTGGGAGGGAAACAGACGACCTCAGGCGGCCTAAACGCAGAAGTGGGGCCAAATCCAAAGCTGAACTCCAGGAGCTGTGCGAACAAGGAAGAGAAAGGGAAATCTCTCCCAGCAGCCTCAGGAGCAGCGGATTAAATCTCCACAATCAAACTGATGTACCCTGCATCTGTGGAATACCTGAATAGACAATGAATCATCCCAAAATTGAGGCAGTGGACTTTGGGAGCAACTATAGACTTGGGGTTTGCTTTCAGCATCAAATTTGTTTCTGGTTTTATGTTTATCTTAGTTTAGAATTTAGAGCTTATTATCATTGGTAGATAGGTTTATTGATTTGGTTGTTGCTCTCTTCCTTTTTCTAATATACATACATTTTTCCTTTTTCTCCTTTTGCCAGTGTGTATGTGTATGCTTCTTTGTGTGATTTTGTCTGTATAGCTTTGCTTTTGCCATTTGTCCTAGGGTTCTGTCTTTTTTTTTTTTTTTAGTATAATTTTTAGCACTTATTACCATTGGTGGATTTGTTTTTTGGTTTGGTTTCTCACTTCTTTCTTTTTTTACTTTCTAATTTTTTATTTTTAATAATATATTTTTAATTTTTATAACTTTATTTTATTTCTCTTTCTTTTTTTCTCCCTTTTCTTCTGAGCCATGTGGCTGACAGGGCCTTGGTGCTCCGGCCGGGTGTCCAGTCTGAGCCTCTGAGGTGGGAGAGCTGAGTTCAGGACAGTGGTCCACCAGAGACCTCCCAGCCCCACATAATATCAAATGGTGAAAGCTCTCTTAGAGATCTCCATCTCAACGTGAAGACCCAGCTCCACTCAATGACCAGCAAGCTACAGTGATGGACACCCTATGCCAAACAATTAGCAAGACAGGAACACAACCCCACCCATTAGCAGAGAGGCTGCCTAAAATCATAATAAGGTCACAGACACCCCAAAACACACCACTGCATGCAGTCCAGCTCACCAGAAAGACAAGATCCAGCCTCATCCTCCAGAACACAGGCACCAGTCCCCTCCACTAGAAAGCCTACACAACCCACTGAACCAACTTTACGCACTGGGGGGCAGACACCAAAAACGAGAACTATGAACCTGCAGCCTGAGAAAAGGAGACCCCAAACACAGTAAGTCAAGCAAAATGAGAAGACAGAGAAACACACAGCAGATGAAGGAGCAAGGTAAAAACCCACCAGACCAAACAAATGAAGAGGAAACAGGCAGTCTACCTCAAAAAGAATTCTGAGTAATGATAGTACAGATGATCCCAAATCTTGGAAATACAATGGAGAAGATACAAGAAACGTTTAACAAGGACCTAAAAGAACTAAAGAGCAAACAAACAATGATGAACAACACAATAAATGAAATAAAAAGTTCTCTAGAAGGAATCAATAGCAGAATAACTGAGGCAGAAGAACAGATAAGTGACCTGGAAGATAAAATAGTGGAAATAACTACCACAGAGCAGAAAAAAGAAAAAAGAATGAAAAAAATCAAGGACAATCTCAGAAACCTCTGGGACAACATTAAACGCACCAACGTTCAAATTATAGGGGTCCCAGAAGAAGAAGAGAAAAAAAAGGGACTGAGAAAATATTTGAAGAGATTATAGTTGAAAACTTCCCTAATATGGGTAAGCAAATAGTCAGTCAAGTCCAGGAAGCACAGAGAGTCCCATACAGGATAAATCCAAGGAGAAGCACGCCAAGACACATATTAATCAAATGATCAAAAATTAAATACAAAGAAAAAATATTAAAAGCAGCAAGGGAAAAGCAACAAATAACATACAAGGGAATCCCCGTAATGTTAACAGCTGATTTCTCAGCAGAAACTCTGCAAGCCAGAAGGGAGTGGTAGGAAATATTTAAAGTGATGAAAGAGAAAAACCTACAACCAAGATTACTCTACCCATCGAGGATCTCATTCAGATTTGATGGAGCAAATGAAACCTTTACAGACAAGCAAAAGCTAAGAGAATTCAGCACCACCACACCAGCTTTACAACAAATGCTAAAGGAACTTCCCTAAGCAGGAAACACAAGAGAAGGAAAACACCTACAATAACAAATGCAAAACAATTAAGAAAATGGTAACAGGAACACATATATTGATATATACCTTAAATGTAAATGGATTAAATGCTCCAACCAAAAGACATAGACTGGCTGAATGGATACAAAAACATAACCCGTATATATGCTGTCTACAAGAGACCCACTTCAGACCTAGGGACACATACAGACTGAAACTGAGGGGATGGAAAAAGATATTCCATGTAAATGGAAATCAAAAGAAAGCTGGAGGAGCAATTCTCATACCAGATAAAGTAGACTTTAAAATAAAGAATGTTACAAGAGACAAAGAAGGACACTACATAATGATCAAGGGATCAATCCAAGAAGATATAACATTTGTAAATATTTATGCACCCAACACAGGAGCACCTCAGTACATAAGGCAAACGCTAACAGCCATAAAAGGGGAAATCGACAGCAACACAATAATAGTAGGAGACTTTAACACCCCACTTTTGCCAACGGACAGATCACCCAAAATGAAAATAAATAAGGAAACACAAACTTTAAATGATACATTAAACAAGATGGACTTAATTGATATTTATAGGACATCCCATCCCAAAACAACAGAATACACTTTCTTCTCAAGTGCTCATAGAACATTTTCCAGGACATATCATATCTTGGGTCACAACTCAAGCCCTGCTAAATTTAAGAAAATTGAAATCGTATCAAGTATGTTTTCCGACCACAAGGCTATGAGACTAGATACCAATAACAGGAAAAAAGGTGTGAAAAATACACACACATGAAGGCTAAACAACACACTACTAAATAACCAAGAGATCACTGAAGAAATCAAAAAATACCTAGAAACAAATGACAATGAAAACACGACAACCCAAAACCTATGGGATGCAGCAAAAACAGTTCTTAAGAGGAACATTTATAGCAATACAATCCTACCTCAAGAAACAAGAAACATCTCAAATAAACAACCTAACCTTACACCTAAAGCAATTAGAGACAGAAGAACAAAAAAACCTCAAAGTTAGCAGAAAGAAAGAAATAATAAAGATGAGATCAGGAATAATGAAAAAGAAATGAAGGAAAAAATAGCTAAGATCAATAAAACTAAAAGATGGTTCTTTGAGAAGAAAAACAAAAATGATAAACCACTAGCCAGACTCATCAGGAAAAAAAGGGAGAAGACTCACATCAATAGAATTAGAAATGAAAAAGGAGAAATAATAACTGACACTGCAGAAATACAAAGGATCATGAGAGAGTACTAAAAGCAACTATATGTCAAAAAAATGGACAACCTGGAAGAAATGGACAAATTCTTAGAAATGTATAACCTTCCAAGACTGAACCAGGAAGAAATAGAAAACATGAATAGACCAATCACAAGCACTGAAATTGAAACTGTGATTAAAAATCTTCCAACAAACAAAAGCCAAGGACCAAATGGACTCACAGGAGAATTCTAGCAAACATTTAGAGAAGAGCTAACACATATCCTTCTCAAACTCTTCCAAAATATAGCAGAGGGAGGAACACTCCCAAACTCATTCTACAAGGCCACCATCACCCTGATACCAAAACCAGACAAAGATGTCACAAAAAAAGAAAACTATAGGCCAATATCACTGATGAACATAGATGCAAAAATCCTCAACAAAATACTAGCAAACAGAATCCAACAGCACATTAAAAGGAACATACACCATGATCAAGTGGGGTTTATCCCAGGAATGCAAGGATTCTTCAACATACAGAATCAATCAATGTGATAAACCTTATTAACAAATTGAAGAATAAAAACCATATGATCATCTCAATAGATGCAGAAAAAGCTTTTGACAAAATTCAACAGCTATTTATGATAAAAACTCTCCAGAAAGTAGGCATAGAGGGAACTTAACTCAACATAATAAAGCCATATATGACAAACCCACAGCCAACATTGTTCTCAATGGTGAAAAACTGAAACCATTTCCACTAAGATCTGGAACAAGACAAGGTTGCCCACTCTCACCACTATTATTCAACATAGTTTTGGAAGTTTTAGCCACAGCAATCAGAGAAGAAAAAGAAATAAAAGGAATCCAACTTGGAAAAAAAGAAGTAAAACTGTCACTGTTCGCAGATGACATGATACTATACATAGTGAATCCTAAAGATGCTACCAAAAAACTACTAGAGCTAATCAATGCATTTGGTAAAGTAGCAGGATATAAAATTAATGCACAGAAATCTCTTGCATTCCTATACACTAATGATGAAAAATCTGAAAGAGAAATTAAGGAAACACTCCCATTTACCACTGCAACAAAAGAATAAAATACCTAGGAATAAACCTACCTAAGGTGACAAAAGACCTGTATGCAGAAAACTGTAAGACACTGATGAAAGACATCAAAGAGGATACAAACAGATGGAGAGACATACCATGTTCTTGGACTGGAAGAATCAACATTGTGAAAATGACTATACTACCCAAAGCAATCTACAGATTCAATGCAATCCCTACCTAACTACCAATGGCATTTTTCACAGAACCAGAACAAATATTTCACAATTTGCATGGAAACACAAAAGACCCCGAATAGCCAAAGCAATCTTGAGAAAGAAAAACAGAGCTGGAGGAATCAGGCTCCTTGACTTTGGACTATACTACGAAGCTACAGTAATCAAGACAATATGGTACTGGCACAAAAACAGAAGTATAGATCAATGGAATAGGATAGAAAGCCCAGAGATAAACCCACGCACCTATGGTCTCCTTATCTTTAATAAAGGAGGCACGAATATACAATGGAGAAAAGACAGCCTCTTCAATAAGTGGTGCTGGGAAAACTGGACAGCTACATGTAAAAGAATGAAATTAGAAAAGTCCTTAACACCATACACAAAACTAAACTCAAAATGGATTAAAGACCTAAATGTAAGGCCAGACACAATAAAATTCTTAGAGGAAAACATAGGCAGAACACTCCATGACATACATCACAGCAAGATTGTTTCACCCACCTCATAGAGAAATAGAAATAAAAACAAAAATAAACAAATGGGACCTAATGAAACTTAAATGCTTTTGCACAGCAAAGGAAACCATAAACAAGATGAAAAGACAACCCTCAGAATGGGAGAAAATATTTGCAAATGAAGCAACTGACAAAGGATTAATCTCCGAAATATACAAGCAGCTCATTCAGCTCGATATCAAAAAACCAAACAACACAATCCAAAAATGGGCAGAAGACCTAAACAGACATTTCTCCAAAGAAGATATACAGACTGTCAACAAACACATGAAAGGATGCTCAAAATCACTAATCATTAGAGACATGCAAATCAAAACTACAATGAGGTTATCATCTCACACCGGTCAGAACGGCCATCATCAAAAAATCTACACACAATAAATGCTGGAGAGGGTGTGGAGAAAAGGGAACCCTCTTGCACTGCTGGTGGGAATGTAAATTGATATAACCACTATGAAGAACAGTATGGAGGTTCCTTATAAAAGTAAAAATAGAACTACCATATGACCCAGCAATCCCACTATTGGGCATATACCCTGAGAAAACCATAATTCAAAAAGAGTCATGTACCACAATGTTCATTGCAGTTCTACTTACAACAGCCAGGACATGGAAGCAACCTGAGTGTCCTTCGACAGATGAACGGATAAAGAAGATGTGGCACATATACACAATGGAATGTTATGTAGCCATAAAAAGAAACAAAATTGAGTTATTTGTAGTGAGGTGGATGGATCTAGAGACTGTCATAAAGAGTGAAGTAAGTCAGAAAGAGAAAAACACTTGTATTTCACAGTATTGTGGAAAACCTTGTATGTTGCTAGCAGGAATATAAATGGTGCAGCCACTGTGGGAAACTGCATAGCATTTTCTCAAAAATTAAATTTAGAATTACTATTCCACTTCTGTATGTACCCAAAAGAATTGAAAACAGACTTGGATACCTGTACACTAATGTTCATAGCAACACTATTCACTCACAATAACCAAAAGTTAGAAACAACGCAAATGTCCATCTATAGATGAATGGATAAACAAAATATGGTATATACATACCATGAAATGTTAGTTTTAAAAAGGAAGGAAATTCTGACCATGCTACAATATGGAAGAACCTTGAAAACATTATGCTAAGTGAAATAAGCCTGTCAAAAAAGGACAAACGTTATATAATTCCACTTATATGAGGTACCTAGAGTAGTCAAATTCATAGAGACAGAAAGTAGAATAATGGCTACCAGGGGCTGGGGGTGGGGGGAAGAAATGAGGAGTTACTATTTAATGGGTACAGAGTTTCAGTTTAGGAAGATGAAAAAGTCTGGAGATGGATGATGGTGGAAGCTGCACAACAATGTGAATGTGCTAATGACATTTAGCTGTACACTTAAAAATGGTTAAAATTGTAAATTTCATGTATATTTTACCACACACAAAAAAAGAAGGCTAAAGCTGCCCTCTATTACTCAATCTTTCTTGCATTGATTAAAGGAGACCTTTTTAGATGCTATAAAAACACGTACCTTTCTATAAAACAGTGCTAAGGACCCAGTTCTCTTTGGTTTGCTTATTCCAACTGAATGTACCTCTTGTGCTTTAGTCAAATGGGTCTGTTTTGGAGAAGCACCAATTAATGACTGAGCCGTAAGTGATACAGGACTCTCGACTTGGGACTCCTGAGTTGTATTCATGGAAATTGGTATCAGTGTGATCTCTCCAGCATCATTTGCAATACCTGAATGTACAAGCAAGAGTTCTTAGTTTTAGAAGTGTGTCCCAGAAAAGTTGTCAATTCTTCCTTCCTTGCTTCCTTCCTCCCTCTCTCCCTCCCTTCCTTCCTTTACTATCTATCTATCTATCTATCTATCTATCTACCTACCTATCTATCTATTTATGTATAGGAATATGTTAGAAGAAAGCCACAAAAACAGTAATTCTAGGTTATGATACTCTTATTTTCTATTTCTGCTCTGAAACAATAAAATTGTGCTTTTGAGCTCTAAAGGAGATGTTTTTAATCAATAAACAAAATTCTTCCTCAATGCACTTACTTGTAAAACTCAGATAAGAAAATAAAATAAGTCGTAACAAAGAGGGTTGTAAATTTATAAAATGTGAAAATTCAAAAAACAGTGCAGGCATACCTCAGACATATTGCGAGTTTGGTTCCAGACCACTACAATAAATTGAGTATCATAATAAAGTGAGTCACATGAATTTTTTGGATTCCTAGTGCACATAAAAATTATGTTTATGCTATATTGCAGTTTATTAAGTGTGCAATAGCATTATGTCTAAAAAACAATGTACATAACTCAATTAAAAAATACTTTGTTGCTAAAAAATGCTAATCATCATGTGACAACACAGGGTTGCCAGAAACCTTCAATTTGTAAAAAAAAAAAAAAGTATCTGTGAAGTGCAACAAAGCAAAGTGCAATAATACTAGGAATGCCTCTATAGGTTCAAAACAAAACAAAAGGGTGGAGCAGAGAGGATCTTTAGGGCAGTGAAACTATTCTGTATAACAGTATAATGGTAGATATGTGTCATTAGACATTTGTCAAAATTTATAGAATGTACAACACCAAAGAGTGAATCCCAATGCAAACTACGGACTTGGGGTGATAATGATGTGTCCATGAAAGTTCATCAATTCTAACACATGTGTCTCTCTGGTGCAGGATGTTGATGACAAGGAAGGCTCAATTTTGCCATGAACCTAAAACTGCTCTTAGAGAAAAAAAAGTATGGGTTCAGGGACTTCCCTGGTGGCGAAGTGGTTAAGAATCTGCCTGCCAATGCAGGAGACACAGGTTCGATCCCTGGTCTGGGAAGATCCCACATGCCATGGAGCAACTAAGCCTGTGCACCACAACTACTGAGCCTGCACTCTAGAGCCCACAAGCCACAAATACTAAGCCCATGTGCCACAACTACTGAAGCCCACATGCGCTCGAGCTGCAACTACTGAGCCCTCGCGCCGCAACTACTGAAGCCCGTGTGTTGCAACTACTGAAGCCCGCACGCCTAGAGCCCGTGTTCAGCAACAGGAGAAGCCACCGCAATGAGAAGCCCGCGCACTGCAATGAAGAGTAGCCCCTGCTCCCCATAACTAGAGAAAGCCCGTGCAGAGCAACGAAGACCAAACGCAGCCAAAGAGAAAAAAAAGTATATAGGTTCAAGAAAAAATACTGGAATAATAAGACCATGTGATCAGTCCAATAAGACATTTCTTAAATTTTCACCCAACTCAGAAAAAATATTAAATAAATGCATCAAAATGTTACCATGCAATGGGATTGTAACTTTATGTCCTGTTGTCCCTGTTACTATGGCTGTGGCCATTGTTAGAAGACTTTGCCCAGGTGAAATTGATATATTTTCAGCAGTAATGCTTGAAGAAGGAGCAATTTTCAATTTTGTTCCTTCTGTTATGATCCTGTCCATAAGCATTTCCTTTGGGGGGTCTTCCCCAAAAAGTCTTCTCTTAGCACTCCCAGCAGTAGGAGAACTGTAGCGTTCATGGACAGAAATTGGAGACAATGGTTGCGTATCTAATAAAGAGAAAAATTTATAACAGTTTGACATGTATTCCAAAATAATAAGTCAGGTTTACTCACTCATTCAACAAATAGATTGAGTTACTATGCTAATAACATGGCCTCTGTCCTCACGGAATAATCGAGTCTAGTGGGAGAGAGAAGAATGAAGTAAATCTTAAAATAAAATTATGGGGCTTCCCTGGTGGCGCAGTGGTTGGGAGTCCGCCTGCCGATGCAGGGGACGCGGGTTCGTGCCCCGGTCCGGGAGGATCCCACATGCCGCAGAGCGGCTGCGCCCGTGAGCCATGGCCGCTGAGCCTGTGCGCCCGGAGCCTGCGCTCCGCAGCGGGAGAGGCCGCAGCAGTGAGAGGCCCGCGTAACGCAAAAAAAAAAAAAAGGAAAATAAAATAAAATAAAATTATGAGAGCTCACCTTCCTGGTTTCTTGAACCTCTGCCTATATTAAAGAAGCAAAATATTAAGGGTAAAGTAGAAGGTGAGAAGTAGAATGTGGTGACTGCTAAATTTCAAAAGTAGTCCAACTAGCTTCTGTCTCCCAATCTTATCTAGTAAATTAACTCCTGATTAGAAGGAAAAATCAGTGATTTGGTTCACAATTTTGCCTTCACCACATGCCCACACTTCAAATAGTTTAAGGCAGTAGCTGTGGCTTTCTGATTTAGTAGAGGCAGAATCATCTTTTATAAGTCCACTAGAAGATAAAGATGAGTAGAAGTGTTATGACTCTGCTTAACTTGCCTTAATCTGAGGCATTAGTGTGTTGATCAAAAAGAAAGTAAAGTATGGATTAAACCTCTTTTCCAGTGCTATCCTTCTGCAGAAACTGCTCTCCTTTCCATCTCCACTAGGTGCAAAGCCTCTCCTAGCCAATCCTACATCTTTTCCCACCATTTTCCCCCTACTTCCCTCAACCCACTGTTTCTTTACAGGTATATAACATGTTTTTAAAGTAAAAACATTTCACTAATTATTTTTACAATTACTAGATAATTAGACAGCCATGTCATCTATTTTCAAAACATGTTTAAAAGGTATAAAAATTACCTCTGGCAATAATTTGACAGCTCTCTGTATTACTGGGGTAAGTGGGGAATAGTCATGGTTTAATAAAAATCTCTCCATAATTCTGGAGGTTATAAAAGCAGCTCTGACTTCCAGTCTTAGTAAAAAAGTGGAAAGTTCTATTGTAGCTCCCATTACCCCTTAACAGAAGTCTACCTGGATACCTTATATCTAAGAAAACCAATGCAGCCCTTGAATCTGACTTGGAATGTTCAGAGCTGACATTTCAAGGGAAAACTCATGTTATAGCCATGAAGTTAGCTGCAAGCCCCTTGAAATGATGCTCTGCCTAGCACAGTACTGGAAAAGCTGCAGTAGACAATAAAAATTTAACAAATATATAAGTTAATAAATTGTCTTTTTTCTCCAGAGTCAAGGCTCAATATTATTGTTTTCTAAGGATTTTCCATTATTTGATTCTCTTGCCTGAACCCCTATAAGAAAATACCGTTTTCTTCTAATCATAAAAATAATATATCACCTGAATGTTCACAGCAGCGTTATTCATAAAAGCCAACAAGTGGAAATAATCCAAATGTCCATTAACAAACGAATAATATACAGTATATCCATACAATGAAAAATTATTCAGCGTAATGAAGTGTTGACACATGCGACAACATATATATCTTGAAAACATGATAAGTAAAAGAAGCCAATCACAAAGGTCACATATTATATAATTCCATTTATATGAAATGTCCAGAACAGGAAGATCCATAGAGACAAAGAATAGATTAGTAGTTCCAGGGTCTTGGTAGAGGAGGAAATAGAGAGTGATTACTATTGGATACAGGTTTCTTTTTTGGGGGGGGGGTGATAAAAATGTTCTGGAATTAGATAACGGTGATAGTTGTATAGTCTTGTAAATATACTGAATTGTATATTTTAAAAGGGTGAATTTTATGCGATGTGAATTATATCTCAATTTTTAAAAGCTCACTGAAAAAACTCAAACGATACCAAAAAACTGTAATGAAAAAGGTAACACTCAAAATTCCACCACCAGGACAGAATTACATTTTAGTGACCATTTCTTCATGATCTTAGTTCTGAGATCTCTAGCTAGGCTGCAAACACACACACACACACACACACACACACACACACACACACATATAACATATTTTATATATATAATATATATTATATATACATACACATTATAGTCAGATACACACACATGCATACTCACAGAGTTCATGCTTTGTACAGTTAAAGTATGCATGAGTTTCAGTTATCATAGCATAAATTAATGACAGCCTTAAAAAAAAGGTTCAGATTTCAGTTGCCATGGTATATTAACTGTGAGTAACTGCATAAACTACAAACTTTTCCCATGAGGATTTACATAAATCACTGTGTGAAAAATAGATGTGCATCATGATCAGTGACCAATCCTGTTACTTCTTTCAAAGTCTGTTGGTGATTGTTCAGGGCAAATCTGCTGGTTCAATTCATGCAGGCAGCAAAGCATATGGTTATGTTGTCTCCTTATTTCCCAGTGATAAACCCGCATTTTACAAAATAGACGAATGAAAATAGACAAATGAAAGAGGGAATGGCCCCCCCAAAAAAGTGGAAGTTCAACAAAGAAATGAAAAGTGATAATGCTGAAAGTGAAATTAAAATTGTTAATGAAGTTATAGAAGAAATAGCTGACCCTAGGAATGTTGACACTGCTGCTATTCAAGAGATTAGATGTACAGCCAGAAGAACTGTGTGAAGATGAGACTTATTGATATAAATGCGAAAAGTTGTTAAGATAAATAGGATGAAGACATCCAACAGGAAGTTACGATGGCAAAAAACTTCACTTTAAAGGAACTTTCAGAAATATTTCACAACACTGAAAGCACGAAGGATAAAATGTTAAGAGCTGGTCCAAACTTAGAAAGGAACACGACAGTTCACCAAGGCACAGGAAAGAAGCTCACTCAGTATTGTAAGTTATATGAGAAGAAAGTGGCAAGCACCATTTAAACTATTCTTTATGACTTTTTAAAAAACAAAACACTTTCATTCTCAATGTTTCCAATTGTAGTGTACTAAGTAAATATTTTTACTATTTTTAAATTTGTTTAAATATTAATAATTGACAGTAAGAGAGTTTTTAGCTTTGACAAGATTTTTAAAGGTCATAAAACAATCCTAATTATTCCCCTTGCTTAATGAAGACTGTTTTGCATGCACAGTGTGCACATTTTTATGACCTTATACTACGTGTAAAGCAAGACACACACAATTATAGTCCAAAAGTGGGTCTTGAGCTACCTTACTATATAACCTGAATACTTGTACATCTGAGGGTTATTCAGGGATATTGTCATCAGAAGATTTTAAGTGATTTTTAAAAATCCAAGAGTTAAATAATCCAGAAGATGCACACATCAGTTTGCTACATCGCAAGAGAAAATAAAGAATAATGCACTAAAATCTTCCTATTAGTAAGGCTCAAATGAACTATTTTGAGAGAGCATAGATAAGTAATTTATTAGATGAATTTAAGTATCCCAAAGAGTTCTTTGTTCTGCTTTAAACGTTTATTTTTCTATAAAGACTTAGAGATAAAGAATATAACTTTTATCACATTTGGAAAAGTAGATATTTAGCTTAAATAGTTTTCCATTAGCATTGAGGAAAAGTTGTGTATACTTATGAAAAAGCCAAAATACTATTTCCACAATAATAGACACTGCAATTTAAAAAATAGATTAGATTCAAAATCAGAGTGGAAATCTTATTACTTTAATATAAAAAAGTATACAATGAGCCACACGGGGTATTGGCATAAACATTAATCCCCTTTCAAATCTTGATAAAAAAATTGTATTTCTTAATAATACGTTAGGCAAGACCTGAAATTTTCTCTAAAAAAAGATGTTTGTTATTTTTTCATTGTTTTACCAATGTTGAACCTACCCTTTCGAAGACTCCCACTGTCAGTCCGAACTTCTTTGACCCTTGGATGCATTAGAGGAGACATTGGCATCATGGGAAGATGTCCCTGTACATTTCCCCCATTTCCTGTTTCAAAATTATTTGGGAATATAACCTGTAGAAAACAAAAACCCTCTGCTTTACACACAGATAAACCCACTGATCAAAACATAACAGAAAAAATGAGAAAGAAAGTCTTCTTTTTACTGTTTTATTTCCCTGTCCTTCACAAAATATATCAACTTGCATAAAGTGCTCAATAGTTAACATTGTTAAAGATATGTAAAGAGTTCAACTCACTTAATCTTATAATATATCTAGTAAAGTTTACTGACCACTAGAAGTAAACCTATGAGGTAGGCACTGCTATTCTTCACTTATGGATGAGAAAATTGAGGCTCAAAAATGTGAAATCTGCCCAAGGACACAGTACTACTAAATATTAGAGCAAGGGCTTCAACCCAAATCCTTCTCTTTTAAGTTCATAGCTTTTTTTTCCACTTCCCAATGGATTCCATAATGGAAATATTGATGAATACTGAAGATTGCCCAATTAATCATAGTCTGCTGCAAAAGACCAAAGAAGCATGGAAGAGAGGCTTTAAGAAATCATCTTTTCAGTGCTTCCTAAACAGTTCTTTCAGTTGTTTGAGATTAGAGAAAAACTCAAGATTAATGAAGTACAAGGAGACACAGAAAAGCAAAGTAGGATGTATAGACAGGAGTTAAAAAAGAATAACACAGAGGTGAAGGGAAAAAACTCAATTTCTCATGATACTAAACTGTTAAATGTGCAATTTGTATGCATTAGGTAGAAGCTTTTAATCTTTTTATTGTAAATACTACTAATTAAAAGTGTTTAATTCTTTATATGGATATTTAAAAAATTAAAAATGATGGGATTAATGGTTTCTTAGATCTGATACTGAAAGCACAAGCAACAGAAGAATAGATAAACTGGATATCATCAAAATTTAAAACTTTTGTGTTTCAAAGATCATCATCAGGAAAGTAAAAAGACAACCCACAGAATGGGAGAAAAGTTTTACCAATCATATATCAGATAAAGGAGTGTATCTAAAATATATAAAGAACCCTATAACTCAATAATAAAAAGACAACCCAAATAAAAAATGGGCAAAGGATCTGAATAGATATTTCTCCAAAGATGATAAAGAAATGGCCAATAAGCACATGAAATGATGTTGAACATCATTAGCCATCAGGGAAATGCAAAAAAAAAAACCACAGTGAGATAATACTTCATGCCTACTAGGATGGCTAGAATCAAGAAGACAGATAATAGGCACTGGAGAGGATGTGGAGATATTAGAATCTTTATACACTGATGGTGGGAACGTTAAATGGTGCAGCCACTTTGGGAAACAGTCTGACGGTTCCTCAAAAGCTTAAAAAGAGTTACTATATGGCCCAGCAATTCCACTGCTAGCCATATACGCAAGAAAAATGAAGGGCTTCCCTGGTGGCGCAGTGGTTGAGAGTCCGCCTGCCGATGCAGGGGACACGGGTTCGTGCCCCGGTCCGGGAAGATCCCACATGCCGCGGAGCGGCTAGGCCCATGAGCCATGGCCACTGAGCCTGGGCGTCCGGAGCCTGTGCTCCGCAACGGGAGAGGCCACAACAGTGAGAGGCCGCGTACCACAAAAAAAAAAGAAAGAAAAAGAAAAATGAAAACGTATGTCCACACAAAAACTTGTTCATGAATGTTCATAGCAGCATTATTCATAATAGCCAAAAGGTGGAAACAACACAAGTTTATAAATAAACAAACTGGTCTATCCATACAATGGGATATTAGTAAGCTGTAAAAAGGAACAAAGTGCTGATACATACAACAACATGGATGAACCTAAAATCATTATGCTAATAAAAGAAGTCAGTTATACTCAGCCATAAAAAGAAACGAAATTGAGTTATTTGTAGTGAGGTGGATGGACCTAGAGTCTGTCATACAGAGTGAACTAAGTCAGAAAGAGAAAAACAAAATACAATATGCTAACACATATATATGGAATCTAAAAAAAAAAAAAAAAAAAGGTTCTGAAGAACCTAGGGGCAGGACAGGAATAAAGACACAGATGTAGAGAATGGACTTGAGGACATGGGGAGGGGGAAGGGTAAGCTGGGACAAAGTGGTGAGAGAGTGGCATGGACATATATACACTACCAAATGTAAAATAGATAGCGCTAGTGGGAAGCAGCCGCATAGCACAGGGAGATCAGCTCAGTGCTTTGTGACCACCTAGAGGGGTGGGATAGGGAGGGTGGGAGGAAGACGCAAGAGGGAGGAGATATGGGGATATATGTATAGCTGATTCACTTTGTTTTAAAGCAGAAACTAACACACCATTGTAAAGCAATTATACTCCAATAAAGATGTTTAAAAAAAAAGAAGTCAGTTTAAAAGGACCACATATTGTATGATTCCATTTACATGAAATGTCCAGAACAGGGAAATCAATAGAGATGGAAAGTAGACTACTTGGTTGCTTAGGGGCTAGGTCAAGAAGATAGAGGTTAGGGAAGTGATACGTAAAGTTTCTTGTTGAGGTGGTGTGTTCCAAAAGTGACTGCGGTGATGACTGCACATACCTATGAATATACTAAAACCCACTGAATTGTATACTTATGGGTGAATTGTATGGTATGGGAATCACGTCTCAATAAAGCTGCTTTCATAAAATGATGGGATTATTAGCCTTGCCCTAACTCACTTCTTCACAGGTAGGAACTCTGTTTGTAGAAGCCTGGAGAGCCTCCCACAGCGCAGAATCATGACTCCATGCTAAACTCTCCAAAATCTGTTCTTCAATGCTGTTCAGGTGTTTCACCATGTCCCTGGAGAGTCCTTCCTCTGAGCGGATCACCACCTCAATAACCTGGAGAAGAGAAAACTGAGAAAGTAATGTGGTCTCAAGTAGTCAGTTCTAGACTAGGCTGACATGTATGGCTAGCTCTGCTGTTATTAATGACACAGAACCAAGAATATCTTTGAACCATAATTCTATGGCTTATTAATATATTTTTAATTTATAAAGAAGCTTTTAAGATTTTCAAAATACTTTCACATACATTTCTGGTTTTCATGTTTTATTTTACACATGGAAAACAGAGGCAACGATAGGTGAAAGTGGTCAACAGCCCAACAGTGGTAGAAGTCAGGTCTTGGGTTCCCAGTCCAATGTTAGTTTGAATTCACTGCCCCTTCTCAGACTATTCCTCCCAACAGCTCAAAAGAAAGAATGAATAACATATTTAAAAGGAACTTTGCTTATATACACTATAGTTCCATTTTAATAAGAGTAAATATCTAGAGCAAAGTCTGTAAGCATATATATATAAATATTAATAGTGATTATTATTTGTAATTAGGATTATAATATATGACTTTAATATCTACATTTGTGTGTATTTTCTGTTTTTCTTCAAGGAGTATATATTATTTATGTGGTTAAAAAACAACGGCATTGGGTTTCCCTGGTGGCGCAGTGGTTGAGAATCCGCCTGCCAATGCAGAGGACACAGGTTCGAGCCCTGGTCCGGGAAGATCCCACATGCTGTGGAGCAACTAAGCCCGTGCGCCACAACTACTGAGCCTGCGCTCTAGAGCCCGCGAGCCACAAGTACTTAAGCCCCCGTGCCTAGAGCCCGTGCACAGCAACAAGAAAAGCCACCGCAATGAGAAGCCCGCGCACCACAACAAAGAGTAGCCCCTGCTGGCAGCAACTAGAGAAAGCCCGTGACCCAACGCAGGGAAAAACAAATAAATAAATAAATTTATTAAAAAACAACAACAACAACAACAGCATTTAACTTCTTGAATGAAAAAAGGATGTTACAAAAAAAATGAATTGTTATTAGGTGAGGGCAAAAACTAAACTTTTTCCTCAGATAAAACTACATATATTTCCTAATGGAAAATCTGAAACACATACATAAACATTAAAGTAAATATAGAGAAGCAATTTTCCTTACAAAACTAAAAAGAATTTAAATTCCACTCAGTCAGCAAGTAAAATGGATAGGGTTTTCAGTGATCTGCATTTCTGTAACTTTAGGTATAAAAATTTAACTCATCAAACTAACTTTTCTATAATCAATAATTTGCAAGTAACACAGATGACAAAATATTAACTAAATTATGCCAACCAGTATAATAATAGCATCAGTCTTAAATTCAGACATCAGGTAACATTAGTTACTGCAGCTGTGACCTCTGTGTTCTGTAAGAAAAAGGTTCTAGCAGGTAAAAAAGGGTGAGTAAGCTAAGATTCATCCACAGTGAATTAGCTCAAATTTCGGGAAGGAGCACCATCTGTTATTACAGCCTCAGTAGCTAGACCATGACCACAATTAATTTTAGACCTTTTCTTTCTCCTGAGAGAAAGAGTTTTTGTTCTTCATCACACATCTATTTAACAGGATTATGATTTTCATTCATAATATGGAAATTCAAACTTAACGACTTAGTTCCTGGCCACATTTGCAAGTCAGTGATGGAAAAACTGAAGCTATGAGATTGGCTTAATTTACTGATCCCCTCTCTTCCTCTCCCTTTTGTCCTTGATTCCACCCTAAAAGGAATGCTTTCACAATACCTCTGGAAATATTTTCCAGACATCACTACAGCTCACTTCTTCAGCATTAAGACAAACAGAATGTTTACCTGAGGCACACCATAACAGAACTTTGCTCTCATCTCACCTTATAAAAATAAAATGGTCGCAGATTAAGAACTTGAATAATCCAGGGAAAAGTACGAGGTGAGCTATAGGCAAAGAGCACAATTTCCAAACAACAGGCCATCAAGGAATGATGAAATATATCCTGCTCTAAAAGAACCTTGGGGAAGAGAAATACCACAGTTTAATAAATTTCTCAGTAATTTTAGCCTCTGCCATTATATAAAGAAGACTATAGAAACAAGAAAAAATAACTTATATCTTACTTAAGTTATAAACCATAACTTATATAAGTGTACATTATATTATACTAGATTACCAGAGATAAAAATCTGAGTTCTTAAACTGATAGTTTTCTTATGAGATACAGTCTTGCTCAGTGACAGATGTTAAATTCAAATGAGGCATAAACAACAATCTACTTTGAAACTGGAGTAAATAATAAAATAATTAATATTCCTGCCAAGAGAAAAGCATAAGAATTGGGCTCCTTTATTTAAATGACAGTTTTATGTCAACTGTTTTGTCAACATAAGGGCAGTGTTTATTAATCAAAACACTAAAATCAAAGGTGTAGTATATCACAGCTAAGATTTTTAAAAGTTCAGAGAAAGAAATATTTTACTAAGATAAAGTCTTGGGACTTCCCTGGCAGTGCAGTGGTTAAGACTCCATGCTTCCACTGCAGGGGGTATGGATTCGATCCCTGGTCAGGGAACTAAGCTCCCGATGCCACGTGGCGTGGCCAAAAAAACAAACAAACAAAAGATAAAGTCCTATTTCACCACTGAGTCTAAAATTTAACATAAGTTTTCAGTTCTTTAAATGGTGTTTGTTGCCATCCTTCTTTCAAATACCATTCCAAATCAACAAAGAGAATAAGCAATAGAAAATATCTTGGATAGAACAAGGAGTTAATTGTAACCACAAACCATATATGAAAACTGAAACTGGATGAAAGGATGACAAATTACTCAGCAGAAAGTAGGATGATCAAACATAAGGGCCTGAAGAGAGACACTTAAAACAAATAAATCTGCTGCACTCAACTTGGGAAAAACACAGCAACTGAAGGCACAGGCAGAATGAAAAGTACAGGTTAGGCAGGGGCTGACATGGATGGGTGATTTTTAAGTTTATGGTAGTCAGAAGTCCTCAGGTCCCCACCCAACATCCACTCTAAGGAGTCAGATGATAGGTCTCTAGTCTATGCCAACAAGGATCTAGAGAATTATTCTCTACAGAAACTGAACTAGAGAGAATCAGAGCTTGAGAACACCAGGCATAGAAGAGACCGTGGTTTTAGGTGAAAGTCTGCAGACTGAATTGTGAGACCAAGTTTCCCTTCCTTGCTCTGCTCTATAACACCAACAGCCAGGCAGATACTTTTCTAAAGAAACTGAAATATTCCAGAGAAGTCTTAAAGACACCAACAGTTGAGGGTCCCTATACTACATGATCACTTGAGGCTACTGGACTTTTATTCTCACTCTCGCACACAGAGCTTTGAGCCAAACTGTTTTGTCAACATCAGGGTTTATTAATGTCTCATTTTTAGTGACTCATTCAGAAAGTAGACATTTGAGGAAAGCCTCCAACTGAAAGACAAAGGTGTAATCCAACATTTGAGGAATAATCCAACATTTGAGGAAAGCCTCCAACTGAAAAACAAAGATCAAAACAAATGGAAAAGAAACTCAGAGGAAACAGAGACAATGCAGGCATCAGAAGAAAACCTCAAAGAAATCTAAATTAACCTCAAAGAATAAGTCTTAGAAATGAAAATACAGGTAAAATAAAAAATTCTTTAGAATTGGATAGTGAAAAATTGAGTAAATATCCTTAGAAGTAGAACAAAAAGACAAAGAAATAGAAAATAAGAGGATTAATCCAGAAGGTCCTTTATCTGAATCATAAAAGCTCCAGAAAGATAAAATTGTGGGCAATACATTATCTAAGAAATAATGCAATAAAATGACCCAGAACTGCAGGACGTAAATTTCTGGACTAAAAGAGGAACTCTGTAGGAATGCCCAACACATGAATGAAAAGACCCACGATTAAGGCACTCTATTATAAATTTCAGAACATTAGTGATAAAAGAATGATAACTAAGATTCCAGAAAGTAAAAACAGGTCACATACCAATACAAAGAATTAGAATGCCACTGGATTTCTAACTAGCAATACTGGAATCTAGAAGATAATGGAGCAATGCCTTTAAAATCATAAAATTATACAAAGGCAACTATTAATCAAGTGTGAGTCTAAAATAAAGACATTCTGGACTTCCCTGGCGGTCCAGTGGTTAAGACTCCACGCTTCCAATGCAGGAGGTGTGGGTTTGATCCCTGGTCAGGGAACTAAGATCCCACATGTAGCGTGGTGTGGCCAAAAAATACAATAAAATAAAGACATTCATGCAGTTTTTAAAAAGACACTTAAGGCAAGGTAAGGTTTCCATGCTTTACTTGAGCTGATAAAATGTCTATACCACTGGATTGTGAAATTATGTATGTATAATGTAATACCTACAGCAACCAGTAAAGAAAAAATCTATACAAAGATACACAGTCTAAAAATGTTCAAATTGACCCACAGGAAGGTAGGAAAAAGAAAACAGAAAACAAAATATAAAATGGCAGACTTATGCCCTAACAAATCAATAATTAAATTTAATAGGTAAATTAAATTTACCTATTAAAACAAAAAGGCTGACACAGTAGATTACAAAAAACATGACAACTATATGCTGCCTACAAGAAACTAATTTCAAAGGATGTTACAGGTAGATTGAAAGTAAAAGAATGGAAAAAGAGGGCTTCCCTGGTGGTGCAGTGGTTGAGAATCTGCCTGCTAATGCAGGGGACACGGGTTCAAGCCCTGGTCTGGGAAGATCCCACATGCCGCAGAGCAACTAGGCCCGTGCACCACAACTACTGAGCCTGCGCGTCTGGAGCCTGTGCTCCGCAACAAGAGAGCCGCGATAGTGAGAGGCCCGCGCACCACGATGAAGAGTGGCCCCCGCTTGCCACAACTAGAGAAAGCCCTTGCACAGAAATGAAGACCCAACACAGCCAAAAATAAATAAATTAATTAGTTTTAGAAAAAAAGAATGGAAAAAGATATACAGGCATACCAGGTTCCAGACCACTGCAATAAAGTGAATATGCAATAAAGCAAATATTGCAATAAAGTAAGTCACACAAATTTTTTTGGTTTCCCAATGCATGTAAAAGTTATGCTTACACTACATTATAATCTATGAAGTGTGCAATAGCATTACGTCTAAAAAAATAACTTAATTAAAAATTACTTTATTACTAAAAAATGCTGACCATCACCTGAGGCTTCAGTGGGTCGTAATCTTTTTGCAATAGTAAAGATCACTAATCACAGATCACTATAACAAATACAATAGTAGTGAAAAAGTTTGCAATATTGCTACAATTAGCAAAATGTGACACAGAGAAATGAAGTGAGAAAATGCTGTTAGAAATATGGCACCAATAGACTTGATGCAGGGTTGCTGCAAACCTTTAATTTATTAAAAAGTCACTATTTGTGAAGCACAAAAAAGTGAAGCACAATAAAACTAGGTATGCCTGTATAAACATCAGCCAGATGACTTCAGAACAAAGACAATTACCAGGCTCAGAGAGGGATGTTCTGTCATGATAAAATGATTAATTCACCAAGAAGATATAGTAATCCTCAATGTCTATGCATCAAACAGCAGAGCTTCAAACTATATGAATTAAAAAAAAATCTGATAGAACTGAAAGGAGAAAGAGACAAATCCACAATTTTATTTGGAGACTTCAATACCTTTCTCTCCTCTCAATAACTGATAGAACTAAACCAAAAATTAGCAAGGATACAGAAGAATTCAACACCATTAACCAACAAGATAGAACTGACAT
This sequence comes from Monodon monoceros, assembly GCF_005190385.1. Lineage (NCBI taxonomy): Eukaryota > Metazoa > Chordata > Mammalia > Artiodactyla > Monodontidae > Monodon > Monodon monoceros. Next base: position 22,018,783 of record NW_021703769.1, on the reverse strand, counting down.
TTACAGAACACTCCACCCAAACAACAGCACACAATCTTTTCAAGTGCGCAGAACATTTACCAAGAAAAACCACATCCTGGGTCATAAAATAAACCTCAAAAAATATAAACAAAAAGAACTCATAAGAGTGTATTATAAAAGTTTAGATATGGAAAACAAATTAGTGGCTAAAGAGACTGAGTGTCACTTAAAAAGGGGTAGTATGAGGGAGATCTTTGTGGCGAAAGAACAGTTCTGTATCTTGATTTTGGTGGTGGTTACCTAATCTACACATGTGATATAAGGGTAAAAAGCAAGACACATACATTGTTCTAATGTCAATTTCCTGGTTTTGATATACTATGTAAAATGTAACCACTGGGGGCAAATGGATACATGGGATCCCTCTGTACTACTTTTGCAACTTTCTGTGAATCTATAATTATTTCAAAATAAAAAGTTGAAAATTTACTTCTTTCTCCAGAAGCTATGGGAGCATATGCTCTATCAAGTATTAGTAAATCATGAAAAAGAAAGACGTGGAATCCAGGAAAAATGGGGAACCAACATAGAGGAAAACTTCCAGGGTGCAAACACAGAGAAATTTTATTACACTAGTTAAGCAGCACCTCCAAACATCAACTTGTTCTTACTGGAATTGAAGGTCAGAAGGCTCCAAGAGTGACAAGAGAGAGGAGGAGGAGGAAACAAAGATCATATGATAAGTTTGACTTCTTAGAAAAATTCCTTTACATAGCTATTGGAGAGAGTGATCAGACTTGATCAAATGTCCAAAAAAAATGAAGCAAAAAAAAAAAAAAAGCCATCAACATTTTATTCCTCAAAACTCCCTGAGCGGTATGGCTAGATATTTTAATTATCAGTTGGTTTAATAGTTGGGGGATTTCATCATTAGCTAGCTAGGAACGAAGGACAAAAAACCGACCAAAGGGAAAGGATAATGATGGTGCATCAAAGAAAAATTTTATGTATTTCACATTTCTGCCTAGAGGTGGCTAGCACTGGGTGTGCCAAAGACAACTAAGGCCAATTAAGATGTCATCATGGGTAAGTTTGCCATTAACTGCTGAGCCCCACAATGAACTACAGAGGCTCTCAACACATTGCTTCCAGGCTTACGTTCTGTAGACCTCGCCAGTCGCTGGGAGAGTGAATTTACTTACTGACATGTCCATTCCATGAAGTCTTCGTGTCTCCTGAACCATTACAGTCTCTAATATTTTATAATACAAAATTTCTGCAAGCTTTAGTCTGTTTACAGCAAAATCTACGGGGGGGGAAACAAAGGGAAAACACGTGCTAAATAAATGTAGCTGTTAAGAACTAAAGAACAAAACTTATATAAGCTTCAATCAGATATATTAAAAATTGCAGGGAAAGAAAAAACTTGAGTTTCTATTTTTCTTGGAACAATCTATCTACTTTCAATGCTTTATCAATTTCAGTTTTGTCTTCTTACCTATGTGAGATCCTGGCTGTTCATCTGTTGATTGGGTATAGTGTTGGCAGAAAGTCTGTCCTATTAGTTTCACTGTTTTCATAATGTTTTCCATAGGATTACGCATACAAGACCTAAAAAATACAAAAGGAACCTAATTAACAGAAAAAAAATTCCAGAGTACCAACATTTCTTCATTCAAGAATTAGTCTAGTTTTTAGTGACCAAAGTCCTATTCTCAGGTGTAAACCTAGATATGTAAACACAGCATATTTCAAACCAGTCTACAGCCTTTAAATATAATCATTTGGCATATTGTTTTGGAATTTCAACATTAGGGGAGTCAATGTTCTCTCTATTATGCTTCTATTTATATGAAATTCTAAAAAGGCAAAATTCTAAGGACAGAAAACGTATCAGTGGTTTCCAGAGGCTGGGGATGGCATAGGGATTGACTACAAAGGGGCATAAATTTGGGGGGACTGTTCTATGTCTTGATCATGGTGGTGATGGTTATACAACTGTATACATTTGTCAAATCTCATACAACTGTACAGTAAAAAGGATGACTCTTGTATATAAATTATACTTCAATAAACCTGATTTAAGAAAGATTTCTTCATCTGATTTAAGAAAATGATAGGCAGCATTTATGTATATATTGTGCTGGAACAATAAACTGCATTTAGTTCTTATCAAAGCCAAAAGAATAACGAGTAAAAAAAATGTAGCATTAAAAAGGAAGATGGACTTCCCTGGTGGCACAGTGTTTAAGAATCTGCCTGCCAATGCAAGGGACACGGGTTCGATCCCTGGTCTGGGAAGATCCCACATGCTGCAGAGCAACTAAGCCTGTGTACCACAATTACTGAGCCTGTGCTCTAGAGCCCGCAAGCCACAAGTACTGAAGCCCGAGCACCCTAGAGCCTGTGCACTGCAACTACTGAGCCCACGCACCGCAACTACTGAAGCACTAGCGCTCTAGGGTGCACGTGCCACAACTACTGAGCCCAAGTGCTACAACTACTGAAGACCGTGCGCCTAGAGCCCATACTCTGCAACAAGAGAAGCCACCGCAATAAGAAGCCAGCATACCATGACGAAGAGTAGCCCCTGCTTGCAGCAATGAAGACCGAACGCAGCCAAAAATTAAATTGAAAAAAAAAAAAAGACATTTGGCAAGAAGCAATTAATCCTGTTACTTTTATATTATTAACTCTGTTACCTTTCTATCAATAAAACACTGAATACAGGTCTTAATTCAGAAATGACAAACAAATCCAAGACTGTGAGAAACAATGTGATTTGCCCAAAGCCAAATAACTAGTGCAGGGTTCAGAATTCCCAGTCCCATGTTCAAAAAGACCAGCATCACGTGCAGCATCATGTGCCATGTAGCATATATGGCAAAAACATTTTATGTTCTTATCAAGTTCTTCTAATGCAAAGCTGTGCCTCTTGAGTTATATTTTCTTCCAAATAGGTTGTCTTTTTAAAATTTTATTATGTGGTAAAAACACATAACAAATTTACCCTCTTAATTTTTAAGTGTACATTACTGTCAGCTATGTGCATGTTATTGTATAGTGATCTCTAGAACTTTCTCATCTTGCATAAATGAAACTCTATACCCATCGAACAACAACTCCCTGTTTCCCCCCTCCCCCACCCCCTGGCAACCACCATGCTACTTTCTGTTTCTATCAGTCTTATTACTTTAGGTACCTCATATAAGTGGAATCATGCAGTATTTGTCTTTTTGTGATTGGCTTATTTCACTCTGTATAATGTCTTCAAGATTCATCCACATTGTAGCATATGACAAGATTTCTTTCTTTTTAAGGCTGAGTAATATTCTGTTGTACATACCACATTTTCTTTATTCATTCATTCAACAGTGGACATTTAGGCTGGCTCTATATCTTGGCTCTTACGGGTAGTGCTGCAATAAACTTGGGTGTGCAGCTATCTCTTTGAGATCCTGTTTTCAACTCTTTGGGGTATATACCCAGAAGTGGGATTGCTAGGTCATAAAAATTCTATTTTTGAGAAATCTCCATACTGTTTCCCATATCAGCTACACCATTTATAATCCCACCAATGGAGTGCCAATTCTGATACTCACCAACACATTTATTATTTTCTGTTTTTTTGATAGTGGCCATTCTAACGGGTGATATCTCATTGTGGTTTTAATTTGCATTTACCTGATGATTAGTAATGTTGAGAATTTTTTCACATGCTTGTTGGTTATTTGTATGTCTTCTTTGGAGAAATGTCTATTTAAGTCTTTTGCCCCTTTTTCAAATCAGGTGTTCGTTGTTTTTTTGTTTTGTTTTTTGTTTGAGTTGTAGGAGTTCTTTATATACTCCGGCTATTAACCCCTTATCTGATATATGATTTGCAATTACTTTCTTCTATTCTAGTAGGTTGCCTTTTCATCCTACTGATTATTTGCAATGCTGTACAGAAGTATTTAAGTGGGATATAGTCCCATTTTTCTATTTTTGCTTTTGTTACCTATACTTTTGATGTCACATCCAAGAAATCACTGCCCATTTCAGTGTCATAAAGCTTTTCACCTATGTTTTCTTCTAGTTGTACAGTTTCAGATCTCATGTTTAGGTTTTTAACAAATTTTGAGTTAACTTTTGTACATGGTGTAAGATAAAAGTCCATCTTCATTCTTTTGCATGTGGATATCTCAAAGAGATATTTGCATACTCAAGTTCACTGCAGCATTACTCACAGCAGCCAAGATGTGGAAGCAACCTATATGTCCACTGACAAATGAATGGATAAAGGAAGTGTGGTATGTACATATATACAATGGAATATTATTCAGGCTTAAAAAGAAGGAAATCCTGCCATATGCTACAGCATGGATGAACCTTGAAGATATGATACTAAGTGAATCTGACTTTCCCTATAGTGTAGTCTTGGCACCCTTGTCAAAGATCATTTAATGATATACGTGAAGGTTTATTTTGGGACTCTAGTCTATTCCATGTCTAGTCTACATGTCTGTCTTTATGCCAATACCATACTGTTTTGCTTACTGTAGCTTTGGAATGTGTTTTGAAATCAGAAATGTGAGGCCTCCAGCTTTTTATTTCTTTCTCAAGATTATTTTGGCTAATAAAAGTCCTTCAAGGGCTTCCCTGGTGGCGCAGTGGTAGATAGTCCACCTGCCAATGCAGGGGACACGGGTTCGTGCCCCGGTCTGGGAAATCCCACATGCCGCGGAGCAGCTGGGCCTGTGAGCCATGGCCGATAAGCCTGTGTGTCTGGAGCCTGTGCTCTGCAACAGGAGAGGCCACAACAGTGAGAGGCCCGTGTACCGCAAAAAAAAAAAAAAAAAAAGTCCTTCAAAATTCCTTATGAATTTTAGATTTTTTTTTTTCTATTTCTGTAAAAATGCCATTGGGATTTTGATAGGGACTGTACTGAATCTGTAGATTGCTTTGGGTAATATGGACATTTTAACAATATTAAATCTTCCAATCCATAAACATGGAATGTCTTTCCATTTATTTGTTTCTAGGTTCTTTGTCTTTTGCATTCTATGTTTTCTTCCTTCCTTCCTTCTCTTGTGCTTTAAAATGTCTGCAAGATGCTTTGCCATTTCTTTTTAACTTGTTCATGCTAAATGGATAGTTCAGTTCAGATCTATTTATTCAAATGCTATGAGGGTAGATCTTTATGAATCTTCCTACTTTACATGCAATCTGCTTACCTTCTGAGCTGTGGTTGAGGCTGGGGTTTCTTCTGTCCACTTTTCTATAGACTGAGGTTTGGGGACTAGTGGGAGGGCACAGATGTGCTATGTTCAGCTTTTGTTAGAGGATCAGGGCTTTGCTTTCTCTTCTGAGATTTAGTTACATGTCCCCATTCCAGGGTTCACTATACCTTGGTCAGAGATATTTTCTAGTTCTATGAAGATCTCTCCCCAAATAAGCTAGGAACCTTGGAAAATGGCAGGCCCTGAGAATTTTTCATATTTCTGCTATCTTGGTGGTATACAGGGACTTTCACTTGGGGAGGTTTCTATGACTTTTTACTCATATGCCTACTCACGCCATTTGTTTCTCTCCACATCTGGGTTATTAATGAGTATTTTCAAGATCCTATCAATAGGACTTCCCTGGTGGCGCAGTGGTTAAGAATCTGCCTGCCAATGCAGGGGACGTGGGTTCGAGGCCTGGTCCGGGAAGATCCCACATGCCGCGGAGCAATTAAGCCCGTGCATCACAACTACTGAGCCTGCGTGCCACAACTACTGAAGCCCGCGCACCTAGAGCCCACACTCTGCAACAAAAGAAGCCACTGCAATGAGAAGTCCGTGCACCACAATGAAGAGTAGCCCCCGCTTGCCACAATTAGAGAAAGCCCACGCGCAGCAACAAAGACCCAACGCAGCCAAAAATAATAAATAAGTAAAATAAATAAATAAATAAATAAAAAGATCCCACCAACACACCCTTTTCCCCCAGTAACGCTTCTTGGAGATAGGCATACCAGAGCAACCATTTCCTTTCCTAACCACCACTTTGGAAAATTACAGCATGAAAACATATCCCTCTCCTCATTTGGTTTCTGCTGATAGATAGTCTGCTGATTTTTACTGTTCTGTTATTAGGTATTAGGAAATAAGGTTCTCTAATCTGGCCTCACTTTATCATCTTTACTATGAAATATGCTTCTTTTTCTTAGACAATTGCATAAAATTCCATTTTACAGCTGTACCATCAATATGTAACCAGTCTCCCATTTGATGGACATTTATATTGAACCCATTTAAAAACAATGTAAAAAGAAAAACAGTAATGCATAAATTAGGGGTGTTACCAGAATGGAATGTTGGAGCTAAATAACCTTTAAGATGCATTTAACCTTGAAAGTCTATAATAATATGAAATAAAATTTATATATAATTTTTAATAGGTACTTCTATCTGATTTTAGGTCAACATACTTTGTGACTGAAATGGTACAGTAAAACTTGCCAGATGTATATCCAGTATCTCCAGAATTCGGAAATACTGAAAACAGAATGGAATACAGAATCTAATTTAAAAGAGACATTTGGAAAAATACTAGTATTGTACTCACTCAAAAATGTTTATAAGTTGTTCACTTGGTGCATTTTTCAGTCCGGCCACAATACTCTGTAACCGGCTCACACTTTGGGTGGCTGAAGCAACAGGAGTAATGACTGCTTCTTTTTCTCTTAAATATCGTCGTCCTGTCAGTGGTGTAGAAGGTGCAAATGATGTTTTCTGTCAGAAAAGAAAATTATGTGAGATTAAAAAGCTACCTTCTTCCCCATTATGTGTTTAATTCAGTACATATGCCATCTTCTCTATTCATGTTTAGTAGGTTACTTTCTCCCCCTCTTCTGGTTACCCACCAAATTTTTAGCAATATTATGCTAATAACATCCTACCTTTGAATAACACTTTCCCAAAGTGCTTTCTATCCATAATCTCATTTTATCTTCATAACATTCATTTGAAATATAACAGGCACATTTTCATTTTACATATGAGGAAATAGGCACAGAGAAGTTATAAAACTTGTTTAAGCTGACAAAGGTAATGGCAGAGCTGGGACTAAAACTTAGGTTTCTATCTTCTGGACCAGTGAATTTTCCATCAGACCTCATCCTCCAACCCACCTAAGACATAAATACAGAATTAAGCCTTGGCTATTAACAATCAAATCCAGAGTTATATGGCTGAAGTTTGGGAAGAGCACATAGTTTGTCATGGGTAGGAAAGCAAACTAAATTTTAAATCAAGAGAAGAGTGGCTAAAGTGATGCAAAGAAAAAACAGGAGGAAAGCATAAATCCTTCTTCATATCCAAAGACACATACTCTACTGAAAACCCAGGCATTCTGGGAAAATATCCAAATATGAAAAATTGCAAGAAATGAGGTAAAAATACTAAATGCCATAGTTTTGAAAGCTACCTTTAAGGCTTTCATGGGAAATATGAGTTAGTAGAAGAAACTCAAGATTTAACTTGAAAGATGCTTCTGCTGTTAGTAGAATCACACACACAGAGAAAAAGATCATTCAAGACTGAGGCCAGGCTAGGTTAATTACTTTTTCAAAGTGTTGTTGAAGGTTACACTCCACATTAGCCTGTGCTGTCAGTTTCCCTAATGGGGCATCACCAGTGAACTTTCGAGGAGTTCCAATTTCCTCTTCTGCATCTGCTCCCAAAAAGATCCTCTCATCAAAGTCACCAACAGTTAAAACATATTCTTCATACTCCTTGTTCACTGCTTTGCTGAAAAGAGAATTATTTTAAGCTGCTAGAACAAAACTAAGTTACACAATGGATTTATCTTGACTTGAAGATAGATTTTGACTCCACAGACTAGAAAAGCTCATGACTTTCTAGTTTTTATTAACTTTGCCCATCTAACAATATCAGAGGTTTCTATCCGATCACAGACATTCTTCACATTCACATACATGGCAATAAATTACTTTGAAAGGTGAGTGAAAAGAATATACACTTAATCTGGAAACTAGTTGAACCTAATTAAGACCTGATCATTGAGGAAACAATTGTGTGTGGCCTTGAAATATAAGCACATTCTGAACTTGCCAATATTTGATTAATTTGCCAATATTAGTTTACAAAGAATGTAAACTCAAATACAGAAGTCATTGGGTCTGTTTATGAGTTTCTCAGGAGAGCAGCTGTTTTAAGAGCAAATGGGATCTTAAAATAAATGTACTTAAAGACAGCAAGGCTTAGTGATAACACCCACTCAATGCCACAGAAGCAGAAGGAACTTGAATTTGGAGCAGTTACCTTCATACAACATTTTCACTTAACAAACTGCAACAAATCATATTGATAACTTATGATATGCCAGATACCATCAGTGCTAGACACTTACCTATTATCAGTAAAACTAGAAAGGTCCAGAAGGCATTCTCCCTTTAAAATCTGGGGAAAAAAACCCACTTTGTGACTTCATGTAAGTAAGCATACTAACATACACACAAAAATACTACATTTATCTAAATTTTCACATTGGTAGTTATTATAAATAACACACACACACACACAATAGAATTACTAAATATTTCTTTCAGACCTGTAAATCCTATTTAGTATGCAAATAAAATATTAAAAAACATTTAAAGTCAAGTTTTGAAAATACTTCGTAGTCTATAGCAGTGGTTTCCAAATTTTAGTGACATAACAATCATGTAGGGGAACTTGTTAAAAATGCAGACTGACAGACCTCAAGGTCTCAACTAAGGCAGCAGTTTGTTTTTTGTTTTTGCGGTTCGCGGGCCTCTCACTGTTGTGGCCTCTCCCGTTGCGGAGCACAGGCTCTGGACGCACAGGCTCAGCGTCCATGGCTCACGGGCCCAGCCACTCCGCGGCATGTGGGATCCTCCCGGACTGGGGCACGAACCCGTGTCCCCTGCATCAGCAGGCGGACTCTCAACCACTGCGCCACCAGGGAAGCCCAAGGCAGCAGTTTTAACAAATTCCTCAAGTAATTCTCATGAAAGCTGTCCAATTTTAAACATTGGTCTATGGAAAATGGAAACTAACAGTTACTGAATGATAATATATGTCAGGCAAGCAAAAGACTTGAAAGGAATATAGGTACTGTTACTGGTGACAGAGGAAAACTACACTGTTATCAATATTTTCTGTGTATCCACACTATACTTAGATTACTACATAACAAGGGTTGCAAACTCAAATGATTTCAGGGGTCAGGGATCAACGTACATAAATGAAGACGGCAGAAAGCACGCTTCCCATCCTAAAAGAGGTGGCCAAAAGACGTGGCCATCATTTAGCTTGACAACAGTTACCATGTAGAAATTGCAAACCGGTATTGCCATAGCTTCTGATTTTTAAAAAATTTTCATATAAAAGATCTTTATGTATAAGTTAAAAATTGAACAAAAGAAAAATGAAATAAAAAATTAAAACACCCTAAACAGGCCAAATAAAGTGTCTGGCCCATGGTCAGGAGAACCACTGTCCAAACCAGGATACTTTTGGAGTGAAAGAAGACACTATAATAATTATGCCAAGACAACAGCCAAAACCCAGATAATTCAGGCAAACCAAGATGAATGGTCATCATAGCCAGGGGCCACTAGTGCCTTGCACAATAGACATAATCCTTGAGTTCCTTTAAAAGTTTATTTTGCTGGAGATTAAAGTTTTACAAAGAGTTATTTTACATAGATATACATATACACACAAAAATATATACTGTGTATATATACACATAAATAAATACTTGTTTGTTTGCTGAAAGATAAGACTAAATACAAAATGATGTCCAAGAGGGACTTCCCTGGCAGTCCAGTGGTTAAGAATCCGCCTTCCAATGCAGGGGATTCGATCCCTAGCCGGGGAACTAAGATCCCACATGCCGTGGGGCAACTAAGCCTGTGCGCCACAACTACTGAGCACACGGGCCACAACTACAGAGCCCACGCACTCTGGAGCCCATGCACCACAACCGGAGAGAAGCCCGCGTGCCGCAGTGGAGGATCCCTCATGCCGCAACTGAAACCCAATGTTGGAGATTGGTTCAAGATGGCAGAGTAGAAGGACGTGCTCCTACTCCCTCCTGTGAGAGCAGCGGAATCACAACTAACTGCTGAACAATCATCAACAGGAAGACACTGGAACTCACCAAAAAAGATACCCCACATGCAAAGACAAAGGAGAAGCCACAGTGAGATGGTAGGAGGGGCACAATCACAATAAAATCAAATCCCATAACTGCTGGGTGGGTGATCCACAAACTGGAGAACACTTATACCACAGAAGTCCACCCACTGGAGTGAAGGTTTTGAGCACAACATCAGTCTTCCCAACCTGGGGGTCCAGCAACGGGAAGAGGGATTCCTAGAGAATCAGGCTTTGAAGGCTAGCGGGATTTGACTGCAGGACTTTGACAGGACTGGGGGAAACAGAGACTCCACTCTTGGAGGGCACACACAAAGTAGTGTGCACATCGGGACCCAGGGGAAGGAGCAGTGACCCCAGGGGAGACTGAACCAGACCTACCTGCTAGTGTTAGAGGGTCTCCTGGAGAGGTGGGGGGTGGCTGTGTCTCACTGTGAGGACAAGGACACTGGCAGAAGTTCTGGGAAGTACTCCTTGGCATGAGCCCTCCCAGAGTCTGCCATTAGCCACACCAAAGAGGCCAGGAAGGCTCCAGTGTTGGGTCACCTCAGGCCAAACAACCAACAGGGAGGGAACCCAGCCCCACCCATCAGCAGACAAGCGGATTAAAGTTTTACTGAGCTCTGCCCACCACCAGTCCCTCCCATCAGGAAACTTGCACAAGTCTTGTAGATAGCCTCATCCACCAGAGGGCAGACAACAGAAGCAAGAAGAACTACCATCCTGCAGCCTGTGGAACAAAAACCACATTCACAGAAAGATAGACAAGATGAAAAGGCAGAGGGCTATGTACCAGATGAAGGAACAAGATAAAACCCCAGAAAAACAACTAAACGAAGTGGAGATAGGCAACCTTCCAAAAAAGAATTCAGAATAATAATAGTGAAGATGATCCAGGACCTCGGAAAAAGAATGGAGGTAAAGATCAAGAAGATGCAAGAAATGTTTAACAAACATCTAGAAGAATTAAAGAACAAACAAACAGAGATGAACAATACAATAACTGAAGTGAAAAATACACTAGAAGGAATCAATAGCAGCATAACTGAGGCACAAGAACGGGTAAGTGAGCTGGAAGACAGAATGGTGGAATTCACTGCTGCAGAACAGAATAAAGAAAAAAGAATGGAAAGAAATGAAGACAGCCTAAGAACCTCTGGGACCACATTAAACGCAACAACATTCGCATTATAGGGGTCCTTAGAAGGAGAAGAGAGAGAGAAAGGACCCGAGAAAATATTTGAAAAGATTATAGTCGAAAACTTCCCTAACATGGGAAAGGAAATAGCCACCCAAGTCCAGGAAGCGCAGAGTCCCTTACAGGACAAACCCAAGGAGAAACATGCCAAGACACATAGGAATCAAATTGGCAAAAATTAAAAACAAAGAAAAATTATTGAAAGCAGCAAGGGAAAAACAACAAATAACATACAAGGAACTCCCATAAGTTTAACGGCTGATTTCTCACCAGAAACTCTACAAGCCAGAAGTGAGTGGCATGACATACTTAAAGTGATGAAAGGGAAGGACCTACAACCAAGATTACTCTACCCGGCAAGGACCTCATTCAGATTCTATGGAGAAATCAAAAGCTTTACAGACAAGCAAAAGCTAAGAGAATTCAGCACCACCAAACCAGCTCCACAACAAATGCTAAAGGAACTTCTCTAAGTGGGAAACACAAGAGAAGAAAAGGACCTACAAAAACAAACCCAAAACAATTAAGAAAATCATAATTCTATCAAACATTTAGAGAAGAGCTAGCACCCATCCATCTCAAACTCTTCTAAAAAATTGCAGAGGAGGGGCTTCCCTAGTGGTGCAGTGGTTGAGAGTCCACCTGCCGATGTAGGGGACACGGGTTCGTGCCCCGATCTGGGAAGATCCCACATGCTGTGGAGCGGCTGGGCCAGTGAGCCATAGCCACTGAGCCTGCACGTCCAGAGCCTGTGCTCTGCAATGGGAGAGGCCATAATAGTGAGAGGTCCGTGTACAGCAAAAAAAAAAAAAAAAAATCTACAAACAACAAATGCTGGAGAGGGTGTGGAGAAAAGGGAACCCTCTTACACTCTTGGTGAGAATGTAAATTGATACAGCCACTATGGAGAACAGTATGGCGGTTCCTTAAAAAACTGAAAATAGCATTACCACATGACCCAGCAATCCCACTACTGGGCATATACCCAGAGAAAAACATAATTCAAAAAGACACATGCACCCCAATGTTCATTGCAGCACTACTTACAATAGTCAGGTCATGGAAGCAACCTAAATGCCCCTCGACAGACGAATGGATAAAGAAGATGTGGTACATATATACACAACAGAATATTACTCAGCCGTGAAAAAGGAACGAAATTGGGTTATTTGTAGAGACGTGGATCAATCTAGAGAGTGTCATACAGAGTGAAGTAAGTCAGAAAGAGAAAAAACAAATACTGTATATTAACACATACACGTGGAACCTAGAAAAATGGTACAGATGAACAGGTTTGCAGGGCAGAAATTGAGACACAGTTGTAGAGAACAAACGTATGGACACCAAGGGGGGAAAGCGGTGGGGGGTGGGGTGTGTGGTGGTGTGATGAATTGGGAGATTGGGATTGACATATATACACTAATATGTGTAAAATGGATAATAAGAACCTGCTGCATAAAAAATAAAATTAAAAAAAAAAAGACCCAAATCTACCAAAAAATAAAATTAAATAAATAAATGTTTCTTAAAAAGTATGTGTAAGAGAAGAAACCAGTTAGGGAAGACTTTATGCTCAGAGGAAAATCTCATAATAGTATTTGCAAAGAGGGGAACTATAATAATGACCTAATCCATATTCCTATTTTTTTTTTTTCCAACCAAAGAGAAAACTCAAGTCGTAGCTGGATTAAATGGCTCAGCGTTGGGGAAATAAATTGAGACCCAAAGGAAAAAGCCAGGGCTTCCCTGGTGGCGCAGTGGTTGAGAGTCCGCCTGCCGATGCAGGGGACGCGGGTTCGTGCCCCAGTCCGGGAGGATCCCACGTGCCGCGGAGGGCCTGGGCCTGTGAGCCATGGCCGCTGAGCCTGCACGTCTGGAGCCTGTGCTCCGCAGGGGGAGAGGCCACAGCAGTGAGAGGCCCGCATACCGCAAAAAAAAAAAAAAAAAAAGAAAAAAGCCAACTCAAACATATAGAAAGAGTGAGGTAAATTATTGAGAAAAAAATCCAGAATGCATGTAGGTAGCCCACAACTGTAAGGGATTTTCTGTTCTACTCATATTGAATTAAAGCTACAGTTGTTATATTGATACATCATCCTACTTTTAATAAACAGTCAGCCAGTTATTCAAATTGTGGCAATAAACTAACTTACTCTGACCTCCTGCTTTTCATAATTCTTTATCAGGCTTACTCTGATGTTCTGTTCTTTATAATTCTCTATCAGAACCTCCTATAGTTGCCTCTGACAGTGCATTTACTTGACAGTACATACAGATGGTCACATTCTTCAACAGCTCAGTTTTGCACATCACAGAAAATCACAGGACAACTCCACATCACATCAGAGACTGAAACCTGGGAATCTTGACCCTGAGTCCTGTAATGTTAAGAACTTGCTTAAAATATTGCTTTTCCCCTTGAGGCTGCTGCTGCTGACCCCCCAAAATCTGAGTCATTTAATTTAAGTATAGTACCTTCCTGTCAAAGAGCTTTGAAATATATGGCTTAAAGTAGTGCTCCTTTATTCCTTTGGCTTCTACCAGAAGTCCGTCATGTAGTTCACACAGTACAGGAATGATGCAGGGAGGTTCTTCAGAAGCCCTAAAGTCAGCAGTATGGAAATCAGATGGTAAACCTAGTTTGACAGGATATAAAGAGCAATGGAGGGAAAAGAGAATATGGTCAATTTTTGAAACTCTTTTTCTAAAAATTGATAATCAGTTTTCAAAAATACATAAGGTCTTACCTTTAAATGACGGATTTAGCAAGTCTCGTCTATTTGGGCACATAATGGCATTGGCAAAAATCAGATCCAAGCAGCACAGAAGTAAATGATAAGAGTTTACTAAATCATCTCCAATCATACGAAAATTACCTTTAGAAGAAAAGAGACATAAAACCCAGAAACCTTTCAGGTCAAATAGCACCAAGTTCCCACAGTAGAAATGTAAAACACCTGAAAGTGTCACCTTACCCTTAGTATAAACAAAGAGTGTCCAACAGAAATTAAAGAGCTCCTTAACACTGCAAGGAATCCTCCTAAAAAGGGGGAAAAAATGTACTTTTTATCTGACTTACTAAATATCATTCCACATTTGTCACTTAAATTGAAACAGCAAATATAACAAATAGTAAAGTCAAATTACATATAAAATCTCATTCACAAAGGACAGACAACTATGTTTTATTAAATGGAATTAAAAAGTAGACTTTTAAAAATGCAAATTCCCTTAATAAGTTTGTATCATAATTTTTATGTCAATTATATGAGGATTAAGTGTCTCACCTCTGCTTCCTGCTTCGTGGTAACTTTGGTGGCTCTTCATATGGATTTTGAAATATATCTAAAAAAATTGGCTCAAATTTTTTGAAAATTACAGTAGACACCTCAAAATTTCTTTCTAGCCTTTCTATACGTTCACGAAATTCTTGTGGCAAGTTTGACATGTCCATCCACTTCTTCATTTTACTAAAAAACTGTATTAAACTAAAAAAACAGAAAAAAAGCAACTTTAAAATGAGGCCATATAATGGAAGGAAAAGAAGACACTCTACTTAGGCCTAAAAATCTTTATAAAATGCCTGATTTTATTTTAAAAAAAAGAGAGAGAGAGAGAAAACAAAAACCTCACTCCAAGTGCTATGAAATTACTTTGGTTCCCAGAATCACTGTGGGAATGTAGATTTTGAATTAGTAGTCAATATATAAAATACCTTCTACTATGCAGGGAGTACCTATCTACTTCCTTTATTCCCTGCAGCACCTAGACAATACTCTGCATATAAATTACAAAGTAAATGGTAGGCAACAGACTGATGAGTTCACAAAACTAGTTTGAGGAAAGACAGAATCTCCCAATACTGGATTCTGGAATTTGATCACAAAGCACCAGGCTGTTACAGGGCAGGAATAAAATTCAAATGTTTGTGTTCCAACGTGTGGTTCTACCTCCAAATATAAACTAAGAAGGTAGTACATACCCAGAAAATCACTTAATGGATAATGGCTCTACCTTTCTGGCTTATTTAATTATGAGTGCATTTTTTATGTCCTCATGTTAGTATGGTCTTAGACTGAAATTTTGTAGTGTTAAAGCTCATTTAAGTGTCTAGCGCTATATACAGAATGATACTTGTAATTTTTTTCTTAAAAAAGGTGGTGGAAGAAATCATTAGCTAGTTGTCCATAGGTGTTCAAACTCCAGACATGCTGATTGAAATCTAAAAATCTGAGTTTTTAAAAAAGATCTTTATCAGGGCTTCCCTGGTGGCACAGTGGATAAGAATCTGCCTGCCAATTCCGGGGACACGGGTTCGATCCCTGGTCCGGGAAGATCCCACATGCCGCAGAGCAACTAAGCCCGTGCACCACAACTACTGAGCCTGCGCTGTGGAGCCCGCGAGCCACAACTACTGAAGCCCGCATGCCTAGAGCCCGTGCACAGCATCAAGAGAAGCCACCGCAATGAGAAGCCCGCGCACCACAATGAAGAGTAGCTCACACTCGCTGCAACTAGAGAAAGCCTGCGCACAGCAATGAAGACCCAACACAGCCAAATAAAAAATGTATATCATGATACCCTGTGTGTGAGAATTCTCCTTTTTGGTTTTCTTTTTTTAACGGGTAATATGCATAATTACAAAATTTAAAAGGTACTAAAGGATATATGATGTCCGCTACCACCGCCCTCCCAGTTTTTTTCCACTAAAGCAATCAACTTTGCCTTAGTGACTAATTACATTGTTACTAGTTATTTGTCCTTGCAGAGCTTTTTAAGGCATTTATAAACATATACCTACTTAAACTTTTTTCCCACTCATACGATACCATACTACCTACAATATTCTGCACTTCATTTTTTTCCTATAACTTATTTTGGAGATTTTTTTTTTTTTTTTTTTTTTTGCGGTACGCGGGCCTCTCACTGTTGTGGCCTCCCCCATTGCAGACCACAGGCTCCAGACGCGCAGGCTCAGCGGACATGGCTCACGGGCCCAGCAGTTCCGCGGCATGTGGGATCTTCCCGGACCGGGGCATGAACCCGTGTCCCCTGCATCGGCAGGCGGACTCTCAACCACTGTGCCACCAGAGAAGCCCTGGAGATCTTTTTATATCAGTTCATGTAATACTCCTTCCATAATTTTAAAAGCTGCATTTTATTCCACTATATGAATGTACCATAAATGTATTTAAACATTCCTTTTATCCCTTAATCTTTTTATTTTGAAATAGCATCAAACTTACAAAAAAGTTGCGAGAATAGTATACAAGAACTCCTTTATTCACCGATAATTAACATTTTGTGTATTTGCTTTGTCATCCATCTCTCTCTCTCTCTGTGTATATATGTGTACACAAGTGTTCCTTGATTTATCATGGGGTTACATCCCGATAAACCCACTGTAAGCTGAAAATATTATAAGCTGAAAATGCATTTTATATACCTAACCTACCGAACATCATAGCTTAGCCTAGCCCACCTTAAACATGCTCAGAACACTTCCATTAGCCTACAGTTGGGTAAAATAATCTAACACAAAGCCTATTTGATAAAAAAAAGTGTTGACTATCTCATGTAGTTTAATGAATACTCTATTAAAAGTAAAAAACAGAATGGTTGTATGGGTACAGAATGGTTGTAAGTGTATTGGTTGTTTACCATCCTGACTGCATGGCTGACTGGGAGCTATGGCTCACTGCTGCTGCCCAGCATCATGAGACAGTATCACACCATCAAGTCACAAATCTTAAGTCGAATCATCATCTGTATATGTATCCACATGTGATGGTTAATTTTAGGTGTCAATTGGACTGAGCCACGGTGCCCAGATAGTTGGTCAAACATTATTCTGGATGTTTCTGTGAAGATGTTTTTTGGATGAGATTAAAATTTTTTAGAAAAGTTATATACGGGCTCATGGATTTCCACTGCCTATCTGGACCAAAGTCAATCAGCCTACAGTCACTGCTGAGTGCCCAATCAGCCAGCAGCAGAGCAAGGTTCTTTAGGAGGCTGTATATGCTCTGAATCAGCAAACAGTATAGTGCTGTTTCTTCCATAGCCAGGATTCACAGGTCCAGGAATCAAGAGGTGGGGGGAGAGTGGCACCACTCACTATTACCCCTACTGACCCACCAGCAAAATTTTTGCTTCCTGTCTCTGTCACATTATACTCTGTTGGCCTAGAGGTCTTAGCTCCAAAGAGAGTAATGCTTCCACCAAGAGATACAACAATATCCATTGAACTAGAAGTTAAGACTGCCATCCAACCACTTTGGGCTCCTCATGCCTCTAAAGCAACAGGCAAAGAAGGGAGTTACTATGCTGGCTGGAGTCACTGATCCTGATGACCAAGGAGAAATTGGATTGCTACTCCAGAATGGAGGTAAAGAAGAATAGAATACAGGAATCCCTTAGGGTAGCTCTTACTATTACCATGCCCTGTGATTAAAATCAATGGAAAACTACAACAACCCAACAGGCAGGACTACTAATGGCCCAGACTCTTCAGGAACGAAGGTTTCGGGTCACCTCACCAGGTAAAAAAACCACGACCAGCTGAGGTGCTTGCTGAAGGCAAAGGAAATATGGACTAGGCAGTGGAAGAAGGTTATTAATACCAACTACAACCACGTGACCAGCTATGAAATGAGGACTCTAATTGTAATGAGTATTTCTTATTTTGCTACAAATATGTTTGTGTGTGTGTATTAAATCTTTGTATTCCTTCCTCTCTTACCCACTTGTTATGTAACATAGCACGTACTGACTTTATACCACAGTATTGTTAACTTTACTTCCGAGTATTTAAGTTATAGGATATCAAGAAGAGTAAACATCACCCAAGGATTTTGCCTCCTCTTTTGGGGAAAGGGTTAGGGCATTTTGGGTTGTACAAAATATACTTATCTCATTTTAGGCCAATGTATGATCTTGTTATGGCTTTTATTTGCAGATTAAGTATGGCATAAGGAGATGTGTATGGGCGCCCAGATATTCAGTCAAACATTATGCCAATATTTCCATTAAGGTATTTTTTGGAATGAAATAAACATTTGGATTGGTGGATTCTGAGTAAAGCAGATTACTCTCCATAATGTAGGGGGGCCTCATCTAATCAGTCTGAAGGTCTTAACAGAAAAAGACTGACCTCCTCCCAAGTAAGAAGGAATTCTGCCAGCAGACTGCCTTTGGATTCAAACTGCAACTCTTTCCTGGGTTGCCAGCCTGCTGGGCTACCCCATATTTTAGACTCTCCAAGTCTCCACAACCATGTGAGCCAATTCCTTAAAATCCCTCTCCCTCTCCTCTTCCCAACCTGTGCATGTGTGTGTACATGCTATTTTGCGTGTGCGCTCGCTCTCTCTCTCTCCATATATGTGTGTGTGTGTATATACACACACACACACACACACACACACACATTAACACATTCTATTGGTTTTGTTCCTCTGGTGAACCCCAATATAACATACATATAATTTTTTTCTGAAGCATTTGAGAGTAAGGTGTAGATATCATGCCCCTTTACTCATAAATACTCCTCTATTTTCATAAAGAGAAAATGTATTTACTCAAAAATATAGTTTCTATTTCCTGAGAAAGAGGTCTTACATGATTAAGTGCAATTATCAAAATCAGAAAATTTTATATTGATAAAATACTATTAGTTCATATTTAAATTTATAATTCACCAATTGTCTCAAGAATGTTCTTGATAGCAATCTTAAATTTCCCAATCTAGGTTGTAATCTAGTAGCATGAACTGCATTTATGTGTTATTTCCTTTTAGTTTCCTTCGGTCTATATCAGTTCTTTAGACTGTCTCTTGTGACACCAATATTTTGGAAGAGGACAGGTCAGTTATTTTGTAGTATATCCCTACATGCTTCCCTCATTATTAGATTTAGGCTATGTATTTTTGACAGAGTACTACATAAGTGATGTTATATCCTTCTCAGTGGGTCATAACCATTTGTCCCATCATTGATAATAACTCTGCACTTGATTTAGGTGGTATCTGCCAGGTTTTCCACTTCAAAGTTACTATTTTTCCCTTTGTAATTGATAACTGACTTGTAGGGAGATACTCTACAATTATGCAAATATTTAGTTGGCATTCTAATATAAGGAAGATATTTCCCTTCTCCCCTATTTATCATCAGTATAGATTTTATTCAGTGAGCTACAATCCATTACTGTCCCTATTCATTCTGATGCTCAAGTTATCCCAGGTATGATTACAAATGGGAGCCTTTTCAAACTAGCTCCTATGCCCCCTGGACATGTCCTCAACATTTTTTGAGCACTTCCTTACTTTCTGGCATAAGTTGTTCCAGGTTCGTTAGAAAAATAGGTCTGCCCCAGCTTCTGAATCAGCCATTTCTTTGAAGACATTATGCTAAGTATTCATTTGTTGTGTCCTTCCTTGGAGATATTATGCTGTTATTTGAAGACATTAGGCTAAGTGAAATAAGCCAGTTACAAAAAGACAAATACTGTACGATTCCACTTATGTGAGGTACCTAGAACAGTCAAATTCGGAGAGACAGAAAGTAGAATGGTGGTTGTCGAGTGCTAGGAGGAGGAAGAGGGAAGTTATTGTTTAACTGGTATGGAGTTTAAGTTTGGGAAGATGAAAAAGCTCTGGAGATGGATGGTGGTGAGGGTTTAACAACAATGTTAATGTATTTAATGACAATGAACTGTACAATTAAAATTGGTTAAAATGGTAAATTTTATGTAATGCATATCTTATCACATACACATACAATTCCCCCCAACCCTGCCGCCAAAAGCAAAGTATAGAGTAGGGATGGTAATATGGAACATACATTCCAGTAGTGGCACACTACCTAATTTTAATGGCACTCAAAAGATAAAAAAGAAAATTACTCTGTAAAAATTAGTATCATCAATGTTCCAATTAAAATTATGAAAAATCATTTTTCATTCAGGTTCTATTATACTATGAAAATAATGAATGAATGAAAGTTGTCTTGATTTAAGTTACTGAAAAACTTGTAAAAAATTAGTTCTCAATACTTAAAACAATAAGATGTAGACAACTAACTGCTTTATTAAAATGAATTAAAAATTCAAATTATAAAATAGATACAATTTTTTAATACCCTTAATAGCAGAACAAATTTTTACATGAAACTTTCTTTTTAAGTTGGAAGTTGCTTTGGTTAAATTTTTTTTGTTTTGTATACTGAAGCTGAATATAGATACAGTTCAAAAGGAGACATACTAATGTATATTTGTATATAGATACATATGTAATACAGCATGACTTGGGAGGCTCGCCACTTTCTTAGGTATATAACCTCTGGGAAGTAATTTAATCTCTTGGTGACTTGGTTTCCTCATCTTTAAAATGAGATTTATTTAATACAATTACTGTGAGGATTAAATTAATAAAGATATGCAAACTATTAGCACATATTGTCTGTCACACAGATAAATATTCAATAAAAATTTGCTAGTTTTACATGTTTATGTATAAATCTATACTTAAACAGTATTTTGCAGTATAATTTATTAACAATATTTGATGGATATTTTCCCATATCTATAAAGATCTACATAGTCATTTAAAATTACATTTAAAGTTGAAATTTTGAAAATAGCCCAAATTATTATAAATCAATGTAAATAATAATCATCACTTGAAATTCTTTTTTATTTGCCTGAATGAACATATTGATGTTGGTCAACAGCTCTTTTAGCAATTAGGAATGTGACACTTAAAAAGTTTTTAAAACCAATCCACATCTTAAAAAGTATCTTTTGACTCATCACTACACTTTTAGGAATTTATCTGAAATACACACTTACAATAATGTTCACTTGTCTGTAATCACAAGGGACTGGATATAATCTAAATGCTCATCAATAAGGGGGCTGGCTAAGTATATAAAACATCCTTATAACTTAAAATATCCCACAGTCACTAAAAAAAAATTAATGAGGTAGAGCTATACATAGTTATATAGAAGGATTTCCAGAATATAAAGAAAAGCAACAGAAAAATACATTTAGCAATGATCTCATTTATGCTTAAAAATAAAACGCAAAAAACTGAAAAACCGATTTTTTCCTGCTTAAAAATTTAATAACAGTAAATTGCTAATAGTGGTAAATTCTGGGGGATGGAAAAAGAAAGAGACATCTTTCTATTTTCAACCCTTCTGTATTATTTGAAAATTTTTAAACCTTTTTTCTTTTATTGTGGTAAAAGTATATACAATGTAAAATTTACCATTTTAACCATTTTTAAGTGTACAGGTCAGTGGCATTAACCATTACCACTATCTACCTCCAGAACTCTTTTCATTATTTGAAATTTTTATCATGAGCTTGTACTGTTCAGTTTCCACAACAACTTATTATTACAAAGATTTAAAAATTTAATATGGTCAGTGATGAGAACCATCAATAGAAAAAGATCATATGACAATGGACAAGGTTTTGCTCAATTTAAAAAAATTACCTTAACTCCTTTTATCTTAGTTATATTTTCATTTTGTTTTTATCATGAATGACAAAAATTATATTTACTAAAGTTTTAAAAATTGTCTTGACTTAATTCTTTTTCTATTTATAGAAACCAAAATTGTTCTGAGGATTTTTTTTCTTTTTTAATTTAGCATGAACTGAAACATAACCCTTGCTGGATAGGGCTTTACATTTTCTCCTCTGTCCTGGAAACCCAGGATAGCAAATAGACAATGACTTCAAATAGTCATTATGAACATTAGCAACTATCCAAATCTGAATCACTCCATTTCTGTTGTTTGGTATTCAGGCAAATAGTTCCATACAGTTGATACCAGAGCAAGTAAAAGCTATAGCTAAGACCCACCAATTGCTTAGTATTTGCAAGGGAAAAAATATCAACCATACAGTAGAGAAACAAGAGAACATCGTTAGCAGATGATCAAAATTAACATCACCAATGAGAGGCAGAAGGATATCATGTGCCTCTAGATGTGATATACTGAGGACACAAAATCACTTATGTAGTTTTCCATCTAGGAATGTAAAACCTGCACCTAATCATAAGGAAACAGGAAACAAAACGAGGAACAATCTATTAAAAAGGGGGGCAGGGTGATTGTGAACTATACTCTTCAAAAATGTAAATGTCGGGGCTTCCCTGGTGGCGCAGTGGTTGGGAGTCTGCCTGTTGATGCAGGGGACACGGGTTCGTGCCCCGGTCCAGGAGGATCCCACATGTTGTGGAGCAGCTGAGCCTGTGCGTCCACAGCCTGTGATCCACAACGGGAGAGGCCACAGCAGTGAGAGGCCCGCGTACAGCAAAAAAAAAAAAAAAATGTCAATGTCATAAAAGCCAAAGGCTGTGGAAATGTTCTTGTTTAAAGGAGACTAAAAAGACATGGCAAGTGAATGCAATACCTGATCCTAGATTGGATTATTTTTTTTTTAAGATTGGATCTTGAAGGAAGAAAATGCTATCAAGAATGTTACTGGATCAACCAATAAAACTAGAATAGAGATGCTAGATTATATAAAATTACGGTATCAATGTTAACTGTTGAAGTTGATAACTGTACTGTAGTTATTTAAGGAAATACACACTGAAGTATTTAGGGGTAAAGGGCTACAATGGACACCACTTAAATTGAAATAGCTGAGGAAAAAAATACTATTTAACAGAAAAAGATCAAATGATAAAGCAAATGGAGTAAAATATCAATAAAAGGTGAGTCTAGGTCAAGGGTACATGGATGTTCTTTGTCGTTTTCTTATTTCTGCAACTTTTCTGAAAGCTTGAAATTATTCTCAAATTTAAAACATTAATGAAACAGTTACAGAGAAAAAAGATTTAGAACCTCTAAATCTAAAAAGATTTAGAGGCCTCTGGTTTAAGTTAGAATTTAAGGAAGAAAGGCAGAGAAAGAATGTGAGAATTGGGAAAAGATACCTATAGGATAACAAACTTCGAATGGGATGAAGCTAAATGATTTAAAATAAAGAGAAATTAAATCCTAAAATTAAATTTAGGACTTATAAAATAATGTTTGAAAAATCAAAGTGCTTTACCTTAATTTAGCTGAACGTAGTATTCTGGTAAGTGAAACACAATTTCCTTCCATGATACCCTTTCCAACTGTGGGAATAATGCTTTTGCGGCAAGCAACATATAATGAACATGCCAACCAGTGTATAACTTCTCCCTGGCAGGCAAAAGATAAAACAGCAAAATGGATACACTGTGTTAAAACGCTTGAATTCTAGAATCAAAAGAGATCTTAGAATTACCTGGTCTAATTTTCATCCTGTATTAACAGGCCAGAGAAATGAAGATATTTGCCCAAGGTCACAAAACTTAGTTGGTTGCAGTAATGGGTATAAAACTCCTTACTCTTAGTCCTGTGTAACATGCTAAATCCGTATTAATCTAAAGATAGATCTCTCACCTATACCCCAAATCTAATATTATTGAAGAGTTTTCAATTTCTCAGCATTAGCTTTCTCAATATTATAACACCAGTCATGGCCTTGATGATGCTGAAGTTCCTACCATTTTAGTTTTAGGTTTCTTTTTTAACCAGTTTGGCAGAGAAAGGAAAGAACAGAGTAGAAGATGGCAAGAGAATTACACATATAAAAATTAATACCCATCACAACACAAAGGAGACTGTCAGTTTTGTGAGGTAAAAATTTGGGGAATTATTTACCCTAATCTTTAAAATAGTAAGTATGGCTCTCTATCTTAGCAGACACTTCAATTTACAATGCTACAAAAAAGGTGTCATTTGGGAATTCAACACTTAATTCTCTGCTTTAGGCTTGAGATATCCAAGCTAGATTCACTTTATGACTTCACTGATGAGTTTTACATAAAATTAAGAACTAGACTCAAATCTCATAGCACAACACAATACTGTTGTGCAGATCCTCTTTAAGATCAGACTCTAAAACAATAAAATGATTGATAAAGATTTCTTGCAATAATCCAAAAGGGGTGGGTAGAGATGGGTAGCCACCAATAAAGCTAAGACCTAGTGTTCCTACCCTGAAGTACTATAGTGAAAAGTCTCATTTGCTCAAGGCATTAAAGGAGGCAGGTAAGCTTAAGGTTGAATACTTTTAGAAGCCTTGATTAACGAATTGTTTGGGTACAGCATCCAAGTACTCTACAGCTTTTGGATACAGGCTACTTGATGAAAACACTATTAAGACAGAGAAAATTTAAGAATCAAAATTACTGCTTTGATGTTTTTCCTTAAAAAAAAAAGCACCTATAGTATTTAATTGAGTTCCTTTACGCTAGGCCTTAGAAATACAAAAACAGTTTCTAACATCAGGGTAATCCAAGTGTAGAGCTAAGAGGAACAGATATTATACTATTATCTATAATTGGTGAGATGTATGTTTTAAAAAGAATTGAAGAGAAAGTGTTATGGGAGAATATACTGTAGTTACTGATTTTGACTGGGGGTCAGGGGAGGGTTCACAGAGGGAGACAAAAGTGCTAAGTGGTGAAAAATCACCAGAATGTACAGGGGGAAAGTGGGGTGGGTAAGCAGGAGCTAGTCAGGTAGACTAGAGGGGATAGGGGCTGGGCAGAGGGGTTCTTAGGAAGCAGCAGATATATGAAAATGCCCTCCACCAAAAACAAAGCATAAAAGAAGAGGAAAATAAAACACTCTAGATAGAATAAACACTCACAAAATCTTAATTCACACAGCTGTGATTTTGGTCAAACATTTAAGATATCCTGATGAACTCGGCCTAACTGGAGATTCAGCTCTTCAACTTTCGCTGCAGTCGGGAGTGAGGGAAAAGTTTCCAGGCAGAGAGATTGGCATGGAGAAAGCACACAAGTAGGAACAAGCTTGGCATATTCAAGAATCTGAAAGATGTGCCCAGGTTAATACCTTGACCTCCGTCTGCACTCAGCAGTGCTTTTCAGTTACAGACCAAATGAGGACTCGATGTCAGAAATGCTTTCTCAGACTTCTAAAAAGTTTGTTTCCAATCTAGAGACCATAATTTATAATCTCCCTTAGCTGCTTATTCTTTCCTCAGCTTTCCAGTCGTGTCACCCAGAGATGCACATCACTGTCCTTCATCCAGTCTATCCAGTCCTACCCTGGAGACATACAAGAGTCTCTCTTCTTCTCACACACACACACACACACACACACATATTCAACTCCAAATTTCCAACTCTATGCCTTAGAGCCCACCGATTATTTCACCAGGTGATAAGTCAGCAGAGCACTCTGGGTGAGTCCAGCCCTCTTAGATCACGAAAACCTTTGACCATAAGGCTACTGGAGTAATTGCAAATACATTCCATCACAATTCTACCTCTATACTGGGCTTATGCTTGTCTGGGTTCCTATGACAATTAGCAGAACGACCCTGGGCAAGACAATCCTCTGGGCCTTGATAATATTGCCTGGAAAGCAGGTTTAATACTCGCTGCCCTGCCATGTTCACAGGGCTGTTGTGAAGACTTAATGCAAGAACGGTTGGGGAAAATCTAATGATAGCCTACATTTATTTTGTTTAGAGACAGACACTGTGCTTAGCATCAGGATAATCTAATTATCCCCATCTGAGAGAGGAGGAAGCTGTGGCCGAGAGATAAGCATTGTGTGCACACTGGCTCTGATCAAACTGCTGTACAGTGGCAATACTGCCGAAAGAGCAACCCACACCTCGAGGCGGAAGGGTGGAGAGATTACGGCTCAGACTCCTAACTCCGGCTCCACCTCTAACGGTGCGACCTTGCGCTTAACCTCTTCGGGGCTCAGCTTTCCCATCTGTGTAACGGGGATCACAACATGTTCGAAGAGGTGTGGCGGCGAGAACCAAGTAAGATGACATATTTAAAGCGCTGGGCAGTGTCGTCTGGGCACACAATTCACGTAAGCTTCTGCCATTAGAGTAACTGTTTAAGCAGATTTAAGGGCAGTCCCATGACGTTTGTGGCACTGGTCTGAAGACTAGGGGACCCCTGAGTGGCATGTGACCTTGGACAAGCCACTCCTTTTCCGGACTTCGGTTTCCCGCCTCAAAATAAATGGAGAGATTGATCTACACTCGCCCTTCCAGCTTCGCACTCCTCGGCGCGGGGCTGGTCAGAGACCCTTGCCGGTGGGGAAACTCCCACCGCCCCATAGGGTGGGGTAGGGGCGGGGCGGGGGTGGGGCCTGGCGAGCTCGGTCTCGCCCCCGCACCTGCCGCCGCTCACCTCTAGGCTGTAGTTGCCCCGGATGGCGGTGAAGTCGTCCAGGGCTTCGGCCGCGCTCCCCTCATCCAGGTTCAGCTCCTGGCACAGGGCCTGCAGCGCCTCCCCGGCCGCGGCGACCACCGCCGCCCCCTCAGAGTGGGGATCGTCCTCGTCCATACCCTCAGGCCCGGCGGGTGGCGCGGTCACAGGCCCCCCAGCTCCTTTCTCCCTCCTGGGCGCGCTACCCACAACCACCCGCGCCAAAAGCGCGCGAAAATCGGGAGCCGCAGAACGACGTCTCTTCGATGGTCTGCATCCGCGTTTCTCCTCAAAAAGGTCCGTTTCTCCTCCAGGGCTCCCAGCCTCCCTCTCCGGAAATGTGATAAGAAGACGGACTCCGGGGCCTAGAAAACCTGGACTTGGCCCTTGGCGGACAGCGGTGGACACAGCCGGCAGGGCAAATTTGGAGCGGAGGGATCGGCGGTCCGCGCGCAGGATCTGCTGGGAGTTGTAGTCCGTATCCTGCCTTGGAGCCAGCTGCGCCTCCCTTTCTTGGTGGCTCTTTGGTTTGGGTCCCGCTGGGCTGCCAGTTGCGAGGCGGCCCCGTTCATCTTAGGGGGAAACCTCTTCTCTTCTGCCCGGCCAACCCACGGGCCTGGGTTTGTCACTGCCCCGGGACGCCATAGCCTGATCGAGAATTGCCCCTTGAGTTAGAAGATGGAGGAGGGACCTGAAAAAAGTGGTCTCTCGACAGCGAGGGCGGGGGAGGGCCTCGTCGGCCTCTCCTCAGTGTCTCCAGCACCTAGTGAGTGGTCTTTTGAATGACTGAAGGGTTGGTGAGGCAAGGTTTATTGGGGGACACCCGTCCATCTCTTCTTGATCGCTAAACGAGGCTTGACCTGGGCTGAAAGAAACGCAGTAAGGAGCCACTTTCTCAGCTTCCTGGGAACTGGGACCCTGGAACCCAGTAAAGACTGTTATTCCAGACTTAGGAATGGCCTGAGCATAAGCCTGAAGGCGTGGAGCTGGTCTCGAGGCTTACCCTTCCGCTTCACCAAAAACACCTTCTCCAAGAGCCAGAGTGATCATTTGAAAAGGTAAATCAGAGCACGTCAGTACTTCACACAAGACCCTTCAGTAGATTCCTTTTGCCCTTAAAATAATTTCCAGACTTCTTGACCTGGCCTATAAGGCCCCATGTGATCTGGCCTCACCAGGGCATTGTCCCCCTCCTCAGGTATATAAGATCCAACCTCACTGCTTTGTTTTGGAACCTTGGAAATGCCAAGCTGCCAAACTAGTTCTTGCCTCAGAGCCTTTTTCCCGTGCTGCTCAAACAGCCCCACATACTCTATGCCAGATCTTTGCTTGTCTGGCTCCTCCTCATCCTTCAAGTTCAGCTAAAAGTCATCTTGTCAGGCCACCCCTGAGCACTGTATTTAAAATAGCTGACCCTGGTGGCGCAGTGGTTGAGAGTCCGCCTGCCGATGCAGGGGACACGGGTTCGTGCCCCGGTCCGGGAAGATCCCACATGCCGCGGAATTGTTGGGCCCGTGAGCCATGGCCGCTGAGCCTGCGCGTCCGGAGCCTGTGCTCCGCAATGGGAGAGGCCGCGGCAGTGAGAGGCCCGCGTACCGCAAAAAAAAAAAAAATAATAAAATAAAATAGCTGACCCGCATCTCCCCCCAGATAGGCCCCCTGTACTATCTGAAATTATCCTATTTGTTTATTCGCTGGCTCTTCCTACTAAAATGTGAGTTGCATGAGAGCAGGGGCCTTCGTTTCATGTTCACTGTATTCCAAAGTTTATAGATGAGTGACCAACTCGTAGTTGGCACTCAGTACTTAGCATGGTGTGTTTGAAAAATTACAAAGAAAACCTTTGTTGTTTGGATGAGGGAAGGAGTCACCAGAGATGAAAATGGAAGACAGGTCAAGTTAGGTTGCAAAGGATCTCATAAAGGTAAAAACGTGCACATTATCAGGGATTTTAATGAAAGGAGGTGAATGATCAGTATGTGTTTTGGACACGTTCCTCTGGCTGCAGTGTCACACGTGGATTGCATGGGGTAGAGAGTAGAGGTATGAAGATGGTGGGAGGTTGGTCCAGCGTAGAAAGGAGCCAGTCTGGAGAGACAACTTTGTCCTAGAACTGAAGGGGGCACTACTGAAGGGGAGGCGTCTCCAATACCAGGTTTCCATCTGGGCCAAGAGGGTGAAAGGTGATACTGTCAACTAGAATGGGAGTACAACCAGAAGGATAAGATCAGTTCTGGAACTGTTGTGTATGGGATGCTCGCAGGCAGTTTAAAAGGAGGCTGTTGGATCCTGGAACGTAGCCCCTCTCTCCTGGGCAATTTCCCAGTCTTCTACATTCTCCACACTTGGAGAGGGGTAGGACTTGGGAACCTGTGGCAAGCTGGGTCTCAAATGAGTAAAAACTCAGACTCCCCCTAAAAATTCAGACGCAAACTGAACCGCCCATGTGGAACTTCCAACTCTGCTTTCTTCTAGCTGAGTTCAGGGCCATCTCATTATTATTTTCTGAAAGGGATGTTGGCACATAGTGTCCGTACAGAGACTCACCTCCCATGAGATTTTACTTAGAGGTTATGGGCCGTTAAGGGGAGGTCTATCTCCAGTGCCAAGGGTTCTGTAACAGGGCTTATCATCCCTCCTCCTAACTTCCTTTCCTGTCAGCAAAGAAATGTCAGGATTAGTGGAGGTGAAATGAATGAAGGTCTTCCTGTACTGGCTCATTTGTTTTCTAATTAACCTACTGTGCTTCTTTAAGAGAGAGCTCCAGGAGTGGAGACAGCCTAGACATGAAGATTTGGGAATTTTCAGGCAGTACCTGAAGCTAAGGGAGCAGGTTCATATCACTCAGGGAATGTGTTGGCATGAGAAGAGACTCAGGGGTAGAACCTTTAGGAACACCAACATTTCAGGGATGGGCAAAACTTTAGGAGTGAATGAAAAAAAAAAAAAAAAACTGTCCAGAGAGGTATAAAAACAAGGAGCAATATTTCAGAGGCCAGGAAAGAATTACTCCATAGAGTACTACCAACATGACAGAGAACTCAGATAGGATGAGGAATTCAAAGAAGACCTCATGTATTATCTTTAATATGTTTTCAGTGACCTTTGCCAGAGACAGCTGCCTTTAGCACAGTGGGAGTGGAAGCCAGATTACTGTGATTGAGGGGCTAATGGGAGGAAGGTCAGAAAGTTGAAGTAGGAAGTAAAAACTTCTCTTTAAGTAGTCTGGTGGAGGAGAGCCAAATGGAAGGGTATTTTCTAGGACTGGGAAACGCAAGCATGCGAGTAATCAGAGACAGGCAGCAGGCAGAGATTGAAAATAAAAAAAGATCATCAATATAGTCAGGCTCCGGAGAAAGTGGCCAAGCCGGGGATCCAGAGCCTGCCCTTCCTCTTCACAGCTCTTGTCTGGAAGGGGGTCACCTCACATCTAGATTAAGCAGAACGGCTAGGTGCTCTGGTGAGAGCAAAATAGCAACATACAGTCGGGTGTTGAGAGTGGGAAAGGTTTGGAACAACTTGAGAAATATCACTGGCTCTGTCAAATGCAGACATCATGGTTGGAATTTTTTGAGGAAAAATGCAGTAAAAGTAAGTCTACCCCATGAGATCCTGGGTTTCGTAGCTAGTCCTGGACAAGATCACAAGAGCTGAGAACCCTCAAGTTTTTTGCCTTTGCCATAACTAATCAATCTCTTTTTTATCCAGATCTGAACTTCAGAGGGTCATTCTGGCCTTGAAAAGAAACCAAGATAAAAGGAAACAGCTCTCAGGAATTATAAATCAAATAGAACCTGAGACTCTGCCCCGTTTTTCATCCTTTTAGTAGGTAGTTGGGCTTTCAGTGAGTTGCAGTGTATGTACTATAGCCCATTTCTTCTTTGCAGCTGGATTTGATTCTCCTGATTCTTGTCCCACTTCATGCATACTAAGTCCTGAAAACCCTTCATTTCTTCATTCCAAAAATGTTTACTGAATGCCTGCCACGTGCAAGATACTGATTCTTCCTTTGTTGTGACTTTCAGATCATCCAGATTTGAACTGAGGGGCATTGCTGGCTTGAAAATGATCCAAGAACAAAAGAAACACCTCTCAAAGGTCATCCACCAAACAAACAAAAACTGAGAAACACTCTCTGTTGTTGTTGTTTTCTCCTCAGGAGTGAATCTGGGCTCTAACTTTGGATTTTCAGTAAGTCATATCCTATCTATGTAAAGCCTTCCATTTTCCCCTCCTATGTTTTGATTCATCTGATCTGTAACCCTTTACATCCAATTAACCACTCATGTCTATGACTTTTCCGTTTGCCATGTTGTAATTCTCAGACTGTCCTGAATTGAATTATTAGGAAGTGCAGGCCTTGGAAATGAGGCCACGATAAAAGGAAA
Source organism: Monodon monoceros (assembly GCF_005190385.1). NCBI lineage: Eukaryota > Metazoa > Chordata > Mammalia > Artiodactyla > Monodontidae > Monodon > Monodon monoceros. The sequence goes on along the minus strand of NW_021703769.1, from coordinate 21,987,811 downwards.
ATACTCTTGAGTTCCCTTATTTCCCTTATGAAATAAAGCAAATTTAAGCAGTACTCTTTTTTTTTTTCCTCTTTTGGATTGTAACTAAACTATATCATTGTTTTGTTTTGTTTTTTTACATCTTCATTGCAGCATAATTGCTTTACAATGTTTTGTTAGCTTCTGCTGTGTAACAAAATAAATCAGCTATATGTATACATATATCCCCAAATCCCCTCCCTCTGGGGCCTCCCTCCCACCTCCCTATCCCACCCCTCTAGGTGGACACAAAGCACTGAGCTGATCTCCCTGTGCTATGCAGCTGCTTCCCACTAGCTAGCTATTTTACATTTGGTAGTGTATATATGTCAATGCTACTCTCTCACTTCGTCCCAGCTTACCCTTCCACCTCCCCATGTCCTCAAGTCCATTCTCTATGTCTGTGTCTTTATTCCTGTGCTGCCCCTACGTTCATCAGAACCATTTTTCTTTTTTTAGATTCCGTGTGTGTGTGTGTGTGTGTTAGCATACGGTATTTGTTTTTCTCTTTCTGACTTACTTCACTCTGTATGACAGACTCTAGGTCCATCCACCTCACTACAAATAACGCAATTTCGTTTCTTCTTATGGCTGAGTAATATTCCATTGTATATATGTGCCACATCTTCTTTATGCATTCATCTGTCGATGGACACTTAGGTTGCTTCCATGTCCTGGCTACTGTAAATAGAGCTGCAATGAACATTGTGGTACATGACTCTTTTTGAATTATGGTTTTCTCAGGGTATATGCCCAGTAGTGGGATTGCTGGGTCATACAGTAGTTCTATTGTTAGTTTTTTAAGAAGCCTCCATACTGTTCTCCATAGTGGCTGTATCAATTTACATTCCCACCAACAGTGCAAGAGGGTTCCCTTTTCTCCACACCCTCTCCAGCATTTGTTGTTTGTAGATTTTTTGATGATGGCCATTCTGACTGGTGTGAGGTGATACCTCATTGTGGTTTTGAATTGCATTTCTCTAATGATTAGTGATGTTGAGCATCCTTTCATGTGTTTGTTGGCAATCTGTATAACTTCTTTGGAGAAATGTCTGTTAAGGTCTTCTGCCCATTTTTGGATTGGGTTGTTTGTTTTTTTGATATTGAGCTGCATGAGCTGCTTGTATATTTTGGAGATTAATCCTTTGTCAGTTGCTTCATTTGCAAATATTTTCTCCCATTCTGAGGGTTGTCTTTTTGTCTTGTTTATGGTTTCCTTTGCTGTGCAAAAGCTCTTAAGTTTCATTTGGTCCCATTTGTTTATTTTTGTTTTTATTTCTATTTCTCTAGGAGGTGGGTCAAAAAGGATCTTGCTGTGATGTATGTCATAGAGTGTTCTGCCTATGTTTCCCTCTAAGAGTTTTATAGTGCCTGGCCTTACATTTAGGTCTTTAATACATTATGAGTTTATTTTTGTGTATGGTGTTAGGAAGTGTTCTAATACCATTCGTTTACATGTAGCTGTCCAGTTTTCTCAGCACCACTTATTGAAGAGGCTGTCTTTTCTCCATTGTATATTCTTGCCTCCTTTGTCAAAGGTAAGGTGACCATATGTGCATGGGTTTATCTCTGGACTTTCTACCCTGTTCCATTCATCTGTATGTCTCTTTTTGTGCCAGTACCATACCATCTTTTTTTTTTTTTTTTTTTTTTTTTGTGGTACGCGGGCCTCTCACTGTTGTGGCCTCTCCCGTTGCGGAGTACAGGCTCTGGACCCGCAGGCTCAGCGGCCATGGCTCACGGGCCCAGCCGCTCCGCGGCATGTGGGATCTTCCCGGACCGGGGCACGAACCTGCGTCCTCTGCATCGGCAGGCGGACTCTCAACCACTGCGCCACCAGGGAAGCCCCTTACTGAGAAATTTAAATGCTGTTGCTCGCCTTGCTGCTCCTCTTTCAATTGGTTTTCAAGTGTGACCATATTTGTGGAGTACCCTGAGTATTTCTCCTCTATGCAGAGATACTGATATGTGAAGAGGTTGAGGGAATTGATAATATAGGTAAAGCCACTAAAATTTGTTAGCCAAGTCACTGAATTTGCATGGTCCCGATAATTTGTGATAAGGTCACAATACTTACATTGGGCATATGCACAGTGTCTACTATGTGGCTGGGAATGAATGACTGTGGTTTCATCATAAGGTAGAGTTCGGCTGAGAGAAGACAAAGATCTTAGGAATGTTGGCTTCTCAGGTTCACTCTGAGTTTGTAGAAAAATGATAAAAACACAATTATGCATTATAATCTCATTTTATAATTGTAAAGGCTTTTGAAAAGTTTCTTGGAATGTTTTAAACAACTGACATCTCATTCAATCCAAGATTAGTTTTTTATTATAAGGAACGAATAAGTTACAGAGGATAAAATTCCTTGTCCACTGGTTCTGCCTGGGTGTGGGACCTCATTTTCCCTCTCAGCTAGATTTTACCAAGCGCTCCATGATGGCTCTCCCCATCTTTAGTCTTTGCTTCCCCACCTACTCACCCTGTGTACTGCTGTCTAATTAAGGTCCTAAAGGTGACCTCTGATGCTATTACTTCCAGCTCTCCTGATGTCATTAAAATCATTATTTTGAGTCTTTGTTTCCTATTAAAATGCAAGTCCTGATTTGAACAATAAAATCTTTTGTATTATTGTCTTTTTCTGATTATAAACACAGTATCTGTTGTAGAAACTTTGAAAAAATAAAGTATAAAGAAGAAAATAAAAGACACCAATAATTCTACATATCTTGAGAAAATTTCTTCCAGTCTTTTCTCCCCTGCATGTAGATGGTATAAACTGATAAGCTCTCTGGACAGTAAGCAGCAAATATAGCAAGAAGCTGACTTCAATGGCCTGACTCTCACCTGGATTAGTATAGCAAGCCAACATTGGGTTACACTGCTCCAGTTCTGCCCCCTTCCAATCTATTCATCCAGCTATCACCAGTTTCATCTTTATAAAATGAAAATTTGATCATTTTACTCCCTACTGAAACTCTTTTCAACAGCACTCATGGAGGTCAAGGCCCTTCTCAATGTGATGGCAGCTAACCTCTTCAAATTCATCTTTTGCCTTGCCTGGTAGCATTCTGAGCTTTAGCCTAGTTAAGTTTCATGCTGCCCTTTCTTGCTTCTGGGCCTTTTCACCTTCTGATTTCTTTACACTTTTTGTTTACTGACTGAAATCTATATATGCTTCAAGACTTGGATCATGCATTTTCTCCTGAAGCTGGGTCAGGTATCCTTCTAAGTGTATCCATAAACCACATGTGCATATTGCTAACATGGTATTTGTGATACTCTGATAAAATTACCTTCTTACTCATCTATTTCCCTGACTGGCTGTGGATTTAGGTCAAGGCACAGGATGGACTTTTTTTTTAAATTCACTGCAGCAATCCATCCCCTTTATTAATTACAAAGAAATCCTTTATAAAGCCCTGCTGACATGAAGTATAAAGAGTAATCCAAGTCAAAAATGAAGACCAACATTCTGGCTTTAAGTCTTTTTAAAAAAATTTTATTGGCATTACACATAGAGAGAATGTAAAGCTTGTTGAATTTTCACAAACCAAAAACATCTGTGTATATACACTCAAGGGAAATGAAATCTGGATAAAGAGGTATCTGCACTCCCATGTTCACTGCAGCATTATTCACAGTAAATATGGAAACAACCTAAGTATCTGTTGACAAATGACAGACACCGTTGACACTGTGATTAAGATGTACCAGGCTTCTCTGAGCTCATCAGACATGCTCTGCTCCTTTCTGCCACAAGGTTGTTAAACGTTTCATTTCCTATTTCTGGAACACTCCCTCCAATTCTAACCTCCCCTAGTTTCTCCTATTCATTCCTTAGATTTGAGCTCCTCAAGGGTTACTTCCTCAGAAATGCATTCCCTTATCCCCAGGTCAAGATAAATTCTTCTGTTATGTGCTCCCATAGAATGAACGAGTGTTTTACCTAAACAAGGAATACTGTATTAAGTAAGATAATACAGATCTATAGTTACTGACCTAGAAAAATTTTTTTCTCCCACCATCTCTGACGTGTGTTTTTCTATAATTACATGCATTTGTATGCACAGAAGAAAGTCTGAAAATATATATACCAAAATGTTAACAGGAGTTATCTTAGGAGAGGGGGATTAGGGAAGATTAACCTGTAACTTTTATTACAATTTTCTTTGTTTTTATAGGAAATTTATAATTTTTATAAACATAAATATAATTTATAAGAATATGTAAATATATTTATTATAAATATAAAAATAAATATAAAAGTACTGTGGACAAAGAATGTCACCTGCCATTTCAGTAAACAAAGGATGCTGAAGCCACCAGCTGTCCCACATCTTCCCCTATGTAGAAAAGCACTAAAATCATAAACTTGAGATGTCTGTTTTTGAGATTAGCAGTCATCTTTTGATGTTTCACTACATGTTTGTTTGTTTTTTCCAGCAAAAACTCCTTCTTATCCTGGCTCCTCCCTTACTTCTTTGGAAGAGTCCCTCAGAGCTGTCAGAGACACTGTCATCCCAGGCTCTAGTCCTCAGTAAGGCCTCCGAAAAAACGTAACTCTTAACTTGTAGGCTGTGCATTTCTTTTTCAGTTGACAGTATAAATATAAATAAATTTTACAAATTTTTTTATAAATAACTTCTACACTATAATTTATATAATGTTTAAAATATGTGTTGGAACGGCAGAATAATTTGGATGACTCAGAGAATTGCTGTGCATACCTTTAGTTCACCATTAAAAAACTCCAGGATGGATGGAATCAGCCTCTCAACAATGACCTCACCGAGGGGGCCCTGGTGGGTCAGGTGTCTGAAGGTGTCTGTGAGGGATTCCCAAGGGAGTCCAGGGATATCCGAGTCTGTAACACCGGAAGAAAGACATTGGATGACGCCTCTGTACTGTGTGAAGTCGTACGGTTTAGTGGGGAGAACCACTGTACATCAGAATAGACAGGTCCTGTTCTCACCTTTACTATTTCCTCTGCAACCTTGGACAAGTCCCTTCCCCTCTTGAGTCTCAGTTTTCTCAATTACAAATTCAATGTACTCTGAGGGCCTCCTAAGCTACAAAAACCTTTAAGACTGAGCAGTAGGGCTTCCCTGGTGGCGCAGTGGTTGAGAGTCTGCCTGCCGATGCAGGGGACACGGGTTCGTGCCCCGGTCCGGGAAGATCCCACATGTCGCGGAGCGGCTGGGCCCGTGAGCCATGGCTGCTGAGCCTGCGCGTCCAGAGCCTGTGCTCCGCAACTGGAGAGGCCACAGCAGTGAGAGGCCTGCATACCGCAAAAAAAAAAAAAAGACTGAGCAGTAGCAGGCTGGTTAAGAGCATGGACTTCTCTCAGTTTGAGACTAGTTTGAATCTTGGCTCTACCACTTGCTAGTTATGTGACATTTATTAAATTAGTTTGCCTCTTGAAACCTTAGATTCCTCACTAATAAAACAGGGTTATTGGAAGGATTAAGTGAGATAATTAAGTGAGATAATACATACCAATAAAACAGGGTTATTGGAAGGATTAAGTGAGATAAGTGGGAAAAGACTTATCCCAATCTGTGGTCCATATTAAGCACTTAAATTGTAGATATTATTATTCAAATTCAAGTCTTTGACCCTGTGGTGACTAGAGCTTAAACTATAGCAGCCCTTGGTGCTGATCTCTTCCCACCGGAGCAGGCTGCAGAGTAAGTGTTTGAGGTACCTCCTTCCCAACCTGGAATATACTTTGGGCAAAGGCTCCAGAGTCTGCCTCGGCTCGGATCCGTGTTCTGCCTCTTTCTAGCATTCTGACCTTGTGTGACCTTACTTTCTCTGGGCCTATTTCTACATTTCCAAAATGGGGATGATAACAAAACTTTCTTCATTTGGCTGATACAGAGCCGGCTCCAGCGAAGTGTTGGCAGATATTATTCTTTTGCTCACTGAGTGACAGTGATTATGGTGGCTCTTCATGTAGCTTTACATCCTTGCCTCCTCCATTTTCTAATACCAAATTCCTTATTCCTATTGTGCCAACAGTCTTCCTAGTTTCTCCCTAACACACCTATCATCTGAGGGTTTCTACCACTCTACTTTTGTACTCTTCTTGGTTTCCTGAATAGCCTCTTCTGCAAATTCCTCCTACTCTCTGCCACATGCCTCTCGTCCACTAGAAGCCATGTTCTCGTTCACCTCTGATCTTTGCACAGGCTTTCCTTCTGCCTGCATGTTTCTTCTTCCTGTCCCCCACCTTCCCTTACCTCTCTTTGCCTAGCTAACCCCTACTTATCCATCAGAGCTCAGCTCCAGGATGCCTTTCCTGAATCCCCTCTTTGCCCATATTAGCTAAGTATCCTTCTAGCTGCTAATAAGCCTTTCTCTGTCTGCTCCCTACTCCCTCCCCAACCCTTAATCATGCACATTATATTGAGTTCCAATCATTTGTTTGTAAGTACACTGTGTCTATTCTGCAGCTAGATCAGTGTTAAGATCACAGTAGGGCTTCAATAAATATTTGTTGAATGAATGTACAAGTGAATGAATGTAGTTCCTTAGACACACTGTAGTCTTTGCTGTCTCATGTACATGCTGTTCTACCCACCTGAAATGCTCTTCCCTCTACTTCTCACCTGGGTTGGTCTTTCATGGCCTTGAGGCCTCCTTTAGCTTTAAACGGCACCATCTCAGACAGGTGTTCTCTGACAACCATGGTTTAAAGTAGGTTCCCATCGCCCTTATTTTTTGTCTCACCCCTTGTTCAATTTTTTCATAGTATTTACTGTAAACTTGTAATTACTTTATTTATTGTCTGTTTACTTTTTTTGGTCCTTTTCAGCACTATAATGTCAATTCTATGAGGGCGGAGACCATGTCGGTCTTGTTCACTGTCGTATGCCCAGCAACTGGTTCTCAGTAAATGTTTGTAGAAAAAATGAAAGTTATTCTGTAGTCTCATCCAGCTTCCATCCACACCTACCCTTCCCTTCTCAGAATCCTCCTAGCACTTAGACTCTGTCCAAGTCTTCAGTATCACCTGTCTTAGCACCAAGTTTAGATTACTATATGTCTAGAATAATGCATCTTATCTCATTTTGCCAATCATATTCCAAGGTCTTAAAGTCAGGGACCAGATTCATTGTCAAAGTATAGTCAAAAAGAAAAAATCAAAAAAAAGAAAAAGTATAGTCAAGAGCTAGACTTGAAAAGATTCCCTTTGCCCTGCCCCCTCCCCCTTTCTAATATTTCCCCTTTCCACCTGTAAGTTCAAGGCTACTTGGGCCTTTTTTAATATCCTCTAAGTTGCTCAGCTGCAAATCCACACTTCCTGAATCATTGTCAGAAGCACAAGGGACCACTACTTCTTCCCAACTACAGGTCCTACGGATGAAGAGGGGATTAGAAAAATTAGTTTTTCAGGACTGCTTCTGTCTCATCACTCAAGTGCAAGCTTAAATGTCTCCTCAGAGAGGCATTTATTGATCACCAATTTAGATTAAGTAAGCTTCTTCCCACCCCAGCCCCACATTTATTTTTTTCATAGTATTTAACCATTACCGACAATCACCAAGTTCATTTGTGTTTGTTTACTGTAAAAATTTATTTCATTTTCTTGTTTGTATGTTTGGCTGTTTTGTTCATGAATGTATTCTAAGAGACTAGAATAGTGCCTGGCACATGGCAATGCTCAATAAATATTGATTCAGTGAATGACTGGATAGATCTATATTTGCTGAATGTCTAGCCTATATTAGTGAATGAAAAAGCAAGTTGCCAATCTGTTTTCCAAAATGCCTGTTGCATTTTACATTTCATTTTTTAAAAATTTATTTATTTCATTTGTTTATTTTTGGCTGCGTTGGGTCTTCATTGCTGCATGTGGGCTTTCTCTAGTTGCCGCGAGTGGGGGCTACTCTTCATTGCGGTGCACGGGCTTCTCACTGCGGTGGCTTCTCTTGTTGCAGAGCACGGGCTCTAGGCGTGTGGGCTTCAGTAGTTATGGCTCTCAGGCTCTAGAGCACAGACTCAGTAGTTGTGGTGCACGGGCTTAGTTGCTCCATAGCATGTGGGATCTTCCCGGACCAGGCCTCAAACCCGTGTCCCCTACATTGGCAGGCAGATTCTTAACCACTGTGCCACCAGGGAAGCCCACGCTTTACATTTCTATCAGCAGTATATGAGAGTTTCAGTTGCTCCACATAATTGCCAATATTTGGTATTGTTGGTCGTTTTATTATCAACCGTTCCAGTGGATGTGTAGCAATATTTCACCGTGGTTTAATATGCAGTGCTGTTGGTCATCTTTTCACGTGCTTATTTGCTATTTGTATATCTTTGATGAAGTGTCTACTCAAATCTTTTGACCATTTTTTTTTTTTTTTTTGCGGTACACGGTCCTCTCACTGTTGTGGCCTCTCCCGTTGCGGAGCACAGGCTCCGGACGCACAGGCTCAGCGGCCATGGCTCACGGGCCTAGCCGCTCCACGGCATGTGGGATCTTCCCGGACCGGGGCACGAACCTGTGTCCCCTGCATCGGCAGGCGGACTCTCAACCACTGCGCCACCAGGGAAGCCCCCATGTTTTTTATTGGATTGCTTGCAAAAGTATGTTGGTAAATGTTTAAAAAAGACTCTCTCAGTGTAGTTCTGAAGTTTGATATTTTCATTTATATTAACGAGTAAGATGTAACTGAAACTTCAGAAGTGACTTCTTTTCTGAATGGGATAATAGTTTTCAAACAGGAGAAGAATATTTCCTCAAGTTTTTGTGCTATTGACAATGTGAAACTGATTGATGCAATATACTTTTAAGTTTAATCTCTATTAACATTTTCTCCAACATTAAGTTTACACAGTAAAAAAGCAATAAGTCAAGCTCTGGTCTGTAGCATGTGCTGACTGTATGGGGTAAATATTCTTATTGTAGCCAAAATTCAGCTATTAATGTTACTGGGAAGAGATTTGTAGTAGCACACCATGATATAAGATTTTCACTATTCAGATATTATAGATATAAGCTACCACAAAAACACAGATGATGGTAAAATACAGCAAAATAATTAGGAAATGATGACTTCGGTTTTCAATATACTTTATTTCATTGTAAGTGCGTATAATGTTTCTAAATAGCTGTATTTAACAACCAATTTGCAAAATTCCTTTTATTTATATATATGTTTATTGAAGTATAGTTAATTTACAATGTTGTGTTAGTTTCTGGTGTACAGCAAACTGATTCAGTTATACATATATACTCTTTTTCATATTCCCTTCCATTTTGTTTTATTACAGGATATTGAATACTGTTCCTTGTGCTATACAATAGGACCTTGTTGTTTATCAAAATTCCTGATAAATTTAACAGTTGATTTTCCAAGCCAGTATGAGGCTTCAGCACACCATTGGTTGTCTTATTACTGAGTTGGAAGAGTTCTTTATATATTCTAGATCAGTGCTGTCCAATAGAATTTTCTGTGGTAATGGAAATGTTCTATAATTCTTCACGGTCCAACATGATCTCCACCAGCCACATGTGGCTACTGAGTGCTTGAGATGTGGTAAGTACAACTGACAAACTGAATTTTTAATTTTAATTAATTTAAATTCAAATTAAAATATCCACATATTTAATGGCTAGTATACCATACCCGACAGCACAGTACCAGACATAGAAAGAACTGACTCTCCCTTATTTAGGATAATAATTTCCGGGACACTGATTATAGTAAGAGTTATCGCATAGTGAATACTTTATATGTTCATAATAGTTAAAAGCACAGATTATGGAGTCAGACTGTACGGGTTCAAATATTTTAGTTTCCTTCTCTATAAAATGGGAATACAACTAGTGCATATTTCACAGAATGGTGATGAGGAGTAAATGAAATAGTGTACATGGAGTGCTCAGTACACTGTCGGGCTATCCCGTAAACTCCCAATAATCAGAGTTAGCTATTATTGAGTTCTTAGATAAGTCACTTCCTTTTTTGAGCCTGTTAGGGCTAATATTCCCCTCACACAAATGCTGTGCAAATCAGTTTAAAAAAATCACTCGTAGGTCAGTTATTAAGAACCGAAACAATCTTTGGAGAAAGTTGCCATAATTTTTAATTTTCTAACAAAACCCGAAACCCCTCGAACGTTGCTGGCCCTTCCCCACCGGACCCTTCCTATTCCTTTAAAATCGGCCGGGCTGCAGAGAGACGACTGAGTGACAGCGCAGTAGGCCAATCACAGGAGGACGCATATAAGGCCCACCCCCCCCCAAGGCCTCGTCCAACCGCGTGCCGGCAGCGCCCGGAATGGGACGGTTGTGAGGCGGTCGGTTCCAAGTGGGCCAGGGTGCGGGGGAGAAGCGGGCCTGTACTCGAAGACTGCAGCGCACTCTGCGCGCGAGGACTGGAATTACGGCCGCAGCTGCTGGGAGTGACCCGGCCCAGCGGGACGGCGGGGACTGACCTGTGCCTAGAGCCCATCCTAGTACGCGGGGTCTGCCGCGAATCCCTGGCGTCCCCTCCGGCGCAGTCTTGGAGCCACTTTCCCGAGCGGAAGTCCGCCTGTGTCTCGGGCCTTGGTGGGACCTGCTAGGAGGAATGGCGCCGCCGGGTGAGGCGTTGCGCATGGCTCGACAACGGGGTCCCGCGGCCCGCACGCCTTGGCGAGTGGGCCCTCGCCCGCGGGAGACTAGTGCTCGCCGCCCAGGAGCTGGCTAGGCGGGATCCCCTTCCCCTGCGGGGCAGGGGCATGGGCATGGGCTCGGGCTCGGGCTTTTGGGGTCGAGCGTCTGACGAAGGGTTGGCCAGCGGGTGGGACTGTCGCGGAGGAGGAGTTGGGTACGGGTGCGGCGCGGAGCTGCGGGTCCCCCCGAGGCCCAGCCAGGGACCGCGGCCGCGGATAACGCTCGGGCCGACTTAACTCATTCATTTGACTTGCGCGGGCTTCCGGGCCAGGAGGCGTAAGAGTGAGCTTTTGGCCAAATCGTCCTGTTTTTTTAAAAAATATTTATTTACTTATTTATTTGGTTGCACAAGGTCTTGGTTGCGGCAGGCAGGGTCCTCAGTTATGGCATGCGAACTCTTAGTTGCGGCATGCATGTGGGATCTAGTTCTCTGACCAGGGAGCGAACCCGGGCCCCCTGCTTTGGGAGTACAGAGTCTTAACCACTGCGCCACCAGGGAAGTCCCTCGTCCTGTTTTTGGACCATGGTTTCCTTTTTAATGAAAGGGGCAAGACAGTCAGTCACCTCTCTTTGGGAGCTTAGAGCATGAGTCCTGAAGTTAGAGTCTCCGGTACAGACTTGGAGTCTGCCACGTATTCGTTAATGTGACCCTGTGCAAGTTACTTAATTTCTCTGCCCCTCAGTTTCTCATCTGTAAAATAGGTTAGTAAAGTTATCTACCTCATGAATTACAGTGAGTGTTAAATCAGATAATCTCCTTGCGTAGCGTGGAACAGTGCGGCACTAAGTGAGCACTCAGTAAGCTTAACTATATTGCTAGGTATTGAGTGGGCACTGTGCAGGATGGAACCTCATGTAGTCTCACAACAACTTGGGAAATGTGTACTGTTATTATTTCCGTTTGACAGATGGAATATCAGAGAAGGGAAGTAACTTGCCCCAGGTAAAAGTGAGTAAGTCAGTGAACTCACTGCTCCATTATTTGAGAGGTTGAGGATAATAGAGCTCCTGCAGTTTGGTTCTCACCTAGTTACGTGTCTTAGGGCAGGTAACTATTTATGAGACTCAATTTCATGGTCTGTAAACCGCACTCACTTGGATGTTGTGAGGATTTAATGACTAAATGGATGCAAACTATTTAGCATAGTGTGGGCATACCGTACACATGTTAAGTGCTCAAATTTTAGACCCCGCAGTTGTTATGATTAATATGAGGTGGGAATATCAGGATTCTGGCACAGATGCTGTGTTAGGGGAACTTACAGTCGACCTGGCAAAAGCTAGTCATAGTTACTCACTAGATCTTAAGGTATTGAGTGCGTGCATACGGGCCTCTCACTGTTGTGGCTTCTCCTGTTGCGGAGCACAGGCTCTGGACGCGCAGGCCCAGTGGCCATGGCTCACGGGCCTAGCCGCTCCGTGGCATGTGGGATCTTCCCGGACCGGGGCACGAACCACGTCCCTTGCATCGGCAGGCAGACTCTCAACCACTGCGCCACCAGGGAAGCCCAGCATAAGTATCTTGATTCCTCTTTTACATCTTTCAATCCGTTATCAATTCTGGCTTTAACTTTGAATTCTAGCCAGACTTCAACCACTTCTCAGTACCTCCATTGCTGTCACCCTGGGTTAGACCACCAGCATCTTTTTTCCTGGGTTATGGCAGTAGTCTTCTATCCTTACTTCTCTATAATCTCAACACAGTATTGTTTATTCTCAACACAAAGTTCCTGTTAAAATGTAAGTCGAGTCACTCCTCTGCTCAAGATTTTCCCGTGGCTCCCATCTCACTTTATAAAAGCCAAAGTCCCTATAATGCCCTCTTGATTTGGCCTCTGCTACGTCTGTTACCTTGTCCCTACTTCTCAACCCTTGCTTAATCCTCTCCAGCCATATTGTTCTCTTTGCTAATGCGAAAAACACCATCTGCACTCCTGATTCAGGGTATTTGCCCTTGCTTTTCTTGGGATAGTTTCCCTCCAAATTTCTTTATGACTTGCTCCTTTTCCTTCAGGTTTACACACAATATCTTTATTTCTTAGGGCTTCACAGGCTACCATATTTAAAATTACAGCTCTTCCTGATATTCCTTCTGTGCTTTATTTTTCTTCATAGCACTTTTCACCTTCTAAGATGATAAATAATGTTTCATAATTATTTTGTGTAAGGTCTTTCTTTTCCAACTAGAATGTAAGCTCCATGAGATTAGGGGTTTTTGTTCTGTTTCCTGTTGTATTTTTAATACCAAAAATAGTGCTTGGTACATAGTAGGTACTTAATAAATATTTGATGAATGATGATCCACATTATAGATCTCTTTCTAGTTTTTTTCAAGAGCTTTTGCATTCTTTAGGTTATTTAACACACACGAGGACTTAAATAACAGTAACATTCATGCCCCTAGTGTAGGCATCCCTTCTACAACATTCTCTAAAAAATAGTGGAGTGCGAACTCCATAGATAGACCTGGGTTTGAGTCCAAGATTGGCTATCTCCAAGCTGTTCTGGTCCTCAGTTTTCTTATTTGTAAAATACCTTTTTTAAGGTATTTAAGGTATTTCTAGTTCAAACTAAATTTGACGCCATAGGCAAAGGAGCAGTAATCATTAATGTTAACCTTGTGATTACTGTTACTTGGAAGGCAGACTGTTCATGAAGTTGCCCATTTGAATGTGTTTTTTTCCAAATGAAAAGTAGAAATGTTCCACTTCTGTGATTTCTCTCTGTCCCCTGGGGCATAATAGATGAGGATTGATTTTTCTTTCCATTTATTCAGCAAATATTAATTCAGTACTGCTATGTGCCAAGCAATGTGCAAGATCTGGAATTACTGGGATGAATAAAAGCAACGGTCTCTGTCATGAAGCTTACAGTCTAGCAGAGGAATAAGACATTACACTACTAATTTTAGTTGTGAAAAATTCTGCATAGAAGTGCAGGTTGCTGTGAGCAGATATAGGAACAACAACAACAATAATGTAATAGAAGGAGTAGCTAACATTTATATAGCACTTACCTATATATGTGCCAGTCACTAACATTTTCTGTATTAACGCATGTAATCCTAACAACCCTGAGGTAGATACTGTTATTATCCCACTTTACACTTGAGAAAACTGAGACACAGCTGGTCACATTGTAACTGCCATGGCCACCTTGCTAAGAAGTGACAGAGCTAGGATTTAAACCTGGCCCCAGAAACCTCGTTGTTTGCTACTTTATAGTACTGGGACCTCATCCAAAGGAGGGCTGTTGGGAGGCTTCTTAAGGAAGAGATACTCGAAACCTGAAAGTCGAAATTAAGCAGGAGAAGGCATGCAAAAGAGCTGGGTGGGAAAGAACACGACTACTTAGAGGAGCAGAGAGGAGGGCAGAGAGCAACAGAGGAAAGAGTGGGGGAGGAGATCTGGTTGGGACGGGCAAGGCCACTGGGGAGGATTCAGGGTCGGGTTTGTCCTACGAGGCATACGAGTTACAAATGTACTTGAGATGGGAATGGCATGATGAGTTCCTTGCTTTAGAGGCACAGAGGCTGCTGGGAGGACTGTCGTTCAAGAGTTGAAGACCATGCCCACCACTTCCCCAAGGCGTGTCTCCAGGTTGAACCTCCCAGTTCCCTCACCCTTCCTCACATAATTTGGTTCCCAGACCTTGGTGTGCCTCATCATTGGAACTTTGTGTAGAACTTTGGAATAGTGTGGAGTGTATTTATTTAATAGTCGTTTCCCCCCAAGGTTCAAGCACTGTCTTCCTGTTGGCCCTGACAATCATAGCCAGCGTCCATGCTCTGACGCCCACTCACTACCTCACTAGGCATGATGTGGAGAGACTGAAAGCCTCGCTGGATCGCCCTTTCACAAGTTTGGAATCTGCTTTCTACTCCATCGTGGGACTCAGCAGCCTTGGTGCCCAGGTGCCAGATGTAAAGGTAAAGACCACTTTTGTCTTGGTGGCCTCATGCCTTCACTGGGTTCCTTTTGTGTACTTCAAAACTAACCCTTGCTCATTTGAGGATAACCAAGGCAGACCCAATATAATAAATATTTATATCAGTCTGACAGATCCTTTTTTTTTTGTTTTTTGAATGCCTAATATATGTTAGGACCATGCCAGGTGTTTTAGTAGAATATAAAGGAGAGCAAGTCATAGATTCTTTAGAAACTTTTTTTTTTTTTTTTGCGGTACGCGGGCCTCTCACTGTTGTGGCCTCTCCTGCTGTGGAGCACAGGCTCCAGACGAGCAGGCTCAGTAATTGTGGCTCACGGGCCCAGTCGCTCCGCAGCATGTGGGATCCTCCCAGACCAGGGCTCGAACCCGCGTCCCCTGCATTGGCAGGCAGACTCTCAACCACTGCGCCACCAGGGAAGCCCCTCATGCTGTTTTTGAACATATTTCCTTATCTCTTTAATTCCTATAAACTGATAGTTAGCTCTTGAGGCTTAATTATAATCAGGGTCAGTTTTCTTGGCAGAAATAGTTCATAGGCAGTGCTGTGTGCTTCCTATCAGTGGATGCATAATATCTGATTGTTTCATTTTTAGTTATGATAAAGTTGAATCAGTGGATTCAGGTGTTGTCACACTAATCTATCTCCTGTACACAGTATATAGTAGGGACTTGTTTTTTATCCATTCTGGCAATCTCTGTCTTTTAATTGGAGATTTAGTTCATTTATATTGTTTTGTAACTATACTGTTGGGTTTAAGTTTACCATCTTGTTTTCTATTTATCCATTTTTTCCCTCCTCCTTTGCTGTCTTAGACTGAATCTTTTTTTTTTTAAATATTCCAGTTTATCTCTTATATTGGCTTTTTAGCTTATTTTTTTAGAGGTTGCTCTAGAGATTGTAATATGCATCTTAACTTATCACAGTATACTTTGAATTATTATTTTGCCACATCACGAATAAGGAAGGAACCTTATAACAATATATTTCTCTTTAAACTCCCATCATTTGTACTATTGTCATACTGCTTACATTCTTTCAAGGGTCATGGCCTTGTCCTGTCTGTTGTCCAGCATCTCAGCTTCATCTGTTTTGTTCAGTTTTACAGTTATTTATGACAGGCTGATAAATTCAGTACGTTTATTTCTGTCCTGGTCAGAACTGGTAGTCCCTGTTGATGTCTTGCAATCCATTGCAATTGTTATTGTTTTTGATGCTCAAAATGTCCCGTTTTTGCCAGTGGGCCAGAATGTCTCTCTGTGTGTGTTTTGTTTGTTTCTATGTAATCCAGTAGTCTTTGAGAGTTTCTGATGTCCTTGGCTTAAATATTTTCTGGCCGAGACTAGAATCAGTAATTGTTATTATTTATTTATTTATTTATTTTATTTTATTGCGGTACGTGGGCCTCTCACTGCTGTGGCCTCTCCCGTTACGGAGCACAGGCTCCGGACGCGCAGGCTCAGCGGCCATGGCTCACGGGCGCAGCCGCTCCGCGGCATGTGGGATCCTCCCGGACCGGGGCATGAACCCGTGTACCCTGCATCGGCAGGTGGACTCTCAACCACTGTGCCACCAGGGAAGCCCCTGTTATTATTTATTGAATGTCTCATGTGCCAGGTACCCTGGATATGTTATCTTGAGTTGTCTTCATTCTATATGGTCAGAAATACTATCCTGTAATAGAGGAGGAAGTGCAAGCTCAGAAAGGTTAAGAAAATTGTCCAGTGTCTGCCAGCCATCATCTGCATAATGGCCCCCACGGTCAAATCCAGCTTGAAGCCTGTTGTTGTAAATAAAAGTTTACTGGAACACAGCCATGCCCATCACTCACATATTGCTATGGCTGCTTTTGCACTTCAACAGTAGTGTTCAGTGATTACTGAAGAGACTTATCTGGCCCCCAAAGCCTAATATTTACTCTCTGGCCCTTTACAGAAAGTTTGCTAATCCCTGCTATGTGAGAGCTGTGCTTATTCAGATTTCTTCCTGACAGCTGTCTCTTGTTGCTGCCCAATATTTCCTTCCTGTGTGTGACTGTTAATGAAACAGACTTCCCTCATGTTGTTTTAAACCCTCCAGGTCAATATACCTCCTAATAAAATTAGTTTTGTTCAAGAGAAAAGAGTACAGGCAGCAGAGTCACTAGCCCAAGTTTTTAATTCTGGCTCCATCTCTCTGTAAAATGGGAGTTGTGATGCCTTCCTCATGGGATCATTGTAAAGATAAAGTGAAATCATATTATGCCTAGTAAGTGACTGGCCCACGAAAGGCCCTTTGAATGGTAGCTATTATCATAATTATATAATTATATTATAATTATTTAATAATTATTATATTATAATTTTAAAAGTTTTGCTTCTATTTATAATTTATTCAGGTGAGTTCAGACAATGCTGGTGCAGATACTGTATGGAAGGCCCGCAGTGTCTGTAAAGGGCTTGAGAAAGAGAGAGAACAGACAATTGGGAGACATAGGGTGGAGCAGTCTTGACCAGTAGAGGTTTTGTATCGTAAGGTGTAGGAGATAAATTTGGAATATTAGGCTAATGTTAAATTTTGGCGGATCTGAATGCAGGATGAGAGTTTTCTGCTGGTCTGTTTGAAAATTCTGTGGGACCATAGGATTCCGTCTAGGGGGCCTCCTGGAGGAGTGAGGAGTGAGGCGCTCTCACTCTAACTGAAATGATACTTTTTAAAATTAATTAATCAATTAATTAATTAATTTTTGGCTGCACTGGGTCTTCGTTGCTGCATGCGGGCTTTCTCTAGTTGCGGCGAGCGGGGGCTACTCTCTGTTGCGGTGCATGGGCTTCTCATTGCAGTGGCTTCTCTTGTTGCAGAGCATGGGCTCTAGGCGCACGGGCTTCAGTAGTTGTGGTACTCGGGCTCAGTAGTTGTGGCTCGCTGGCTGTAGAGCACAGGCTCAGTAGTTGTGGCGCATGGGCTTAGTTGCTTCGCAGTGTGTGGGATCTTCCCGGACCAGGGCTTGAACCTGTGTCCCCTGCATTGGCAGGCTGATTCTTAATCACTGTGCCACCAGGGAAGCCTCAAATGATGCATTTTTATCTGTCTCATGATTTAGAGCTGCACGTGGATTTAGGTTGAACTCATGCCTCTCTAGGTGTTCTCTGCTGATGTAATGGGTTTGAGGGCACGTTGGTCAGGGCTGAAGACACAGGCTGAAGCCATCCAGACAGCTGCAGTGCAGTGTGATTTGGGGGTAATTGCGTGATTAGCTGTGGGCTTTTTATTCATAATACAGACTCTAAAGTCACATTGGTTGGCTTCAAGATCTTGACTTCACAACCACACCACTGAGTCACCTGTGCAGCTTACCGAACCTTTCAGAACCTTCGTTTTCTCATCTGCAAGATGGAGATAGTTACAGTACTCAGCTCACAAGTGATGGATGTAGGCTGGTGGCATGGTGATGGCATGTAGTAATGGGTGTCATCAGTATTAGCTCTTAGTAGTACTATTACATGGTAGTAGCGGTGAATGTATGTTGATTGACATTTTATTTTTTCTCCTACTGTCATCCCCATTGCTTAATGCCTAATGAAGAGGGTGTTCCACAAATATTTGTTGAATTGTAAACTTTAGCTTAATAGAAATGAAAGCTCTAAATGTGCCTCTTAATTGGAAAATAAATGGGTTAATCGCATACTTCATTTTAATCACTTATGAAATGTGCTGTGGTGATGGTGTGATGTGTACATTGTAAGCAGTGGAAGGAAGGGAGTTGTATGGATATTTTGGAGTTGGTGAATTTCCTTACTAGAGGTGTACACTAAAGAAATCCATTGAGAGAGAGTCTCTGTTACTGTCACTTCCATGTAGTGGGATGTGTTCTGCTCAGCTATTGTTGCTTTCAGCTGAGTAGAGAGAACCCCCTCAGTTCTGCTAGATGCACTGAGTTGGTTGTTCTCACAGATAGATCATTAGGGGAGATTTTGGTTATTTTGTCGAAAGAGATTCAGCAGCAGAACTGAGAGGAATGGGGTTTAATAAGAATATGAGAGTAGAGCGCAGCTCTGGGAACAGTGGAGTGTGGAATGAGAGTTGATTTTAGGTGTTATGAAGACTGAACATCTTTCATTTTGGTATCAAGTACTGTGTATGTATATTTTAAAAACATAAGCACATGAGAACGGCGATTTTATAGATTTTTTTAAAAAATAAATTTATTTTATTTATTTATTATTTGGCTGTGTTGGGTCTTTGCTGCTGCACGCGGGCCCTCTCTAGCTGCTGTGAGCGGGGGCCACTCTTCGTTGCGGTGTGCTGGCCTCTCATTGCGGCGGCCTCCGCTGTTGTGGAGCATGGGCTCCAGGCACGCGGCTTCAGCAGCTGTGGCACATAGGCCCAGCAGTTGTGGCTCTCGGGCTCTAGAGTGCAGGCTCAGTAGGTGTGGTGCATGGGCTTAGTTGCTCCGTGGCATGTGGGATCTTCCCAGACCAGGGATCAAACCTATGTTACCTTGTGGGGTTAAGAATCCCCACAGGCCGGGCTTCCCTGGCGGCACAGTGGTTGAGAGTCCTCCTGCCAATGCAGGGGACGCGGGTTCGTGCCCCGTCCCGGGAGGATCCCACATGCCGCGGAGCGGCTGCGCCGTGGGCCATGGCCGCTGAGCCTACGCGTCCGGAGCCTGTTGCTCCGCAACGGGAGAGGCCACAGCAGTGGTGAGAGGCCCGCGTACTGCAAAAAAGAACAAAAAAAAAACAAAAACAAACAAAAAAGAATCCCCACAGGCGGATCCTTAACCACTGTGCCACCAGGGAAGTCCCTATAGATATTATTGCTTAGCTTTTTATAAGACTTAGGAACATTGAGGGTTATTTTGTATTCGTTTTAATGAAAATATTAAGTAAATGGGAGACATACTATGCAAAAATTGTGCTGGTAGATTAGATTCTAATGACTGAAATCAGGACACATCAGACAGTGTTCACAGGTTGTCAGTCAATCAGGCACTTTCCTGATCTGTGAAAGGGGATAAGAATATCTACCTTATAGAGTTGTTGTGAGAATTAAATGTGATAATAAGTGTAAAGTGCTTAGCTCAGTATCTGGCACATGGTGAGTGCAAGGTAAGTATATCTGTATCCATTCAACAAGTACTGAATGCTTGTTGAGGGCCAGGCACTCAGCCAGTTACTGGGAATAGCAGAGAAGCAGGCACTCCTTCAGGCAGTAATCATTTTATGGAGCATCTGCTATGTGCAAGGTATTATGCTAAGTGCAGAGGAGCTCATTAACTAGTGAGAGACAGGAACCGTAACAGAGAGAGCAGGTGTGAGTACAGAGACACATGTAACGTGTAGTGCGTGGAAAGTGCCAGGGGAGTCCAGAAGGGGGAGCTGCTCACTCACCCGGTCTTCTGAGAACACTTACTCTTAGTTCCAACCTTGTACAGGGGGAATTACCATCTGTGCTGGCTGCTACACGATTCCTTTGGTCATTCATCAGATGTCTAGTGAGTTTCTGCTGTGTGCTGAGCATGATGCTGGACACCGGGGATTCAGTATTGAACAACAAAGAGAGCGTCTGCCTTTTGGAATGTATGCTCTAATAGTGGAGGCAAGCATTAGTTGTGTAATAAATATATACATGAATATTTATAACAATGGTAATTTTTATGAAGGTGAGATGTATGGTGTTATAGGTGTGAAATAGGGGACTTTGACCTGGTCAGGGAAGGCACTTCTAAAGAAATCTCTGAACTTAAATCTCACTCTATATACCCCTAAATTACAACTCCTTGAGGGCAGGAACTTTGTTGATTTTATTTGTTGTGTATTTCCAGTATCTAGAGAGCACCTGGCAGGTGGTAGTACTCAATAGCTGTTTATTAAATGAAGGAAGGTATGATGGGTCTGAATTCTAAAAGGAAAGTAGGATTTAACCAGGAGATGGGGAGGGAAGAGACTTTAGCCAGAGGAAGTAGCACGTGCAAAGGACCTGTGCAGTTAGGGAGCAGATTACATTTGAGAGACTGCGAGGAGGCTGTGTAAGAACAGAGAATGCGAGAAAGCTAGAGAGGAAGGCTGGGGCTAAGCCTCCGTGCCTTGGTAGTCAGAGGGAAGATTTTGCTTTTTCTCTAAAGAGAAGTTGATTTTAAGCAGCAAGTATCAGGATCTAGTTTTCATTTTGGAAAGGTTTCTCTCCTGCCTTGTGGAGGACAGACGTTCGCAGGGGAATATGACACAAGACTGAATGCTGGTGGGGTACAAAAGATAACACCTAGACTTCTGACTTTTGCCACATGGATGGATGGTTGGGATTCCTTAGGATAGGAATACAGGAAGAGAATTAGGTTTGTGCAGGAAAGATCATAAATTCGGTCTTAAAGATGTTGAGCTTAAAATGCCTTTGAATCATGTAAGTGGCCTTTGAGAGAAGTCTGGCCTGGGGGTACAAATCTGAGAATTATCTGCATAGCGGTTCTGGATGAAGCCATGGGCATGATTGAGATCGCCTAGGAAGAGAGGGGATGGATGAGAAGTGGGCCTAGGAGTTGAAAAACTCCAGTGTTAAATGGTCAGGCAGAAGAGAATGAAACTTGAGGAGCAGCTGAGAAGGAGGAAGAGAGCCAGAGGAGGGCAGGGGAATCCCGGAAGCGAAGGGAAGGGAATGTTTTAGAACAAGGAAGGTTCTATCTAGTGTTAAGGGCATGAGCATTGGAAAATGTCCTTTGGCTTCCATAATTTGGAGGTCATTGGTGGGAAGAGAGAGAAGGTAGCAGCTGGAGGGGAGAGAAGGATCAAGGTAAGTTTTACTTTCAAATCAGTCTTAAGTTTTGTTGATACATTAGGAGTTACCAGTCGAGAGGGAGAAGCTGAACTGACGAGAGGGATGGGCTTCCTGATGGAGAGAACAGCCCGTACTAAGCCTAGAGGCTTAGAAGTGCTTGTTGTGTTGAGGGGGTCGTGAGTTGGCTGGAGCAGAGGGTTGGTCAGAGAGCATGTGGAAAAAGCTGGCCCAGCTACCAAGACGTGGTGTGGATGGAGGCTGTTGCCAGCGTGTGCCGCAGTAGCCTGACACAGAGTCTGGCAAGATTACAAAGCCTAGGCTGAGAGGAGACGGGAGTTGGGGGCTGCTGCTGGAGAGGAAAGGGCAGATGAGAGAGAGATTTACTGTCTTCTTGGTTGCTGATTCAGGCTGGGGAGTTGTAGGGAAGAATGGACTGAGAAAAGCACTCATGTCCTTCACTCAGGAGGATATTTAGGTAGCTGGGCACAGAAAGTTGGAGGGGAACAGATAGGGGATGGACGTTTAGGAGGCCATTTTCAGCCTTCACTTTTGAGGGTGAGTGTGGAACTAGGGCAGCAGGAGTTGGAGTTACAGATCCCCTGCAAGCGGCCAGCTGAAGCCTCAGATCTGGGTGGGCTTCCTGAGGGTCCAGAGTATGTTTTGTGAGGTCCCTCATTTTTGCCACTATTAAAACTAAGCTGTCAACATTTTGAGCTTTGAAGCCACAGACCCTTGGTACTGTTTACCTAGATCTGTCTGTGCAAATGAGTAGGCATGATGCTGGTTTTATTCAGGAACAGGTCGTTTTTAATAGTCCCTTGAGAGAGAGAGAGACAGGTTGTATAGCTAAGACTGGAGCCAGGCTGCCTGGGTCTGAATTCCAGCTCCTCCATTAAGAGCTGAGTGACCTTGGACAAGTCAGTTTCCTCTCTAATGCCCCAGTTTTCTTGTCTGTAAACTTAAGGTAATAGGAGGACGTAATGCATAGATCCCCTTATTAAATCAGAAATGCGTATACAGCACTTGTCAACAGTGCTTGACACATTTTAAGTGCTCAAAAATTGGTAACAATGACCATAATCATTGTTTGGGGCCTTGGGTGTTGTTCTATTGCTAAAGCACCAGATGGCGACAAAGCACACGTCTTAAGCTTGCCCACATTCTGCTGAAAGGATTCCTTGAATAGGTTGTTTTCTTCAGATCCCGAATTTGTGCAGTATGAAGTATTTTGTTTCTTTTCTTTCTCTTTTTGGATTCTTTCAGACTTCTGGTTGAAACTCATTTGTTTGAGACTCTTATTTAAGTGTTATTCATAAAATATAAAACAAAAGTTTTTTGGTTGAAGTAGCGCATGCATACAGTAAAATACCAGATAATACAGAACAGCTATTAGTGAAAAGCAACCATCCATCCTGTGGCCCACCTTGTCCTACTCCTGGGAAGCATCTACTTTTAACTGTTTTTATTACCATTTAATTTTGAATAGCTGAATTTTATATTACCTCAACCAAAGTATTTAGTGCTATAACTAGCTATTAAATGTTATTTCTTAATATAGTAGGAATAGCATGGGTTTTCTTATGTGCCTGCTCTGTGCCAGGCACTGTGGTGGGAATTTTTCAAAGTCTCTGCTCTCAAGTAACTAGTCCCTGGGCGGGGGGAGGTAGTTAGTACACTGTGGTAAGTGCTTTGGGGGAGTGCTCGGGAGGGAAGGCACCTGGCCTGTCCTGGATGAATGTCAGGGAAGGTTCTCTGGAAAAGGTGGCATCTGAGCAGAGATGAAGATGGGGCCTGGTTTGGCAGGCAAGAAGAACAAGGGAAAGGTGCTCCTGGCACGGGGTGGGGGGTAGCAGGGTCAGGATCATAAATGGTGAGAGCATGTTATGTCTGGGAAGCTGCAGTGGGGTGGAGGGTAAGATTTTGGAGTTGGAGGTGGGGCTGTGGTGAGGAAGCTGGCACAGAGAGTGAGGGTCAGTCATGAGGGCATTTTTAAAAAAAATATATATATATATATATATATTTATTTATTTATTTATTTTTGGCTGTGTTGGGTCTTCGCTACTGCATGCGGGCTTTTCTCTAGTTGCGGCGAGCAGGGGCTGCTCTTCATTGTGGTGCACGGGCTTCTCATTGCAGTGGCTTCTCTTGTTGCAGAGCATGGGCTCTAGGCACGCGGGCTTCAGCAGTTGTGGTGTGCAGGCTCAGTAGTTGTGGCGCCTGGGCTTAGTTGCTCTGCGTCACGTGGGATCTTCCCGAACCAGGGCTCGAACCCGTGTCCCCTGCATTGGCAGGTGGATTCTCAACCACTGTGCCACCAGGAAAGTCCCAGTCATGAGGGCATTTTATGCCAGATCAGAAACTTTGAGTCTTGTTCTGAGAAGGATAAGGAACCACCCAAGGGTTTTAATAGCAGAGTAAGGTGGATACACTTGTCACCAAGACAAAGCTTGTGCTGCTGGCTGCATGACAGGCCAATAATCGAGAGATGAGGTATTGGGGCAAGGAATAAAGACTTTGTTCAGAAAGCTGGCAGACCGAGAAGATGGGCTCATGCCCCAAAGATCCATCTTGCCTGAGTTAGAATTCAGGCTCCTTTTATAGTAAAAGGGGTGGGAATAAAGTCAGACACTTCCCGATTCCCATCAGCCTCCAGAGGGGTTGTGTTAATTTCTTCCTCCCTGCAGTCATTCACAGGTGGGCCTGGTCGGGATGTTTCCTGTGAGCTAAACAAAGATATTTTAGCTTAATGCTCATAACCTGGGAGGTCATTCCCAGAGTTGCATCATCATGTATAATTTAAGCTTATAGTCAGCATCCCTTTAGTGATTAACTTGTAATAGGATACAAAAGGTTCTTCCCTATTACACTTTTGCACCTTGTCAAGATCACTCTTGAAGCAGTATGCGGAATGGATTGCATGACTTGAGACCAGTTAGGAGATGAGTGTAACAGTCTCCATGAGAAATGGCAGGGGCGTGACATAAGGCAAGAAGGGAAGCCAGAGAGTGGGGATCGGATTTGAGAGACTCGATAGGCTTGGAGGGTGAGGGAAAAGTCGAGAATGAGTCCTAGGTTTCTGATTTAGCTAGTAGGTGCATGGTGATGCCCGTACATGAGCCAGAACGTCCAGATGAAGAAATAGAAGGTTTCTAGCTTATGTTAGATGTGTTGAACCTGACTTAGCTTTGGAGACATCGAAGTGGAGACACTGCCATTTATTAGCTTTGTCACCTTCATTACATTACTTACCAACTCCAAGCATCAGTTTCTTATTCTGTTAAATGGGGATGATAGCATCTACCACAGGGTCTTTATGTTCATTAAAAGGAAGAGCATCATAAACACCCCACACAGGTTATGGCCAGAGCAGGTGATCAGTGGAAGTGGTTCCTTTCTAGGTTCAGAAGGACGAGAGTGCCTTCAGGTTTGCTCTTTCTATGCAGTTAGCATTTGGGGATAATACAGTGTTCTGTGGAAAATATCTGCTTGAAAAATGAAATCGCGTGTAGCTCGCATACTTTAAGCCATCATGGATTGCTGAGAATTATATTTGTCATCCAAAAAACACATACAGTTTTCCTAATCACTGTGTATCTCACCACTTATCATTGACTTTCCCCCCATTTAGCAAGCATGCACCTTCATTAAATCAAACCTTGATCCAAGCAACGTGGATTCCCTTTTCTATGCTGCCCAGTCCAGCCAGGCCCTCTCAGGGTGTGAGGTGAGTCCAGCTTCTTACATTTACATTTACTTTAAACTGTAAAGTGTATTTTTAAAAAGGGAAAGTCATGTCAGAATATTTTTTTTTTAGCAGTGAGACCCCATTAAGTGTGGGTGGGAATTCCATTCTTGTGATTTTTTTTTTTTCTTAAAGAAATAGACTTTTTATTTTTCCCAGGTTTTCATTTTTCATGAATTTTAAATAACTTTTTCCTATAGTTGCCTCTCTTCTGGGAAGTCTTATTTTTTTTCTTTCAGTTTCCCTTTAACATTTAAAAATGTTTAAAGCAAAAGAAGAATACCCCCACGCCAGATTTCTAGAAATCCATTTTTTTGAACACAGGAGAAGAGCCATATCAGTAGACAAGTGGCTTGCCAGAATCTTTTCAAAAGTGTTATGCTGAGGTTTTACAGATACTTAATTCTGGCATCTGAGATGTCGAAGAGGGGTGATCACAGCCCAGGCGGGTGGTGTGACCTCGGCAGTTGCTCTGCCTGCCATCTTTGGCGTGCCTACCACAGGCTGGCAGCACCTGTTCTAAACTCTGTGTCTACCCATCCTTTCTTAGATCTCTGTTTCAAATGAGACCAAAGATCTGCTTCTGGCAGCTGTCAGTGAAGACTCCTCCGTGGCCCAGATCTACCACGCAGTTGCAGCCCTAAGTGGCTTTGGCCTTCCTCTGGCTTCCCAAGAAGTGCTCGGTGCCCTTACCTCTCGCCTCAGCAAGGAGGAGACCGTGCTCGCGTAAGTCAACATCTTGAGCGCTTCTCAGGCTACTATCCTGAGAGGCTTCATCCACTGGTTCCACAGGTATTGTCTGGGCACCTGCTATGTGCCAGGTGCTCTGCTGGCACTGCACATGTTGTATTGTGCTAAGGCAGGTAAGGTCCGTGTCCTCGTGCAGCTCACCAAGACACGGTCTCCCTCAAGCTGCTCCAGCAGAGGCAAATACTGAGTCCAAGCATAAACACACTGCCACAGAGACACGACTGCCTTTGAGGTTAGGGGCTGAAGCAAGGGTAGGGGTGACCGAGGGAGAGTGGGGCCAGAGAGCCATGTGCATCTCTTACTGCAGCTTGGCCATGCCATGGTGAGATGTTGGCATTGGAGGCTCCACCCTGGAGGAGGGCTCACGGGGTCCCTTGGAGAGGTGGGGGAAGTAGGGCCTCAGAGGGGGGAGTATTCTAGGGATCAGACCCTGCTCCTCTGCAAAAGGCTCAGGCGAAGGAGAAGCACCTTATAGGAAGGAACTATACGTTTAAATGTTGCAACTGACTCAGGGATGTTTATTAAAGTTAAAAGTAATAGTATACGTAGTTTTTTTTTTCCCTTTGACACTGAAACTCCTCATTTAACACAGTATATGTATTTTTCGTTTTCTGTGTGTCCCCCATTTAATTGCAACCCTGAGACAGATTGGAGCACCTGGACTCCTATTCATTGTTCAGCAAGATGTTAGTGACACCAGTTCCCTACTGCAGAATAGTTCAGTTGTTTCCCAGGGTTTTTTTTTTTTTTTTTTTTGCTAAGAACCAAAATGTTTCTAAACTTGAAGCTTTGTTAAGGGCAGGGCTCACAGTCAGTTGACGTTCTCCCTGTCACTCTCACGCCCTATTCATATTCACATGGTCAGTAATCAGTGACTTTGGGGCTGGTATGTTTCTCAGGAATGACATTTTCCGCACCCTTTGCCCAATGCTTGGCCCTTGTGGCCCTCCTGTTTCAGGCTACATTACTTTGATCTCGTCCCATAATCCCTTGTGGAATGCCTCTGCAATCACCACCATATCTCCTGTCATGAGATAACTGTCAGTGCCTTACTCTGATGCCACCTTCTACAGAAAAATCTTTCCCTTTCCCTCTGAGCAAAAAGGAAAATCTCCCTCCTCTAAACCCCAGAACAGAAAGAAGTACAAAGAAAGTACATCCATTCTGGAGTCAGTTAGACTTGGGTTTGAACACCAGCTTTGTTTCTTCCTTGCTGTGTGACTTTGGGCAAGTTAGTAACCTCTCTGAGCCTCATCTGTAAAACATTACCAACAATCCTTACATCATAGAACAAATGTCAAGATTAAGTAAGATAATACATGTGATGAGCCTAGTGCAGTGCCTGGTCTTAATGGGCATGGGACAAATGGAGTTTGTGCTCTCTAGAGCATTTCCTTCTTAGGTCCCTTTCTTAGGGAGCTGGTTACTTCCTTGGTTGTATTGTAGTTTTTTTCTGTATTAGATTTTAAGCTTCTTTACTTATAGTGCTCAGAGAGCCTGGCACATGGTATATGCCCAAGAAAGAGTTAATAAAGGCTGAAACTATACTTTTGTGTTTCTATTCTATCCTCTTGCAAAAAGCTTCAGGTAGAAAGACCACACGCTTGGGGTGAGAGAGAACTGCGTCCAGACTCTTCTACTTAATACCTCTGTGGCCATGAGCAGGGTGTTTAACCTCCCTAAACCTCAGTGTTTCCATATGTAAAACAGGGAGAATGATATCTGTCTCATAGGGTTATTGTGAAGATCAAACTGGCAGCATGCCTTATATAATATTACTACTAATTTACCCTATTTAAGCAAATCTGATATAGATTAGGACTCTTCTAAATGGGCCTTCTACATTTAACTGGACTTATTCTAGGAAACGAATGTTCATAAACTTGTCTAGAATGGTAGAAAACATTAGTAGCTTTGAATGAACAATTTGAAAAGATGCTGTTGTGGTCTCTCATAACCCAATTTCTTTGAATCATCTGCTGTTTATTAGCAAGACAGGATCTGCTTTCTTAGCATTTGAATATAGTGCTCCAGAGGGAGAGAAATTGCTGGAGTATAAGTAATTAAAGCCAATGACAAAACTTCAAAAGCTAAGTGGATTAATTTCATTCTAAAAACTTCTGAGGTTGTTACCAGCATGACGCTTATTCGTTCCAAAGAAGAGAAAAATGATATCTTAATTGAAAAGTTCTTTCTAGGCTCTCCTAGCAGCCTTTTCTGGGCTCAGCATTTATCACGGGCAGATGTGGGATTTTTATCTTGTTTGGAAATTCAGGTTTCATTTTCTCAAGTCTGTTCTAACAACAAGCATCCCAGAGGGGTCATTGAACACTCTGGGGCTTCCCTCTCGATGAATTGTGACTCCTCTGTTTTCCAGCTTACCATCTTAATGGAATTCGTTTTCCATGGAGGGAATCTAAATTGTTATGGTTGTGATGAAAGCGGACAGATTCTCGCTCTACATTCCCCAACACACTGACTTGATAAATGGTGGTTTTACACAAAGGCCCGGTCATCCCTTGGGAATTTGGGAACCTTTCTGGGGTTGACCAGCAGTTGGCTTAACCACCAGGGGTCCTCAGCTTTCTCTTTTCCACCCCGAGAAGCACCATTTCTATTTTTCAAGTTATCCACATTAAGAGAATAGAACGTAATAAAAAATCTTATGTGGACATACTTACTACATTCCACCTTAAAAAGTTTATCCACTCATAAGTGGATAAAAATATATGAATAGACCATAAAAAAGAATGAGGTACTGATACATGTTACAGAATGGCGAGCCTTGAAAATGTTACGCTAAGTGAAAGAAGCTAGACACAAAGGGTCACATTTGTATGATTCCATTTATATGAAATATCCAGAATAGTTAAATCCATAGAGACAACACAGGTTGCCAGGGGCTGGCGGGGAGGGGACAGGGCAGGGGATGGGAAATGGAATGAAGCTGTTTAATGGGTATGGGGTTTTATTTTGGACTGATGGAAATGCTTTAGGACTAGGTAGAGGTGGTGATTGCACAGCGTTGTGAAATATACTAAATGCCACTGAATTGTTCACTTTCAAATGGCTAACTTTATGTGAATTCACTTCAATACATTAAAAGGTGTATATACACATACAGCCATGAATAAGGGTTAACAGCTACAGCATTGAACAGCTACAGTTCATCTAAGCAGTGCAATACTATGTCGTTGTTAATAAGGATGAAATATATTTATATGTCCTCACGGAAAGATCTGTACAATCTAAATAAATTGCAGGACAGTTATCTTTTAGGGGTAGGCATTACAGGAATTTTAACTTTCTCCTTTAGTAATGTATTTGAAGTTTTGACAAATATATACTTTTATAATCAGGAGTAAATAGTAGGAAAAGAAAAAAAGAATAGACGCTGGTTTGAGAACCAGATCTTCTATTTCTTTCATCTTATTTAATGCCTAAAGGATGGGCGGCTTTCAGGTCTCCGAACAGGATGGTGACAGCACAAGCGTTAGCTGAGTGTTTACCGAATGCTTCCTGTTTATATTGCATTAATCTGGTTTCAGAAAAGTTGCTCCAAATTCTACCCAACAACCTACATATGTAGATTCCACAGTGCTTCTTTGGTTTTGGAGTAGGAAAAGTAGAAAAGAGGCAGCCAACCTCTGCCCAGCACAGCTCCTCTTACAACATGGGGATGCCAAATATACCTTCATTCGATGAATTGGCTCCTCTTCTCCCTCTAAGTATATCTCTTCTAAATCTGATTAAGTCTTAGTCTGGTGTTCTATATGTGATGCCATTAGAAACCAAACATTTTCAGAGGGGGGTGACCTGGTGCACCCTCTCTTCTCTCTGCCCTCAGTACTTATGTGGATCCTGCTGCCCAGATTGCCTTTTCTCTAGCTATAGTGAACTTTGTAATGCAATGGTCTTTTTTTTGTGGGGGTGGGGTGGGCGCTGCATCACGTGGCTTATAAAATGTTAGCTGCCCGACCAGGGATCGAACCTGGGGCCCTGGCAATGAGAGTGCAGAGTCCTAACCACTGGACCACCAGGGAATTCCCTGTAATGTAATGATCTTTGTTACATCTTTCCCTAGACTGTAAACAAGCTCCTTTGGGGCCAAGGCTGTCTTATAGTTCTAAAGAACAAGAGCGGGATATTTGTGTAGGTATACCAATACAGGAAGGGGAAATGGAGACTTGCCATTCATTGGGGTTCTATTCTCCACCTTTCAGAACAGTCCAGGCTCTACAGACGGCATCCTACCTGTCCCAGCAGGCTGACCTGAGAAGCATTGTGGAGGAGATTGAGGTACAAATTTATTTTGGCAAGTGAATTTCCCAGCTTCTGTCTTTGAAACCCTTTAGAAGAGTCTTGCAGATAGACATGAATGATTTGTTGTGGCCAGTTACCTTTCTTTTCATATCCATGGCACACTTTTGTTCTTTGTATCAGAGCAATATTTCCTAGGGAATATTTGTTAGGCTCGTATAGTTACACCATCAGTTAGGCAACAAACTACTTCAGTGTTTTGTAGGTACAGTCTCATAGTCTACAGATTTTAGAGCCTAACAAACCTGAACTTCAAATTTTTTTCTACTTCTTACTACTTTGTAATCTCAGGCAAATTATTAATGTCTGAGCCTCAGTTTCCTTACGTGGTGGTGGTTAGGAACAAGCGAAGTTCTAAAGTGCCTAGTACAGAATTGGTGCTCAGCAAGTGGTCACTGTGGTTTTTGTTATTCCACTACCCATTCCACTGCCCACGACCTCCTGCTGCTCAGAGACTGCTTCCATGGACCGCAGAGCCGGGGATGACGGGCACTCTGACAGTGTCATCGCTGGATGCCCCACAGGCACATTAGCTGCCTCGTCACGTTGCCCAGGAGAGCAGTATGTCTCTCTTCATCCTTTAGAGCATTGAATAAGAAAGAGAAATGCTCTGCTCTGGAGGTTGTTTCCAAATGGATGGCCATCGAATCCATCTGTGTCACGATGCTTCCAGGGTGAACTGTGGCTGGGCCCACTGGCCTTCTGCCCAGAGCAGTTGGTGCCTTCAGTGCCATGACTCCTGGGCTTGGGCTTGAGTCGAAGGGGTCAGGGAAGGAGCGCTCCGAGAGCTGCAGAAGATACTGTTCTCTTCAAATGCCTATATGGTATACGTTACTCTCTGCCTAAGCACCTCTTCTGAGAACGCACTAAGTGACTGAGGTGGTCTGCAGACTTAGAGTGAGATTTCTCAAAACTGTCTGCACTGGGGTAACAGTGGTTTGTACGTCTCATCTCTGTTATCACTTGACTTCCATTCTGCCTCTGTTTTGTTGTGACAGGACCTTGTTGCTCGCCTGGATGAACTGGGAGGTGTGTATCTTCAGTTTGAAGAGGGACTGGAAACAACGGCATTGTTTTTGGCTGCCACCTACAAGCTCATGGACCACGTGGGCACCGAGCCATCCATTAAGGAGGTGCCTGTCTATATTAACAGTTCTTGGGCGTGAAAACCAAAGGCGTTGTTGGCTTTATCTGCTAAGGGAAGCTTTTTTCAGAGAGGGCAATTCAGTTAGCTTTGGGGTGTCTTGGGTTAGGCATTGAGAATGAGAAACAGAAAAATGTAAAGCCTGTTCCTGAGAAACTGGTTGTCAGTGGGATAGACATGTAAAGAAATTGTTATACTTGCTTTAAATGGGGTACGGACACATCATGAGGTAGAGACAAGAAGGCCAAGTGTATTACTCTCGATCCACCTCCCATTCCTTCCTGATGCTCCTTACTGCTTGTCTTATGAGTGCTTTCCATGCTGGTGGCCTGTGCAAATCCTCTTTCTCTTGAGAAGTGCCCTGTACTTCAAAAATTGCCTGTTCTGCTCTCTCCCCACTGACCCTCAGCAGTGCCTAAGTCTGAGCTAATTGACATAGTTCACTGAGAGGCATGTGTGTCTACCCGACATCCACCAAGAGTTAATTCTTTTCTTTCTTTCAAGAGGAGCTTGTTAACCTGAAAGAACCTTTAGTTGGAATGTGTGTGGGAAGTCTTATGAGTAGGACCCTCTTTGTACCACTTGTTTGTAAGGTTACCAACCCTTGATCTAAAGGACTTAAAATACAAGCTGCTGCTGTTTTAATTTTAGGAGGAAAGATTTGGGTTCCAAGTCAGAACTTCCACTTCTTTTGTGAATTATGAATGCATTGTGAGTTCTGTGCTGAGTTTCAAGTAAACAGTAAATAATTACCTGTCTTGAGTAATTTGAATTAATTTTGTATTTTCTCTGGAGGATATGGTCTTATAATTTATTCATGTATTGGCCTTTTTATGTTGTCTTTTCCTTCATCCTAAGTTTAGGAGACCTAGAGATACCACACTGTATTTAAATTTCTGTTATGGGTGAAAGTGCAAGAATGTCGGTCTTATAGTACAGATCATTTCGGGATTCTCCTATACACAGTACAGTACATGAATTGGTGATATTCTACATAAAACAACTTAAACTTTTTCTTGCTTTATTCCCAAGCTGCTACTAACCAGGTATTTGGCTGGGATAATTTTGCTGTCACTGCTTTTGACATAACGATTCTGGTGAACACTCCCCCATTTTAACATGTCAACAGCTTACTGATGGAAAATGTAATTGGTACAATTAAAGAAAATTATTTCATGTCGACTGTGAATAACGCTTTCGGGAACAGGGAACTCTTTTGTTAGATGGTAGATTTTAAAAAACGAAACTGATTGAAGTGGAAAATGTTTCCTCTTAAGCAAACAACCTCTAGAATTTTAATAATGCCTTTTAGGTTCTACTTTTTTAAAAAATTGCTTTCAATTTTCCCCTCTAAGCAGCCCATTAGTTCTTAATGGAGAGTTATTTTAGTTTCTTTCTAATGTACACTTTGGCTGTGAAGTTTGGTCTTGTAAACACCAACTTAGCCCCAGCATACTGCTTAGAGGTGGGTTGGCAAGGAAGGGAGCTTGGGTGGGAGGGTGAGGGAAATCAAGAAAGGACATATTTTATTGTGGAAGGACTTTGGAGACAAACAGACCTACATGTGAATTTGGGTCCTGCTTTTTTTCTTTCCATCGTAACTTGTAGGAGTAACTTAACTTCCTTTAGCCTCAGTTTCCTTATTTGGAAAGGATTGATATCAGTCTTTTCAGGATTTTTGTCAAGATTTGAGTTAATGCTTGTAAAGCACCTGTCACAGTGCCTGGCACATATAGGTATGGAACAAATGGGTACTGCTATAGGTGTTTTATAATATAGTTTCATGTCTCAGTAGTTATCTAGAAGCACCTTGCATTTGTATAGTAAGCATCCATAAATGGTTGACAAATAAATGCATTAATTTCAGTTTGTACTAGAAGATGGAAAAAAACAACCAAATTCAAGTTTTACGCTTAAATGCAGAATATGTGCTTCCCCCACCCCTACCAATTTGGGTTACTGGCTAAAAGACCTTCCAAGTGAACGCCTAGAAAAAGATAAGGAATGACTTGAGCCAGGTGGGGAGGGAGGGGTGGCTGTGCCACCTGTCTGACTGCTGCATTTCCCTTTTCTTTCAGGATCAGGTCATCCAGCTAATGAATGCCATCTTCAGCAAGAAGAACTTTGAGTCACTCTCAGAAGCCTTCAGTGTGGCCTCTGCTGCCGCTGCACTCTCCCAGAATCGCTTCCATGTACCTGTTGTGGTTGTGCCTGAGGGCTCTCCTTCCTACACTCAGGAACAGGCTGTCCTACGGGTATGACTTCCATGCCCCACATGCGCTGCTCCGATTGCTGTTTCCAGTGTGAGCCTTCCAGAAATCCAAAGACTGGTACACAGCTGATTGTAACCCCCGTGAGGACAGACCCCTTAAATGAAGAGCAAATGGGGATGGCCACTGGGTGAACTAGTCACAGAATCCTTCAAGCAAAAGTGTGGAGTCCTAACCTCTGGACGGCCAGGGAATTACCGTCAGAGTATTTTAAATAGTATAGCTTTCACTAAACTAAGTGCTAGAAAATTGCATTTCTGGATTTGTAAGTCCAGATGTATAGAGAAGTCTTACTTCTAAAATGTATTTTCCAGTACCCAGACTTTCTAAATACATTATTTTAAGACAGTGTTTTAAATTCCCAGGTAATTCTGGTACTTATAGTTGTTAAAATCAATATCAGGTATCTTCTTCCTTGGAGCCGACAGTGTATCTTTCTGCCTCTTCAGAACATAGCCATCCCTCTCACTCAGCAATAAGCACGGACTGTTTTGGTGTGTTAACGCTCTGAATAGAGCAAAATGCACACGTTTAGAGTTTTCCATTCGTCATAATGAGGCATTTGTTGCTATTGTTTGGAAACCAGGAATAAGCTAAAATCTTTATAAAAAATTAGCATTTTATTTATGTCTAAACACACGGGTTCCACATAGGACAGTTCCATAAGTTCTTCTGCTTCAGAGGACCCTACAGATACTCTCCTGAAGAAGTGCCCCGTATTCCAAAGTTGCCTCTTCTCTCCCTACCTACAAGTCACATCTCCTCAGCAAAGACTGGGGCGAGAACTAACCTGATTAACATAGTTCACCATGAGTTAGGGGGAGCTAAGAGAGCAAAGTAGAAAAAAATACTGGCTTTTGAAGCTAGGTAGGCTGGGGTTTGAGTCCTTAGCCATGTGGCCTTTGGCAGTCTTGTAACCTCTTTGTGGCCTCAGTTTCTTCATCTGTAAAATAAAGATAGATTATGCTATGTCTCAGACGATCGGTGGGAGGATATATATAAGAGCCTAGCCTGGTATCTGGCAAATAGTCGACTTTCAACAAATGAGTGTTATTACTGTGTTATCCATATTACTTCAGTTTTCCCATTGCCCATACCTTCCTAAAGTATTTTTCTTGCTAATAATTTTTTTTTTAAAGATATTGTAGTAGTGAAGTAGAGTGGGTAGATCAGGGGATCAGAGAGAAGGAAGCATTAACTGTGTGATCCGGAGCCAGTCATTATGTTTCCCTGGGCTCTGGTTTCCTCATCTGAAAAATGAGATCATTGGGTAAGATCATCTTTTAAGATCTTCCCCACCTCTAACATTCTGTAATCTGTCCCATTCCCAAACTAATTGTGTTTTCCTGTATTTGATTTCCCATAGATAGTAGACCAAAGGTCAGTGATGGTTTTCTAAAACAAGATGGTTCTTTCCTGGCAGAGCTTGCTCCCTGTGGATGAAGCACCCACCCTAGAAGCAAAATCTGTACTCCCTCAGCTTTTGTTGCTACAGACAATTTTAAAATTTATTTCCAGTTGCAGGTCACCAATGTTCTGTCCCAGCCTCTGACTCAGGCCACTGTTAAACTAGAACACGCTAAATCCGTTGCCTCCAGAGCCACAGTCCTCCAGAAGACATCGTTCACCCCTGTGGGGTAAGAACTGAGCACATCTCTGTAGGGTGCCAATATACTTGTTTTGGAAAGTTAGCCTGCAGCCAGTATAATCCAGATTTATGTGGTTATTACCAAGATCATAAAACCAAATTTAACTAAATTTAGGATTATGCTTTATTTATAATAATATGTCATGAACATTTCCCCCATAGGATTAATATTCTTCTATAGTCTTATCTTCAGTGGCTCTGTTATTGTTACGTAAATTTTTTTAAAAATTAAGGGTCAATTTTTTTTTTTTTTTTTTGCGATACGCGGGCCCCGCACTGCTGCGGCCTCTCCTGTTGCGGAGCACAGGCTCCGGACGCGCAGGCTCAGCGGCCATGGCCCACGGTCCCAGCCGCTCCGCGGCACGTGGGATCCTCCCAGACCGGGGCACAAACCCGCGTCCCCTGCATCGGCAGGCGGACCCCCAACCACTGCACCACCAGGGAAGCCCAGGGTCAGTTTTTATATGAAACTTCGTTAAGTATTAAATTAGTAAGTTAATGAGATTGGGAACTGAGTTTTAGAGAGAAAATGCATTTCTTACACAGTTGTAAAGATACATAGGCAATATGTGAAATTAAAAAGCAAAATCATTTTTTTTAACATCTTTATTGGGGTATAATTGGTTTACAATGGTGTGTTAGTTTCTGCTTTATAACAAAGTGAATCAGTTATACATATACATATGTTCCCATATCTCTTCCCTCTTGCATATCCCTTCCTCCCACCCTCCCTATCCCACCCCTCCAGGCGGTCACAAAGCACCGAGCTGATATCCCTGTGCTATGCGGCTGAAAAGCAAAATCATTTTTACGAATGATCAGTAGAATGGTAAATGACATTGAGGGTTTTGCTATGTAGTTAGAGTTAAGAATTCTCTACCTTTTTTTTCCCCTTTAAAATAAAAATTAATATTTTAAAATTAAATTAAAAATAAGATGTGTCCTTTTTAGGCAATTCACAAAGCACAGGAAAGTAGAAATAATGCAGAAAGTTACCTACAATTATACTACCCTACACCAACCTCTTTGAACATTTCTACTTTTTTTTTTTTTTTTTTTTAACGTAATTGGTATCCTACTGTAGATTTAGCTGTTTTGCATTTAATTGTGGAAGACTTACCCGAAGGAGGTGGGATTTTTAGGAGCTGAGAGGGGGAAAAATGAAAAGAAGACTTTCGAGACTTGAAACAGGAGGTCATTTTAGATCGTTTTGAAATTTGCCCCTCATTATAATCTGTAACTGAGCAGGAGGTGGCCCAGGCGGGTGGGAAGTTGAAAAGTGAAGAAGTGGTGCAGCCCTGGACCATCTCAAGGAATGCCTCACTTCGTAGGCCGTTTGTTATATTTGTGACTTTCCTATGTGAGTTCTTGCTAACCCCACTGTCATTCTTAACAGGGATGTTTTTGAGCTAAACTTTGTGAATGTCAAATTTTCCAGTGGCTATTACGACTTCTCTGTCAAAGTTGAAGGTGACAACCGTTATATTGCAAATACTGTAGAGGTTAGTGCTTTTCTTGTTGTCCCCATCTCCATGTTAATATACACAAGTAAATGACCAAACAGGCACATAGCATTAACCATCTGGTATATTGACTTCACTTATGACCAAGTTAACGTGAATATGTTGAGAGGGATAGGTTTGAACTGTGCTGTTTGACAGACTTAGCCAAGAACTTGATCATAGCAAGTTTTCTTTTATTTGTAAATTGTTCATTTTCCATTATAATTTAGCATTACTATCTTACATAAAATTTAGGAAGTAGAAAAAATTAAAATCACCCATAATTCCACTGAGATATAAATATTCTTGAGATGTTTTCTGTGGTTGGCCTTGATAGATTTATTTATTTTTAATTAAAAAAATTTTTTTTGTTTTATTATTCCCCATGATAGATTTAGAAAAGTGCCTGATGCTAATTAGGGGATCAAAAGCATCAAGTGACCTGTAGCACCATAGTGAGTCTGTCTGGGTAAAGTACAAAAGAAAATTGGTAATCCTTCATAATGAACTATGTTTCAGATGTTTAGCTGACTCTAGTTTTGTTGAAGATCCACGTGGTTTTTTAAAATTTATTTATTTTATTTATTTATTTTTGGCTGTGTTGGGTCTTCGCTGCTGTGTGTGGGCTTTCTCTAGTTTCGGTGAGCGAGGGCTACTCTTCGTTGCAGTGTGCGGGCTTCTCATTGCAGTGGCTTCTCTCGTTGCAGAGCACGGGCTCTAAGCACGTGGGCTTCAGTAGTTGCGGCACGTGGGCTCAGTAGTTTTGACTCACGGGCTCTAGAGCACAGGCTCAGTAGTTGTGGCGCACGGGCTTAGTTGCTCCACGGCATGTGGGATCTTCCCGGACCAGGGCTCGAAACCGTGTCCCCTGCATTGGCAGGCAGATTCTCAACCACTGCGCCACCAGGGAAGCCCCAATCCACGTGGCTTTAAGGATGGAAAGCTATGCCTCACTTGCCTGATGCTTTGTGGGAATGTGGTATTTCACATTAGTGGTTTTCCTAGCTAATTGAAGTTTGCCCCTTCAGGCACTGTAGCTTTCATTTTAACCTTTTTGGGTAGAAGTTTATTTAAGATGAATTACATATTTTCCTACTTTTTAAACTATGGGATATGGTTTAACCTCTTCTTATTCTGGCTTAGGATCATAAGTATGAACCCTTCATTGAAAGCCTGTGACATGAACAGTACAGTTCTATGTGCTTTTGCTTATTTTATTCTTATAACAATCCTAGCAGATGCGTGGAGTCCTCTTCATTTCACAGACGATACCCAGAGGGGTAGAGTAACTTGTCCAAAACCTCCAGCTTGTCTGTGCTTGGGTGGATCCCCTGCACAATACTGGTTTAGTCACTGTGCCCTAGTGAATATTGAGCTAGCTTAGAGGCTGCAGAGCTGTGTGCAGCTCTATTTATAATATTACTTTGTCCTTACTGCTGTCATTTCTCAATGTTTCTGCCACTGTGTCTTTGTTGCACCTACTTGACCACATTGTCATGCATTCTGTTGGGTCAGGGGAACTTGAAGTAGTACAGTGCCTTTCCCAAATAATTAAATATATGCTGTTTGTGACAGCTGTTTTCTTCACTATTCAAATGTCATTTTCCACTCACTTTTCTTTTTTAATGAAACTTTTTCATTTTGAAACAATTTCAATCTTAAGTTTTAAAAATAATATGAAGAATTCCTGTATACCCTTTACCCAGCTTCCCCAAATGTTAACATCTTATGTAACTGTAATATTATTGTCAATACAAGGAAATTAATAATGATACAATACTATTAATCTATATAGTCTTCATTCAAATTCCACTAGGTATCTTACTGATGTCCCTTTTCTGGTCCCAGATTCAACCTGGGATCACATATTCCTTTAGTTGTCATGCCCTTTTACTCTCCTCCAATTTAGGGTAGTTTGTCTTTTGTGACCTTGACACTTTTGAAGAGTACTGGCCAGTTACTTTGTCGAATGTCCCTCACTTTGGGTTTGTCTGATGTTTCCTCATAATTAAATTCAGGTCATGCATTTTTGGCGAGAATACACCAAAAGTGATGCTCCTTCTCAGTGTATCTTATTAGGCAGTATATGCTGTTGATATGTCTCATTGCTGGTGATGGTAACCTTGATCACTTGGTTAAGGTGGTGTCTGCTAGGTTTCTCCATTGTAAAGTTGCTGTTTTTCTGCTTTATAATTAAGTGTCTGGTGGAGTGATATTTTGAGACTCTGCAAATATCCTGATGATCTTGCCTGTAAGAGTTATTAATGTGGTGTTTGCCAAGAGGTGATTTTCTATTTCATTCTTTCTACATTTATTAATTGGAATTCTACTGTAAGAAAAAGCTGTCCCCCTTCCCCTGCATTTAGTTATTCAGTTACGAATAATACTTCGGATTCATGGATACTTATTTTACTCTGTAGGTTATAATCCATTACTGTCATCATTTATTTTTTTTTATCATATTATCCCAAATTTGGCCTTTGGAGAGCTCCTCAGGTTGGCCCCTATGTCACTTTCTTTTACTGAAAGGACAAGGCAGCTAGAAAGTTTGACCTTTTCAAAAGTGGGGCATTACTTAACATAGTTAGATTAAACATTTATATTAAAAGTTTGGCAGAAAGGATATTTTCTGGAACTCTAGTCTCTCTGCCTTTTCTCTACCTCATGTCTGACCTTTTTGGGCAGGAGACACCTGATCCTACTCCATTCACTAACACAAGATTTGGATAGAAATTATTGTAGTGTGTACCTTGAACCTTGAAAATCCAGATTCTTTCAATTTTAGTTTCCTGCATTAAGGGGCCTTATTTGCAACTGAGCACATTGAAAGGCAATTTTTTTTTTTTTTTTTTGACCTGAAACCTCCTTCCTTCTACCTATACAATCTTGATAACAACATATCCAATATAAGTACCATACCCATACATCACAGCCGTTCTTAACCCTTCCTTTCTTTCCACTTCTGACTTCTGGTCAGTCGCCATGTCGATTCCACCTTTAAGTGTCTTTTGCATGATTCCTTTGTTCTTCAGCCCCAGTTTTCCTACTTGGGTAGATCCCAAGTAGGTAGATATGTAGTTTCCAGCCAGTTTCACTGTCTTCAGTCTCTGCCCTTTCCATTTAATAAGCACCGTAAACACCACTAGAATTATAAAATCACAGTGTTCCCCTAGTTAAACATTTCTTTGGTTCTCTGTTGCCTGTGAATAAGGTCTAGACTCCTCATTGTGGCTTTAGAAGGTCCTCCACAGAGCACATGCCCATCCTTCATTGTGGCTGCATCCCCATCCCCTCAGCTGTAGCTGCTCTTGACCACATACTCATCCTCATATACATTTTACGTGCCCAGTACACGTAAAGCCTTTGGACTTCTCTTGTTTCTTCCATGGGGAATGTTCTTCCCCTCCCTTGCTGAACTACTCATTCTGTAAGTTCTAGTTCAAATATTGCTCCTTCATCTGTGCTCCCATAGGATTTTAATTTTATTTTGGACTATTTAAAAGATACAGAAAAGAACAAAGAATAATATAATGATTGTCATATACCTACTGGCCACTCATCTCCCTCAAGCCCTAACATTTTGCTATGTTTTTCTCCTTTGTTTTATTTTGGTAAGAAATAAAGCCCTATAGATTGAATTTAAGCTCTCTGTGTATTCCTCACTTTTTCTTCCTCTTTCCCCAGATTTGAGGTGTATGTTCCAATGCCAGTTTTTATATTTCTGCTACATATGTATTTTTAAGCAATTTATTGCATTGATTTCCATCTTACCAAAATTTATATGCTTCATTATACTATATGTATCCTCTCGCAATTTGCTTGTTTTCACTCAATATTAAAGACAACTAGCCATATTTATGCATGTAGAACTAGAGCTATATAGATAAATATGAATAATTTTCATAAAATTGTCTTCCTTTTATGAATGCATCAGATTTATTAATTCATTTTCTGTTGGACATTTAGACTTTCACTGTTATAGACAATGCTGCTGTGAATATCCTAGTACGTTTGCTTATGCACATTTTGTTTATCTAGAATGAAGTTGTGGGATCGTAGGGTACGTTCATCTTCCAGCTTTATTAGGTTTTGCCAAATTGCTCTTTTCTTCATATTTGTACCAGTATTTGCTATTATGAGTTTGGATAATCTGATGGATAGGAAATGGTTATCTTGTTGTTTCAATGTTTTTCTTTGGTTTCTAGTGAGACTGAGCATCTTTTCTTGTGTCTATGGGCCATTTAGGTTTCTTCTTCTGTGAATTGTCGTGTATCTTTTGTCTTTTTCTTTTGGTTTGTTAGTCTTTTAATTATTGATTTTTAGGAGCTACATATATTCTGGAGCTATATATATTAGTAAATCCCTAGTTATAAGCATCAGATATTGTCCCTCAGTGTTGCTTTATGGCATCTTTCAATGCACTGAAGTTCATTTCAATGAAGCCTAATTTAAAAGTCTTTTTTTCCCTAGATTGTACTTTTTGTGTCTTTAAAAAATTCTACGCTGCTCCAAGATCAAAAAGATAGTCTCTAATATTGTCTTTTAACAGTTTTAAAGTTTTTTTCCCCATATATTTAGGGCTTGTCTACTTGGTTTATTTTTGTTGCTGTAGTAGTTTACACCCTGTCCATAATTGTTCTTACTGCATTGTATTACTATTGTTTGCTTATAAGTGTTGCTCTTTCAC
Organism: Monodon monoceros; assembly: GCF_005190385.1. Classification (NCBI taxonomy): domain Eukaryota; kingdom Metazoa; phylum Chordata; class Mammalia; order Artiodactyla; family Monodontidae; genus Monodon; species Monodon monoceros. The sequence goes on along the minus strand of NW_021703769.1, from coordinate 21,946,371 downwards.
TGGGCTGGGTGCTCCCTATGGGCAGAGACCAAATCTTATTTTTTCAGTGCTTAGCTTCCATCTCAGACCACTTAAAAGAAGAAAAGGATGGAGTGGTCTAAACATTAAAGATGTTAACCCACATTCCAAGGCCCTTAGAACTATGGTAATTCATCTTCTAGGGGTGAGCCTTTTACCCTACACAAAGTAGCTTCCTTTTTTCTTTCAAATAACAGCTTTACTGAGGATATATGTAATTCACATACCATAAAGTTACGCAGTAAAAGTATGTAATTCAACATATTTAGTGTATTTAGATGAGAGTTGTGCAACCACTACCACCATCTAATTCCAGAGCATTTTTACCGCCGCCAAAAAGCAGCCCTGTGTCTATTTGTAGACACTCCTTATGCTATAGGAATATATCCTCCTCCCAGTCCTGGCAACTACTAACCTACTTTTTGTCTCTGTGGTTTGCCTATTTGGGACATTTCATGTAACTGGAATAATAAAATATGTAGCCTTTTGTATTTTTAACCTAGCATAATATTTTTAAGGTTCATTCATGCTGTAGCATGTATCAGTACTTTATTCCTTTTTATGGCTAAATAACTTAGTATTCCATTGTGTGGATATACCTCATTTTGTTTATTCATTCATCACTTGATGGACATTTGGGATATTTCCATGTTTTGGGTATTATAAATAATGCTGCTATTTACATTCATGTACAGGTTTTTGTTTGAACACCTGTTTTCAGTTCTTGCAGGTTTATGCCTAGGAGTGGAATTGCTGAGTCATATGATAACTCTGTGTTTAACTTTTTGCGGAACTGGCAAACTCTCAAAGAAGCTGCACCGTTTTACATCCCCACCAGCAATGTGTGAGGGTTCCAATTTCTCTATATCCTTACCAACTCTTGTTATTTATTATCTGTCTGTTTCATTTTGGCCATCCTAGATGGGTGTGAAATGGTATCTCATTGTGATTTGATTTGCATTTCTCTGATGGCTAATGATATTGAGCATCTTTTTATGTGCTATTTGGTCATTTATATATCTTATTTGGAGAAATATCTATTTAGGTCTTTTCCCCATTAAAAATATTTTATTTTGTTTCTTTATTTCTTCCTTCCTAATCTGTATACTTCTTTTTTCCTTTTCTTATTACATTGTTTGTCTTTTTATGTTCTTGAGTTATAAGAGTTCTGTATATATTCTTTTTTTTTGTATATATTCTTAATACAAGTTCTTTATCAGATATATGATTCACAGATATTTTCTCACAGTCTGTAGCTTGTCTTTTCCTTTTCTTGATGTTGTCTTCTGAAGCACAAAAGGTTTTAATTTTGATGAAGTCCAATATCTTTATTTTTGTTTCATTAATTGTGATTTAAGTGCCGTATCTAATAAACCGTTGCCTAATCTGAGAGCATGAAGATTTACTCTTATGTTTTCTTATAAGAATTTTGTAATTTTAGCTCTTACATTTAGGTTTCTGATCAATTTTAAGTTAATTTTTGTATGTGGTACGAGGTAGGGGTTCATCTTCCTCCTTTTACATGTGGATGTGCAGTTGTCCCAGCACCATTTGTCAAAAAGACTGTTCTTTCCCTATTGAGTTGTTTTGGCACCCCAGGTACTGTCTGACAGCTCCCCATTTGCTCTATTTCCTGAAGAGAATAGGGCAGAGTCCCCACATTCCAGCCCTTTCCCCCTGATCCCTTTCCCTTTCCGGGGCTCCCCCAATAAACTATTTTCGTGCCAGCTGCAAAAAAAAAAAAAAATCATCAGTGTGACCATAAATGGTTGCAGTTATATTCCATTAATCTATATTTTTATCCTTATACCAGTACTATGTTGTCTTGATTATTGTTACAGCCTGGCTTTTTGTTAACATCAAATCTGGTGTTTGCACAAGTGTTTCTATGGTCGTTGGAAAAATTAAATAAGTACAAAATAACAGAAATGGCTAATAGCTGTTATTCATGCAATGATAGTAAGCTCCCATAGAGGCCATTGCTGTCCTTTTCCTTCCCAGTGATGGAGTAAGCGTTAAAGATCTCTCTTCATTATGTTAAGCTTTATGTGTGTGTGCGCATGTGTTTGTGTGTGTGTGCCTGCCTATGTGCACGTGCATGCTCTGACCTCTGTCACATATGCAACTTTCCTTTGTAATTTCAGTAATAGTCATGCTTAGAGCCTCAGAGCGGGTCAGCAGGTCCTGTTTACTCTCCTGGGAGATGCTTGACATTGGTCAGAGTGCATTAATGGTGGTTTGGTGTGGAGGGCCTGTAATAGCACTCATTGACATTGGACTTGCTGTCAGGGGAAGCATGGGTTTTAGAAGCTGTCATTAGCATTAATTGCCCCTAATGCACCATCATTTTTGACAGTAATGAGCTAAACAGGGAGGTTATTACTCTCAGCAGAAAGACTGCATTTCCTGGCGTTAAAACATTTTTTGAGGTGTATGTGGCGTGCAGTACAGGCAAAAGAAGGACTAGTTGATTCACTGTAAAGCAGGCTTAGCTCATTTAAGGTGGCTAGACAAGTCCCTTTCTTATTATAAAAACTAATCCTGCAGTGTTAGTTTGAAGGAAGAAGCAGCTAACCAACAGCGATCCTACTCTGAACTCTTTACAACAGGGTTTTGAAAAAACCTCAGTTTGCTTTAAGAGAGTAGCATAAAAATGCTTTTCTTTTCAGTGTTTCCAGAGACCCATTTGTAATAAGATTTTAGGAGTGGAAGGACTTGTTTTAAATGGTTCCTTATTTAAGAACAGCCCTACGGTGTTTCTGTGCAACACAGAAAGCTGTAACTTAGGAGGCCTTTTAAAATTAGGGCTGAGAGCAAACCCAAAATGACTTGAGTTCACTGCAGTTTGCCCTTTCATTATTCCATGTGTCTGTACTGTGAATGCTTATAATGTCTTCAGAACAAACATACAGTTGAATCTTGATTAGCAGGCTTTAGTGACCGTGTTATTATTGTAAGTTTATAGTCAGGATTCTAAGTAAAAACCCACAAGTTGATGGCTTCCTTATCACTATAATTAGGATACACTGAGGAGCCTTACACAGGCCTTTAAACATGTTTGTGTTTATTCATCTGTTGAAAGGGAGAGTGATTGTCTTTTAAATCATATTTATTGGGTGGTACTTTTTTTTTGGCCGTACTGCATGGCATGTGGGATCTTAGTTCCCTCACCGGGGATCGAACCTGTGTCCCCAGCATTGGAAGCCTAGAGTCTCAACCGCTGGACCACAAGGGAAGTCCCTGAGTGGTACTTTTTAATACAGAATCGTTTATAAAGAAGAAAGTATTTGTCACACAAAGCCAATGCTCAGATAATCCCTATTTTATTTTTATTTATTTATTTATTATTATTTTTTGGCTGTGTTGGGTCTTCACTGCTGTGCGCGGGCTTTCTCTAGTTGCGGCGAGCAGGGGCTACTCTTTGTTGCAGTGTGCGGGCTTCTCATTGCAGTGGCTTCTCTTGTTGTGGAGCACGGGCTCTAGGCGCTCAGGCTTCAGTGGTTGTGGCTTGTGGGCTCTAGAGCACAGGCTCAGTAGTTGTGGCGCACGGGCTTAGTTGCTCCGTGGCATGTGGGATCTTCCCGGACCAGGGCTTGAACCTGTGTCCCCTGCATTGGCAGGCAGATTCTTAACCACTGTGCCACCCGGGAAGTCCCAATCCCTATTTAAAAAAAAATAGGAGTAAAATATGCATGTAGTTAAAAAAATTCAAACTGCAAAAAGGTATATAATGAAACATTAGAGCCTTCTCTCATCCCTTCAGTCCAGTCCCTCTCCTTCGAGCAGGGGTCCCCAACCGCCAGTACCACTCCGCGGCCTGTTAGGAGCCAGGCCGCACAGCAGGAGGTGAGCGGCTGACCAGCAAGCAAGCCAGGCTTCATCTGCCGCTCCCCATCGTTCGCATTACTGCCTGAGCCACGCCATCCACCCGCCCACTCCCCCACCCCCACCCCCACCCCCATCCGTGGAAAAATTGTCTTCCATGAAACCAGTCCCTGGTGCCATATGGTTGGGGACCCGCTGCCTTAGAGGAATCCATTAGTAACAGTTAACTGTATATACTTTGAAAAAGAAGGATGCCCATATCATTGAATGTATGCATATCCTTTCTTATTTACACAAAAGTGATCATTCTATGAACAGTTGTATTCTTTGCTTTTGTTACAAAGTAGAGGCTCCCAGCTTTCCCCTTGGGGTCTATTCAACTTGATGGCCTCCCCCCACCCCTCACCCCCCCACTCCCCTGCCATAATTCACCCAGTTGCCTGGACTCAGTGACAGGCGATGTTAAATATAATTCTGCCAATAGATGGCTGTGTATTCAAAAGTAGGAGGGGGTCTCCATATCAGTCCATAGACACCTACGTTGTTCTTTTTAATTGCTCCATAGTAGTTCAAAGTGTATGTGTATATATCATTATTTCTCTAACTAGTCTCCTCTTTATGGACATTTAGGTGGGATGATGATTTTAAAATCACATTTATAAATTGAGTGAGTCCTTAAGAGAATGACTCGCAGAAGTGAAGAGGGAATTACCTAGTTAATGTTGATGAAGATTGCAGAGTAATTACCCGTGAAAACAGATTATTTTTATAGCATGGAGTATTGATTGCTAAACTCATGCTTCTCCTGAAACCGGAGGACTGCCTAAGCCCTCCTGCTACACATTTCCCACGCCCCAAACAAGGGCTGCCTGAGGCCGACTTGGGTCACAGTTCCTTCTGCTGTGCTTCCATAGCACTTTGTCCATCCCTGCATTAAAGCAGCAGCCTGGTCTGTTATAATTTAGCTTTGCCTTTATGCTTCCCTTTAGGACAGGAAGTGCATCTTGCCATCTCTGTCTGTCCCTGCACCTAGGTGTTCCAGATGCTCTAGGGGGATATAGGGAAGTGGTCTCAGTGGGGTGTTTTGCTAAAAATCAAAGCTCTTTGGCTACTTCTTTGCTTGAGCCTTCCACTCCAGTTTTTCTTCAAATGGAAGTGCCGTTAGTGCCTCTCTGGGTTGAGCTTTATAACAGCAAAGTTGGCTCTGGTTCCAAGCCCTGTATGAGTTGTGAAGCTGTTTGCTCAGCAGAGCGCCCAAGAGCCAAAGTGGAGGATACCAGCTCTCTCCTTGGTGGTTTATTCAACTTGAAGGCCATTTGTTCCCCTCCCTCCCCCACCCCCCACCGTAGTGCACCCAGTTGCTCTAATCTTTAATTCTGCCAATAGGCAGCTGTGTATTCAAAAGTAGGAGGTAATAATATGCTTATAGCCTTCGGTAATCTTTTACATTTAGGGTTTTTTTTTTTTTTTTTAAGCAAAACAGAACACCCCTGTTCAACCTGATAATTGAGGTTGTTGTCACAAAATAGTTATTATGGAGGCGGTTAAAAGGAATTACTTGATAGCTGTCTTTATCTCTTTTAAATTTTTCTTCTTTGCCCTTGATTTGAGGTTCTCACACCTTGATAGTGCACTTCAGAAAAATGCTGAAGCTCTCCTTCAATTATTTGCCCAGCCTTCTATCTCTATTCCTTGATCCCTAACTTAGACTGTAAACCAGTGTATTTGGCAAGGATCTCTTTAAGCATTACATTCAAGCTTATCAAATATTTGGAAGTCTCACAGATATGTTTACACATTAAAAGTGCCTTGGGATTGCATAATTTGCACATTCAAACTTAGATTTTAAATAAAAAATTTAAATAAAAAATTTCCCTTGAGGTAGACTTTTAGCATGTTTTCTGTCTCTTTTGGAATTTTATGTTTATTTTAATCTAATTTTTAAAAATTTCTTGTTTACTAGCATTGGCTGGCCCCCCTTTGTGAAAATGTTTATAGGGAATGTATAGAATTTAAGCAACGTAAGAGTTAAGATGGACTGGTTTGTGCTTGTAACAAACTCCAAATCTCAGTGGCTTAAAACAAGTTCCTTTTTTGCCCATGCAAGGTATCTTTAATGTGTCAGCTGGAGACTCTGCTTCACGTTGCCCTTACTCCAGGACCCAGGCTGAAGTAGCAAGCTCCTCTGTAGGTCATCTATGTCCATGTCAGAGGAGAAGAGAATCACAAACCGACTCTTAAGCTTCCACTTGGAAGTGACACGCTTCTGGCCAGGGCCAGTCACATGGCCATACCTGACTCCAGGAGGGCAGGGAAGTACATTTCTGCCACATGTTCAGAAGGAGAAGCAGAAGTACTTGGTGGATGGCAGAGATGACTGCCATAGCTTCTTAAATCTTCCTGGGCAGACCTATAGTCTGCTTGGCACAAACTTAAGTGTTGGCTGGGAAGTTGGACAGGAAGGTGCCTAAGAACGTGGACTCTAAGTCAGGATGCCTGAGCCTGAACCCTGGCTCTGCCTTACTAGCTATCTGAACTTGAGTGAATGGCTTCATTGCTCTAATCTTTAATTTCCTCATCTGAAATAGCACTACCTTAGAGTTGTGGTGAGGATTAAATGAGATAATCTTTAGAAGGCCAGTGTCTTTCACATAGTAAACACTCAATAAACATTAGCTGTCATTAGAATTGAGTACTTGTTGATTTAAATTATTTGAAGGTTACTACTTAAGGAGTTTCTCCCTTATTTATTTTAAAGTACACATGAAGATACATACTTTTTTTCTTTTTGTTTCTTTTTTAATATATACCATTCATTCAAGGCCAAAGAAAGGAAGAAGGGATAAGAATCAAGGAGTTACTTTTAGGCCTCAAGATGGAAGAGGTAGAAATACTACTGGGATGGGTCAGTTTTACTAAAATCATTGAAGACTCCTGTCCTAGGATTATTTTCATGCCTTTGCTCACAAGTAAGAGAAAAATTTGGATATGTATATTAATTCCTGGTATACTCACCAGCTGACTTGGCGATTTTCTTCTGTGTTTCACCCTAGCTTAGAGTCAAGATTTCCACTGAAGTTGGCATCACAAATGTCGATCTCTCCACTGTGGATAAGGATCAGAGCATTGCACCCAAAACCACGCGGTAGGTGGGATGCCTCCTGGGCACAGGGAGAATCCAGGCTTGAGCTGGGAGGAGCATGCCTAGGCACCGAGCCCCTTCAGATGTCATTTCTGTGTCAGCAGTGACCCAGCTTGTACTCCAGATGAAAGAGGCTGTCATTCCTCTGGCACTGCATCAGGGGTGCTGCTTGGCATCCAGACAAATTTGGGGGTTGTCTATATCAGTGATCAGTCCCTGAGCAAACTGTTTATTAACAGTCCACAACGAGGTAAGGAGCTTACCTCAGAATGTAAGTCTGCGTCAGTCAGCTGTGTTACCAAGCACATTATTTAGTTCAGATGACAGTTCTTTTTAAAAGAAGACTATCTTTGGTTTTTCTTTTCTTTTTTGGCCGCATTGCATGGCTTGTGGGATCTTAGGTCCCCAACCAGAGATCTAACCCTTACCTTTGATAATGAAAGTGCAGAGTCTTAACCACTGGATCACTGGGGAATTCCCTAAAACAAGACTTTCTTAATGGAGGAAGCAGTGTATTAACTTATTTTCTGATGTCATCTCTTTATCTTCACAGTCTTGAACTTGCTTTTAGGGGCCTCACGTCAACTCTCTTTGGCCCACAGTGAGCCTGAAATCAGTTGTACGTCTCACAGATCCTTAGAAGTGAGATGGCAGATACCCAGCACTAGGGCTGTGAGTCCCTTTCTCAAGTCCATGGAGGGCATCACTGATCAGTCACAGCATTTGTTCCTGCTGAACTCAGAATCTTTTTTTTTTGGCCACGCCATGTGGCGTGTGGGATCTTAGTTCCCCAACCAGAGATCGAACCCGTGCCCCTTGCATTGGGAGCACAGAGTCTTAACCACTGGACTTCCAGGGAAGTATTTCAGAATGTTTTTTAACACAGACTTCTAGGTAACCATTAGTAATTGGTCAGAGTTGGGCCAGAACATTGTATGAAGCCATTTCTCAGCTCTCTCCCAGATCCTCACTGGGTGCGGAGGGAGGGGGCATCTAGACATCTGGGTGTAGTTCAGACCCCAGATTTACTCAACTGGGGTGGCTATAGATGCCAAAGAAAGTAGGGGAACCTTCGAGGCTGTTTTGAAGATGGGATATTAGCCAGAGACTAGAAGCTAAGCATTCATTCATTCCTTTTAAGTCACGTGGAAGGGCTAGGCTTTCTGCCTCTGGCTTGGATATTTTTATAGTGGAAATGAGAGCACTGTTGAGAATCCACTGAAATAATGTCTGTAAGAGTGCTTTGCAAAGTTTAATACTCTACATAGATAAAGAGTTGGTATTACTCATAAGTAAATATAAAGCCTAAGCATGAAACGTGGCCCTTGTGAGCTCTGTAATCATTTGGCTTGTTTTTTATCCCCTGGCCATCTTAATCTAAAGTCCCAGGAGATAGCTGTGAAAAGAACAGTTTTCTCATCAAGCCTGCCTTTTGAGAGAATGACTTTTTAAAGCTCAATTTCAGGCAGAAAAATAAATTGAAATGGTGTCCAGGAAAAAAAATGGAGCATTAAAAAAAGGAAAAAACTGTACATACCCTTCTGTCCTTTGCATCTCCTACCTCCTAGTCTCCCGACCCTGCTCACATATGCTGCTAACGTCGATCCTGTGATTTTTTTTTTTCACCTTGTGGTTTTGCCAGCACCCTCCAGTCCGCCTGTGAGCTTGCACAGGGACGCGTGAGCCCCATTGGTGCCTGACTTGGTTGAGTTGATATCCTTAGGTCCTTGAAGTGAAAGCCTGGAGCATCTGCGCATAGCATTTTCCCCAGACCCTGATGAAAGTTTATTCTGTGCTTTTCTCAGTCCTGGCTTTATCAATCCAATTTGCCCTCAGGCCACAGACAATTCTCCACTCTGTCCACAACAGAAAAGTGTTACAATTGGGAGAGGGAGGATTAGGCAGTGAAGTGAAGTTTGTATTCTTCTCTCTTGTCTCAGAGATCTGCAGATCCTCCTCTCTGAAAACTTACCTTATAAATGTCTCTTTCAGGGTGACCTACCCAGCCAAGGCCAAGGGCACATTCATCGCAGACAGCCACCAGAACTTTGCTTTATTCTTCCAGCTGGTAGATGTGAACACTGGTGCTGAACTCACCCCTCACCAGGTCAGGAAAGAGCGCAGACGGTTCTCTTGGCCTGAAACATTGATGTACACGATAGTTGTTGACGTGGTATATAACACTGAGTCGAGAAAATTCTGAATTCCTGCTTTCAGATCTTCACTCTGAACCCTGACAATCCATCGGGTTCTCCCACATGACACTCTGCCCCTCTTATACTGGTTGTAACCCTGAACCTGGAATGCACTCTTCTTTTAAAGAGATTAGCTGGCATAGAAAAGACATATTTAAGGAAGATTAGCACTTAATTGAGGCTTTTTTCTTTCTGACTAAAAAACATATATTAAAATAATTTTGAAAAAAGGAAAACCTAGGAAGTGAGCCCAAAGTATGCTTTTGTTCTGGCCAAAGCAGATTTTGTAGGAATCTGAAAACTAGCACTTTTTAACTCGTGCCTCCTTCATGTTATGAAACCAATAGGCTTCATTTCTGTTTTCCATATATAACATAATGATAATTATTATTTAAAAGATTTTCAAACCGTATCTTTTCCCCAGAGAGTCTGATATGGCCCTTGTCCTCTCAGACACCTCCTTTCCTGCCTCTGTCATCCCACTTGATTGAGAATAACTGCTCTGAGCCCTGCCCCATCCACGGTTGTATTGTAAAGGGAAGTTCAGAGAAGTACTTTGAATGTGGAAAGATAGGAAAGAACGTGGGACCTAGTGGCCTTGGTTTAGGTGCTTTGTAGCAGTACTTTAGCAAGAGCTAGCGGACTTGTGTCCATGCTGAGGGGCAGCTTCAAAACAGACCATGGAGGTGAGTGGACTCAACTTGGAAACCTTTTTGCTTTCTGTTTCTTGTAGCTGCAGCTACTGTGCTTGTGCCCAGGCCAAGAGTGGCTGCCGCCAGCACCGCCTTCCCGGCCCTTCTCTGCTTCTCCTCCCTCCACACCCAAGCTCCAGAGAGCTCGGTCAGGCCACTTAGCCACGACTAACTTTTCAGCCCCTTAGTACTTCCCAGCTCCTTCTCAGAATGACATCTGCCAGTGAAACAGCACAAGGGAAGACAGAATATGAAGAGAAGTAATTACAAGACAAAATTGGTGGGATTAGGGTTAGGGCAGGAAGAGTTAGTGAGGAAGTATAACTTTAACTGAATACTCCTCATCTCATCCAAGATTCTGTTTTGGAAACCCTGGCTTACAGACCTCCTAGGTAGAGATGACATTTTGTAGATGAGCCTGGCTGCTGCCTGTGCTTGGCTGTGACAGGAGGAATATCAGGCATCCAGGCTTCTAAATCCCATTCTTGGCCAAGACTGCTGGAGTCAGGAGGCTTCACAGCTCAGGGCCTCTTTCCCTAAATACTTTGATGGTGGTTCTTTGTTGCCCAGGTGTAAAGTAACAAATGAGATTTATGTTTTTTCTGTGGATCCAGCACTAGCTCCGTGACCATGGCAACTCATTTAAACTCCGTGCCTCATGATCTGTGAAATGGAACCGATCTACCTGCTTTGTTGAATTCTTTATTTTGAAACACTTGAAAGAAAAGCTGAGTGGATATTAAGTTTTGCTGCAGTTCTAATTTGCAGAAACCTTAGTTTCTTAGGCCATTGGGGGGATAAGGTGATTAGACTCATACCATCATTGATAAATGTTTGTTGACTAGCTAGTATATAGTGGGTCCTACGCTAAATGCTTTGCCTACATTATTGTGACTCTTGACATAGATATACCACATGTAGAAGTTAATCTTTCTATCTTAAAGATGCAGAAATCAAGGCTCAAGGAGGTTAAGTAACCTGCTCAGCCAATTAGTAGTGTAACCAAACCTGTTTGTCTTCAAGCTAGGCTCTCTCTGACACTGGGCTGCTTTGCTCGATTAGAACTCTGCCTTGCTATCAATCCCCAAGCCTTCTCTCCTAAATCTTTAGCTGGAGGCACTAGGAAATTGAAAATGAGCTTCTTAAAGTTCCACCTCATTTCCCTTCTTTTCACCCTCTGGTGAAGAAGTTAATTGGGCAGCAAAGTGGCCAAAAGGCTGGCAGAAAGAAGAAATTACAGCAACAGCAAAGGGCTTAAATCATCAACAAACTGGGCATTCGGCCTACAAGTCGTTGAGAATTGGCTGGACCCCTAAGTTAAATTTCTTATACTAGCAAAAAGTGATCTCTGATCTCTGAGCTAGTAAGCAGGGTGGGACGGCCACTCCTCCTGCTTTCTCGGGCAGGCCTGGCAGATCCCAGAGCTCCCACTGCGATGAAAGAACTGACAGCCTGCTGCCTTGTTGATTTGATGTTGGGCCCGGAGGGAGTTTTGAAATTATCAGATGAAGGGTTGCGTTATTGTTCTATCCAGACATTTGTCCGACTCCATAACCAGAAGACTGGCCAGGAGGTGGTATTTGTTGCGGAGCCGGACAGCAAGAACGTGTACAAGTTTGAACTGGATACCTCTGAGAGAAAGCTCGAATTTGACTCTGCGTCCGGCACCTACACTCTCTACCTGATCATCGGAGATGCTACTTTGAAGAACCCAATCCTGTGGAATGTGGTATGTGCCTCCACGTATCTTGACCCAGGCAAGAGTGGCTGTGCTGCAGTCAGACACAGACAGCTCCTCTCCAGGGCATGGGCTCCCTACCCTGGCCTCGCCCTGCCACCCAGGGCGCACGCATTGTGAGGTGAGGGGCTGTGTGCTGTCCCCATTAGTAGTCTTAGGGGCATGCACATGGCCTGGCACGTCTTAGGGGTTTAATAAATAGTGATTGAGGGAATGATTGATGCATAGATTTGTCCTCATGGGTTCTAGCAAATTTCTATAAAAGTTGTAGTAGAAGAAGGTTTTCATAATACAGCAAAGCACTATGGGGGGGGGTACATAGATATGAGATAAAGCCTTTGAGATATGGCTTGGCCTCACAGTGTGGGCCAGGGAGGGGCCTAAGATTTGAAATCCAATTCCAATTCAGGATGGTGTGGGACAGTGAATTGTGGGATATGCAAAATGCTAATTAACTAATAACCAACAACTACAAGGTGTATTAATAGTTTACATAGTGTGTTTCACTTACATAACTCACTTTTGACTGGTGTGTTAAGAGAAAGCTTGAAAGACATGGCATTTGAACTAGGGAAGAATTGCAGGGGTTTATCAGAATAGTATCTGGGGGACTATAGATTGATTGCTGGGGGAACAGCCTCCAGAAAAGCTTGAGGTGCTTTCAGTGAGATATGAGTTGGGTCCATTTTGCTGGAGCACCTGAATCTGGTCCAGAGCAGTAGGCGGTGAGGTTGGAAAGGTAGCAGAGGCCAAACTGCAGGCCTTGAGTGGTTGGCTCCCTTTGCAAGACAAAGGGGCAGCTGCATTTTCTTATGTTGTATTCAAAGCTCCTTTTCTTCTCTTGGACTTTGGGCTGCTTTTTGTATGAGAGCACATTTTCATTTCTTTTTTTTTTTTTTTTTTTTTGGGGGGTGCGTCTGAGGCTAAATTACACTTCCTAGGGACATGGAGCAGTTTCTGATTGCAGCTGTAACAGCCTGAGTACCAGCTGGGATTTTTGTATTAGGCAGCTCTGTGGGGCTCACCAGACCAGTAGAAAATTGGAACTCTTGCTCTAAAAAGCATTTTCAACAAATACTTATTTTGTTCTTGAAATTTTTACTGCCTCAGTTTGTCGGCTAATGGATCAGAAGTGATTGGACTGCTTGGAGCTTTTTTCAGTTATGGTCCTGGACATGAGTTAGGAGATACTGTCCTGATGAGTTTCGCCTTCTTCTCTGCCCCTGTGCCTTTAATGGCTGCATTTATTTTTTTAGGCTGATGTGGTCATCAGGTTCCCTGAAGAAGATGCTCCGTCGACTGTCCTGTCCAAGAACCTTTTCACCCCCAAACAGGAAATTCAGGTAGATCCCAAAAGGGTTCTTCACTAAACATTGAAGAGAAATGTGAAGTGGACACAGTGAGAGAGGGCAGCAGACCCCTGGACACTGGCTGTGGTCCCTTCTTTAACCTGTTTATATGATGTTGTATAGTTTGGTCTTTGCCATCCTGTGGATCAGTCAGGGCAAATATCAGCCCCATCCTAGTGCTGAAAAAACAGGCTTAAGCTGCCCACTGACCAGCTCCCAGAAAACAGGTAGTTGGAGACAAAATCAGAACCTGAATCTGTTTTTCCTAAACATGCAGGAGGTTTAGCCCTCAGATCACTGCTTGATACTACAGCACAGATGGGTTTGGCTTTGTTCCTCCCTGCTCCTGCACAGACCAGGGGCCCACAGGTGGACAGCTCAACTGGAGAACAGGGCTTTCCTCCCCTAGGCAAGCCCTTCCTCTCTCCTGGAACTCACTTTCCTTGCATACAAATATTAGCAATCCCTGCCCAGCCCAGCCCATAGGACTGTTATGAGGATCAAAATAGTTCACAGATAAGAAAAGAAAAGCTTTGAAAAGTTTCTGAAGCAGTTCACAAAATAAACAATAATTATTAAACAGTTTGAGCACTGGTTAAAGAAACTGAGGTAGAGCCACTCGGTGGACTATTCGCAATCGTGAGAAATGATCATACTGCAGTAACAGGGAAATCCCCATTTGAATTGATGTTGAAGTGTTCCAAGCAGATCACTTACTCTTATTTCACTGTTAGAAAAAGGACAAGGGCCCAAAAGCTAGAGTAGTAGGATTTCTTTTTTAAAATCCTCCTAATGTTGCTATAGCATCGTTTAAGAATGTCAAATGCAGTTAAATAGTGGAAGGTATAAGCATTATGACAGAGGGTGCTGACTGATTTATAGGGTGGAGTAGGCAGCAGTGACTGCCACAGGCAATGTTAGAAGTCCCTTCATGACAGTGGCAGCAAAGAGGAGCTGAGGTTAAAAAGTTGGGAACAGGAGTCTCAGGTGGAGGAGCTGCCTTGTTATGGAGCTGGGTTGGCTGGACACTGGCAAGCAAGAAAATTTTAAATTATTATACGCCAGTTAGCTAATTTAAGTTGGTTAGCAAAATATGATAGTGCTACCCTAGGAACCCAGAAGCATTATGAAATCCAGAGTCCTGCCTTGGGTGTGTCACCCCAGCCATCCAGATACCCGGGCACCATCTTCGATACTAGGCAAATGCTGCTTGATAGGTTGCATTCTCCAACCTCTAAATGGCAATATGTCTTGGAGGGAAAAAGAGAGTTGGTCAGGAGTAGTGAACTGGTGTAGTGTCTTTGGAAGCAGGCCTCTGGAAGCAGAAGCCCCTGTTGAGAAGAGGCGAAAGGCTAAGTGGCCACTCACGGCCAGGAAGTTTCAGCCTCTGGGAGGCATTTCCTCTTCTTGACTGTCATTGGCGTTTGGTTCCTAGTACATATACATGGCAGCCCCTGCTGGGAAGAGCACATTTTAAAATATTCCTGGCCTGTCTTCTTTTGGCAGCACCTGTTCCGCGAGCCAGAGAAGAGGCCCCCCACGGTGGTGTCCAATACATTCACCGCCCTGATCCTCTCGCCCTTGCTCCTGCTCTTTGCTCTGGTGAGTAGCTGTAATTAGCATGGGCAGCGTGTGTCTGGCGCCAGACTCAGCAGATGTAGCTGTTCCAAAGGAGGCTTTGTGCTCTGGCCTCAGCACAGCTCCAGAGGGGTCCAGCAGCTGTGACCCAAACCGATGGTCAAAAAATTTTAGAATAACTAAAATTCCCCATTATGGGGGAGCAGCCAGAAAAGCTGATCCATTATCAAGGGGCATGAGAAAGTACCCAGTAACCGTTAAAAATGGTAAAAGTGTATAGACGGGGATGCTCTGTAGGAACGTTCAGATGAGGTCAAGTGTGAAAAAAGCAAGACCGGATGCTAATAGCTATAGAAAAAGTGAGTATAGAGGCTGCGCATTTCAGCACTGTTTGGAGCATAAAACTATAAACAACCTAAAGTCTTCATAAAAGCAAGTGTTAAATAAATTATGTGCATCCATACAATGGAATAATATGCAGCTCATTAAAAGAATGGATAGGGCTTCCCTGGTGGCGCAGTGGTTGAGAGTCCACCTGCTGATGCAGGGGACACGGGTTCGTGCTCCGGTCCGGGAAGATCCCACATGCCGCGGAGCGGCTAGGCCCATGAGCCATGGCCACTGGGCCTGCGCGTCCGGAGCCTGTGCTCCGCAACGGGAGAGGCCACGACAGTGAGAGGCCCGCGTACCGCAAAAAAAAAAAAAAAAAGAATGGATAGATTATTTATGTACTTGTCAACTGATATGACGAGTTTGCCAAGATGTTCTATTGAGTGAAGGCGGCAAGGGGTAGGATAGTATGTTTAGTACAGTGCTCTATGTTTAAAAACCTTGAAAAGGCATCATCTATTAGTGTTGGTCGCCTCTAAGGAGGGGACCTTTTAGGGAGTATAGAAGAAGGACATTTTTACCTCTTATACTTTAATGTACAGTTTGAATTTTTTTTTTTTTTTTTTTTTTTTGCGGTACGCGGGCCTCTCACTGTTGTGGCCTCTCCCATTGCGGAGCACAGGCTCCGGACGCACAGGCTCAGTGGCCGTGGCTCACAGGCCCAGCCGCTCCGCGGTACGTGGGATCTTCCCGGACCGGGGCACGAACCCGCGTCCCCTGCATCGGCAGGCGGAGTCTCAACCACTGCGCCACCAGGGAAGCCCTCCCTTGTCTCTTTTTAAAAAATTATAAACATAGATGTAAATCCTCAAAGTTCAGAGAATTTTGAGAACTGTATGGAAAACTCATTAGATCTTACTTTTGGAAAGTTGCTTGTGTTCCTAATTCATTCATTGATTTTAATAAAAGAATTATTGGTCAATCGAAATCTGGAAGGCATGCCACAAGCTTTCAGAAACCAGACCTAGGATATGGGCACCTGTTCTTTTTAGTGATCAGAATTTCAAAAAGCATGGAACCCACAGCAAGAGCATGTGCATCCTCACAACTGCTGGTGGGTTTATCTCACCAATACTTAGAGAAATTAGCAGGGGTGCCCGTTACTTCATCACAAATACAGTTTCTGACCTTTCAGCCTCATGGTTTCACCTGTTTTAAAATAGAAAAGTTTGCTGTCATTAAAAATGATGTTCAGGTTTGAGTTACCCAAGCGCATTTGAGAGCAGGTGTTGGAATGCCTTTCTAAAGAAAAAAGAGAACAGTTTTTTCTGAGGACTTATATAATAGGGTGGTCGTCACTTGGAAAAATTCCCTGTTCTTCAGGTACGCATGAACTTTTAAGCCCTTAGGGCTGTTTATTGGATTAGCATTGGCATGGCATGTGTTGCCTCCCTTTCAAGTTCTAATGTCTTTTTAATTTATTTCTCCCCATCGTTCAGTGGATCCGGATTGGTGCCAATGTCTCCAACTTCACTTTTGCTCCTAGCACGATTATCTTTCACCTGGGACATGCTGGTAAGCGCCCCAGGCTGCTAACTCCATTTAACCTCCTTTGACATTTTGCCTGCCCTCGCAAAAGCCCTGTTAAGTAGACCCACAGCCTATTAACTATAATGACTTAATAGCATAACATTTCCCTCTTCCTCCTGGCCTTTTACGACAGTTAATATGATGATAAACCTGTTTGGCCCATCAACTTAGAACAGCTGTCATTATATTGGGTTTCATTGTACTAGGCTGCCGTTGGCAGGCCATTTTACCCTCATTTAATAACTCTGTTCATTTCCAGAGATTACTCACTTATCGTATCTTTACATTGAGCCATCTTCCTGAGTGAACAGCATTAATGCAGTTTCCAAAGGTTATCTTCCCCCAACGTATTGATCTTCACATTTGCTAGCAGCTGTGTCTGGACTGTAGTAGAAAACAGTCCCTTCCACAGTCAGACATGCTGTCCTGCATTGTTCTTTTGAAAACTTAGGACCTAACTGTTACAAGACAGTAAATTCACAAATCAGGCGTTTCAGAAACTTTCGATACTATTGAATTGGTGACCCTTGCATTTCACTGAGACATTAATATTCTTTTCTGATTTCTTTGACTCTTTCAGGAGTCACCCTTTTTGTGTCCATAGTGTGCTGATTCTGTAGGGATCCACAGACGAATCCCTTGAAACTCTAGGCAAATGTGTATCTCTGTTTTCCTGGGGAAAGAGAGAGTCTGTAACTTTGATCAAAATTCTGACAGTGGTCCACGACCTCAGAAAGGGCTAAGAACCCCTGCTGTAGTTCATCTGTCATCCTTCTGGGCAGAATTGACAGGAAGGCCTTTCTCTCCAGCCCAGTTAACTGAATTTGAGTGATAGCCCTCCCAGGTCAGTCTGAGAACAAAACCTGAATATGAATTTGTTTAGAGCCATGACTTTTTTTGCCAGAGTGCTTTTTGTGTACATTCCCTCATTTGATTCTCATCACAACCCTGATGGGGGTGACCAGGGTAGGAATTATGCTCCTTGTTTGATGGGTGAGAGAATTTAGGCTCAGAGAAATTAAGTGGCTGCGAAGGGCAGAGCCTGGGCCAGAACCCAGGGTCCTCAGTGCCCAGACCTGAGCCCTTTTGACTAAACCTTCCTCCTCTGTCCTCCTTGCTTCCTTCCTAGTCACAGTGGCAAATTAGCCCTAAAAATTTTTTTAATGAAAAGAAAAATGATTCATTTCTTTAATCCTGTGGGCTTTCATTCAGAATTTAAAAAATCAACTGAATCCCAAACATAACATGACATAACTTAAAAAACAAACAACAACAAAACCTGCGTTAAAGAACAAAGATGCGAGCTGGAATATGGAACCAAGTTGCTGAGATCTGGTTTTTACCTGTGGATTTCTTGGTAGCCAAGGCTGAGAAGCAAGTATATTGAGCTGTTTATTTTCTGGCATCAGATAAAGGGAATAAAACATGCTGGTCTATAAATACAGACCTCTTAGGATCTGCAGTTACTGGCTTCTAACTGTCCTCTGCCCAGGGCAATGTCACTGTTTGACTTAATTGGCTATCATGACGCCTGTTCTCGTAGCTATGCTGGGGCTCATGTATGTCTACTGGACGCAACTCAACATGTTCCAGACCCTGAAGTACCTGGCCATCTTGGGCAGTGTGACGTTTCTGGCTGGCAATCGCATGCTGGCCCAGCAGGCAATCAAGAGGTAAGGTTGGGGGCGGGCCAGGGACCCAGAGTGGGATTAGAAATACTGTTGTCAGCTCTGTCCACCCAGCTCTTTGAACAGCGGTATGTGGCAAAATGATTCATGTCCTTAGGGGCCAGTGTGACACCTTAATCCAGCCCGATACAGAAGCCTTTTAAATCAGAAAAGAGCCTTGGTGATAAGTTTTAAATACGTTAAAACCACAACAGTTTATGCCCCGGCACATTGAAACAAGAGAAGAAAATAATTGCTTTATGAAGATTAAAATGGGTTAGGACAGGGGGCAGAAGGTGGTTGTTAGCGTGCTGGCTGTGTAACAGTTTTCTCCTCTGCTGCCACAGAAAACCCTTTTCTGCCCTCCTCCCGCACCCCCGAGGAGGACTCTTCTGTAACCACCACAGCCTCCCGGAGCTCTTCCTCCTAAGTATGAGGTCCATGATCTTCCCCCCAGAAACCGCGTCGGGCTTTACACTGAGCACTGCTCAGTGGCCTGCATCACGTCCCCAAGAACCAGACAAACTTAGGTTCACACAAATGGTCAGGTCCCCCCGCAATGGCAGCTTGCTGGCAGCTTGACTTTAGAACCTGGCTTAGAAGCAAATTTAAATGTCACGTAGGTATTTCTCGTTGATTTATTAGAACTTGGGTGATTTCAGCCACATAAAGGTCAATAAGAAAAGGTCAGAATTGCTTTCACCTTTGGAAGTTCACAATTTCAGACGTGCCCTACTTTCTCCTCTCCAGGACTTTTGGTGGAAGAATGTAACACGATAGTGTTAGCCCCCCCCCCCCCCGTGCGGCTGCCAGTTAAGTTGGTCAGATCAGAGAGAGGCTTGCTCAGAGACTGTTATGGGCGGGAGAGCCCCACGTCTCCTCCCTGCCTGAGACTCCATGGAGCTCTCCGTGGATACCGGCCCCAGCGTGCTCCCTGCCCCCTGTGGCCGTCCAGATTCCGCTAGAGCTTCCCTTAGCACCAGCAGTGGCCAC
This sequence comes from Monodon monoceros, assembly GCF_005190385.1. Lineage (NCBI taxonomy): Eukaryota > Metazoa > Chordata > Mammalia > Artiodactyla > Monodontidae > Monodon > Monodon monoceros. The sequence continues at coordinate 21,927,254 of NW_021703769.1, read as the reverse complement.
TGGCTCACTTCTCTGCCCCTCCAGCAGCCTGAACTTGGCGGCTCTGCATTGCGTCTGAGAAAGAGCCAGGACTCAGCTGTTTTCTCTGAGCAGAGCCCTGTTCCCTCAGAGCGGCCCGTCCAGGCCCCAGGGAGCCAAAAGGCTGTCCTCTGCTGAGTTCACTCTTTTCTGGAAGTTGCCCACACAAGATGAACAAGATTAAGGAGAGATGGGAGTGGAAACCGTTTGATTTAGATCCTGCTCAGCGGGAGTTCCTAGTCTGGAAGGCTAACATTGTGTACACTTTCTGGGGAGGAAGACCATGGTTCTCATCCCACCCTCCATTCTATATAGAAAGTCACAGCCCACTCTGTTGCCGTCTTCCTGAGTCCTAGAGCAAGCTCTGCCCCTGGGGAAAACGATGACTCTAACAGAAGCTCTGGTCGGGTGTTTGCCATTTCTTTCCTCAGCTTATTTCTCTCCTTACTGTCCTTTCTTGACTCTCAAACCCTCTTTCCTTTGGCAGGATCGCTGCAGAGCAGAGCAGTAGATTGGCAAAATATAGGACACTACGGTAAAGATGAAGGGCGACTCATCCCAGGAGCAGGCCCCTTTCCATCTTGCCCACCTCATGCATGTCAGTTATTTATCTGATTTTCAGCACACTTGTTCCTCCCCATCCCTCCCTAAGCCGAAGCTGAATTCTGAGGCCATTTCCCCACTTCCTGGACCAAGCTGTAACTGGACCAGGGCAAAAGCCAAAGCCCCCTGAGTTAGCCCAGCTGATGGTAACTGCAGCAGAGCAGCTCTGACCTGGCTTTGACTGTAAGGCTCCATCCTCCCGTGTGCCCCACAGGGTACTTTATAGACACAGCCCCTCTCTGTGTTCAGAGGAGAACAGAGTTGAGGATAGACAGATTCAACCTTGGACTTCTTAAAAGGGGACACCCCCCCCATTCAGGACATCTAAATTCATTAAATGATGGTCCCATGGCAAATCCTGGCACACCTTGTCACTGTTCTAGGCCTTTTTGTAATATTAACCTCTGATTGGGCCAAACAGTGTGGTTTGGTGAGACACTAAATTTTGAAGACTGATGGCCACAGATCAAAGCCAGCATCATCAAAACCCAGGTTCCTAGAGCTCAGGATATATGGTTCAGGGCAGCTCCCTGTGTGACTAAAATGTCAAGTGAAATATCACCCGTTCTCCACTGTGTCCAGTCCTAGGATGAGGGTGGGAGTGCAGGAAGGTGAAGGGAGGGAAGGAGAAGAGAGTGTGTGATGCTTCACTGATCAGCTCCTTTAGACCAAGGATTGGCAGAAGTTTTCTAGAAAGAGCCAGATAGTACTTAGGCTTTGCAGGCCATACGGTCTCTGTTACAACTACTCAGCTCTGCCACTATAATGTGAGAGCAGCCATAGACCACGTAAACAAACCCGCTGGCCATGTTCCAGTGAAACTTTGTTTACAGAAGCAGGTGGTGGGCTGCATCTGGCCTGTGGGGCACAGTTTGTTGACCCCTGTACTAGACCAACAAAGAGGAGGGAGGTATTTGAGTTTTCAAGTCATGTTCCCTCTCGTCCTTTGCCATGGAAATGGCTTTCCCTGCCAAAGCAACAAAGCCGTCTAATTTTCACTCCTCTGAAAATAGGAGAAATCAACAAAAGCATAGAATGTAGAGCCTTTTTCACTGATGTGTGAACATAAGCTGGAACATCTAGTTCTCAACACAGGCTTGCTCAGAGACGACTTGCTCAGAAAGCGACTACATTTGTTTTGGTTTTGTTTTTTCAGGATTAATTCATATACAGTAAAATTCACCCTTGTTAGTGTACAATTCTGTGAATCTTGAAAGATGTAGTAGACAGTCTTGTAAACACTACCTCAGCCAAGGTACAAACTTATTTCCACACTCCAATGAGCTCCTCTGTCTCTTTGTGGTCTGTCCCTTCTCCCTACCCGCCATTCCTTAGCCTTATCCATTTGGTTTTGTCCTGAATTACAGTTGCTCTCGCTGAGATTTGTTTTCAGAACTAGTCCTTTCTGCTAAGTATTGAGCTCTTTAATTCTTTAAAACTAACTGGATTCGTTTTGTTTTTCTTGATTTTTAGATAGTCTGCTCCCCCCCTGCTACCCCCAAACCATACTGCTTGAGAAAGAGGGAAGTCACTTGATCATTTGGACATTTGGGACTTCCTGAGGTTGGGACCTTGTCTTTTAGGGGAAAGTCCCTAGTAGCCAAGTGTTTTTGATCTGAGAACAGGTGTTGATTTGATCAGGTGTAACAGAGGGCTAATTTCTTAGCTAAGATGGAGGCTTGTGGGTCACCACCCTTTCTGCTGTTCTTATTTCATAATTAACGCTGTCCTCTCTGCATGAACGTTTCGAAACACACATAATTATTTTTCTTTTTTGGCCGCCCCGCGTGGCTTGTGGGATCTTAGTTCTCCGACCAGGGATCGAACCTGTGCCCCCTGCAGTGGAAGCTCGGAGTCCTAACTACTGGACCGCCAGGGAATTCCTGGAACACACACCTGGGAACCTCTGAATGCTGGCAGAGAATTAGGGGCACTCACTTTGGCCCTCAGGATGAGTTCCATGCTTGTGCATGCGTGCCCCTTGGAACTGTTAATTGGTTTGGAGCCTGCCATTCTACAAGACCACCTTGTCATCACATCAGCCCTCACCACTGGGGACAGCTGCCTGCTGAGGATGGCATGTGTGTGAGCACCTTGCTTCTGCTCACCAGAACCATCTGAATCACTTACTTGGTGCTGTCATCCTCTGGCTGCACAGTGTCTGTCCAGATAGTCATTTCCCTTCTTGTGTTTCCCCGTCACTTCCTGGAGTCTAGGGGGGGGCAGCTGTGGAGAAAGAAGGAATAAAGAGAGTTAGTGTTTTTATCCCCTCAAACTTTTTCTGTGAGCTGAGTCCAGTTTTTGAGAATCATTCTTTCTTAAGTTTAGACATCTGATCACTGACAAGAACATGACCACACGATAGGAATATGGTACAGATTTCTGTACCGAAAGGTCAGAATGTCATCTTCCAAGCTACGTGAGGGCATGTGTTGTTTGGCAGACCTGGAGTCCGGGAAATTGAAGACGAGCATTCTTCTATTCATCTAGTTGAAATGTACAGTGTCTTTTTGGCCTTGTACTGTGAGAGGTGTGCCTGGAATTACCTCATCTTGTGTTTTCACATACCACACTTACTTAGGTATCATCAGGTGTGTTTCATTGTTTATTTAAGATGTTGTCAGCTTCAGTTCGAGCTATCTGTCTTATATTCTTTTGTGAAATGAGATGGGGCGTAAATAAATAGAATTAATAGATGAATGAAAAAAAATAGATGAATGATTGTTCCCTTATAAATGGGATCTCCTAGTACCTTGGTCTTTCTGTTGTCACCAGTTAGGAGCTGCAACACTGAATTGAAGTATTCAATAATTTTGTGTTTGTCTCCATTTTCTTTCAGAACAGCACATTAGTTCCAGGAAAAAGAAGGAGGTTCTGAAAGCGTAAGTGAATATCAAGAGAAGGAATCAAGAATAATTCATAGTTTGAGAAGAGGAATGAAAAAAACCCTTTATTTAAAAAGAAAAAAGTCAAAATCGTTTTGCTTGTTTTTCTATTTCCCCAACACAGAGCAGGTACCTGTGAGCCCAGATACTCTGTTTCTTTGGCATGGTGCCCTAGCAAGATGCTGTGAATATTCTAACTTACCCACATGTTGCATTGAAAAGTTGAAATCTGTAATTAATCTGTTATGGAATAAAGAGAATAATAGGAATGAAGACCTGAGAGTTTCTTCCTGTACTTTGGGGCTGATTGGATTCCCAGGGCACATAACATGAGGCCTTTGTTGGGAAGTATGCTTGACACAGTGGCCGGGGTGTTTCTCCAGGACATCTTACGTTGGTCCTTCTCACCTCTTTCTTTCTTTCTTTTTTTTTTTTTTTTTTTTTTTTGCCGCATAGCATAGCATGTGGGAGCTTAGTTCCCTGACCAGGGATCGGACTGTCACCTCTTTCTTAGCAGAGCTGAGGATTACCTGGAAAAGCCAGCATCCTTTCTTCATCTCCAGCACTGGGTACCAACTATGTCCTGTCGATATCTGAAGACCCCCCTGCTTTTGCCTTGAAAGTTTGGTCTTGGTGTGCAGTGGGGAAGGGAAGGGATTATCTTAAAAGAAGGCTGAGCCCATGAGCTATCTTAGGTTCTTAGAGGGACACATGCATCTCAAGAATGCCCCTTTGGAAGTTGTGCCCGGGAAGACCATTACGTGGAGGTTATACGGTATCACTTAGAGAAGTAATATTGAGCAGTGTGTTTATGTGTGCAGACTTCAGTGTTGGGCAAGCCTACTGTTAGCACTTACACGCTGAAGGACTTTGGGCAAGTGGCTTAATGTCTCTAAGCCTCCTTTTTTTTCTTCCGTAAAAGATAATACAGTACCTCCTCCTATGGCTGAAGGAGTTTCATGAATCTGAAGTGCTTGGCTCAGTGCTTGGCATCTGTCCTAATTGGCCCATAGTTATGTACTTTGGCTCATTGCCTCTACTTCTATTAATTGAAACATAATAGTAGATAACTTTTGAAATGCAGGTAATCCTAGGAGTATTTATTGAGTTTGGGGGGTAGAAATTATTTTAATCAGATTGCTTTCCAGCATAGCTGGACTTGCCCCTTCAAAATGGGGATTTTAACTGGGGAAAGAGGAAAGGAGATTCTGGAACTTTAGCTGGTTCTGAATGGGACTCTGCAGGGGAGCGGTTGATACGGGCAATAACAGGGGTGCCTCTAAGATAGGAAGGAAACCTCACCTTTCCCAGAGGTTGCAAACCGGTGGCCCATGTTTTATTTGATCCGTAGTGTTCTTTGGTTTTTTTTTAATTGAGTTAGTTGCTAACGTTTACAAATTGAGAAAATTCATATAAAAATCCAATTTGGGGACTTCCCTGGTGGCACAGTGGTTAAGAATCCGCCTGCCAGTGCAGGGGACACGGGTTTGAGTCCTGGTCTGGGAAGATCCCACATGCCACGGAGCAGCTAAGCCCGCGAGCCACAACCACTGAGCCCGCATGCCACAACCACTGAAGCCCACACACCTAGAGCCCATGCTCCTCAACAAGAGAAGCAACTGCAATCAGTAGCCCGTGCACTGCAGCAAAGATTAGCCCCCGCTCGTCGCAACTAGAGAAAGCCTGTGTGCAGCCACGAAGACCCAGCGCAGCCAAAGATAAATAAATTTATAAAAAATAAGTAAAATAAATTTATTTTAAAAAAATCCAATTGGGGGTTTGGGATTCTCTGGAAAAAGAAAATCAGAGCCGGCAACATTGGGCCTGATTCCTGTGTGACAGCATCTGCTGCCTTTGGGTTGGGCCTGCACTCTGCGCTCTGCCACAGTCCTGCCCCCACGGTCCCGCCTGCTCTGGCATCGGCCCTCCCACCGACTTCGCGCGATTGGTACCTGCCTGGCTCCTGTAGACGTATGACTTTGAAAGCCTTGCTTTTAAATTTTAGCTTCTTATCCCGCCCTGATGGGAAAAGGTGATGTTGGTATCCAACTGCTGTTGGGTGGCTCCTAGTGTCCCTGCTTATGGGTGCTGGGACCTCAGCAGCTCAGAGCAGTGGGGAAGGGAGGAGAACAGGAGACCCACCCACCTGGTACTGTCGCACCTGTAACCAGACCTGTATAGTTCTGGAAAACAGACTGGTTGAGGCCTGCTGGACAGAGGTGTAGAGAAGGGACAGTAGGGCCTGAGCATAGAAGTGCAGTGGCTGGAGGGCAGGAGATCAGGAAACAGCTTCCTAGAGAAGGGGCTGGCAGGGCTCAGGGGCGCCATGGCCGGTTCAGGGCTGGCCTGCAGACCTAGAGGAGCTGGAGAATAAAGCACAGCAGACATTTGCTACATGCCAGACTCTGTGCTTGGTCCAGCTGTGGCAGTGAGCAAGACAGATTATTCCCTGCCCTTGGTCCACTTATATCCCGGAGGGGACAAGGGAAAGGGAGCAGAGTAATCACAAATCTGAAAAGGAATATTTATCCAGAGGGGTTGGGAAGGCTAAGCTGACAATCGAAGGAAAAGAGGCAGTCTTTGCAGAGCTGGGGAAGAACATTCTAGGCAGAGCAGCAACATACGCAAAGGTTCTGAGGCAAGAGCTTGGCGTATCTGAACTGAAAGCAGGCCAGAGTAACTAGGGCGGAGCTAGCAAGGAAGAGAGTATCCTTGGAAGCCATAACAAATATGGATTTTAAGGGCCGTGGTAAAGGGGATAGATTTTATTTTAAGACTGAGCAAATTAAGGGAACTTGGATTTTATGCTGAGATACAGCAGAGGCAGAAACAGCTCGTATGCTGTCTTTCTGGCCCTACCCACTGGGAGAAGCCTCTTGAGGGCTGCAGGAGAGAGTCCGCTTGCTTGTAGCCTCGTGGTAGGTCTGGGGAGGCTGCAGTTGAGAACAGGCCTAATGAAATCCACTGGATTTGTTGCTCAAATTATTTGCTACTAGCAAAGATCCTTTGCTTGACCAAACTTTAGTCAGGATCCTGAAATTTCTCCTACGCCCATCTGTACTCTTTCTTTTAAAATCTAGTTTTAGCAAGAACCCTGCTAAGCAGTTTAACCAGACCCTCCCACCTCCATGTCTGATCACCCTGATATGTGGTCAGATTCCTCACCCTCCACCATCTCCCAGGTGATGTCTGATCTTCCTGGCCTATCTTCAGCCAGAATCCTGTTAGGTCAGCTTAACTAGAATCCCCTTACCCCTGATGTATCTTCTTGGTAAGTTTCCATCCACTGTTGCCCACCCTGCTCCTTGGCTATCAGTTCCCACTAGACCATGCTGTATTCAGAATTGAGCCCACTTCTGTATGAGGTCTCTTTCCCCCTATTGCAGAAGTCCTGAATAAAATCTGTTTTTACCTCTTTAACTGCTGTGCAGCTCTGGTTTTCATTTGACACCACAGTAGTGCCTGGGCCTTGCTTTCTCTATAAAGAGTACTCAGCACAGCAGGTCAGAGTCCAACTGACCTTTCTTCAACCCCCTGAGCCTTAGTTTCTTATTGGTAAAAATGGGATAATACCTCTGAGGGCTTTATAAGGATTAAATGAGGTCACATCCAAAACACAGACTACAGTGCCTGGCACTGACATTAACTCAGAGTTTTCTAGGATTAGTATAGATATTACCATTGTTATTTCCTGTGTGTCGTTGGCAGGAGCCCAGTAAGCAGTTTGTACCAGGTCCACGTTTCTTTGTTGGTTTGTTGAATTCACTTGCTTCCCCAGCTGTCATTTCCTGAAGGGCCCGGAGGCTTGAAACAACACAGGAGCACTGTCCTGGAATCAGGAGTCTGTTACGAGCTTTGCCCCCTCCGAGCTGTAGGACCTCTTACCTCTGCTCTGCCCTCCCCCAAGGGCTGTGGTAGGGAGCACATGAAGCAATGGATGGGAAGCCCCTTTGTGAATTTTAATATAAACATAAGGGATTATCATAAGCAACAAGTCCCCCATTGATTAGAGCATTTCTTTAGGGGAAAAAAAATAATAGCACTCCATCTTAAGTGGGACCCCCCCCAAAGGAATGGGAAGCTCCCAGTCCCTCTGTGGGGAGGGTTTAAGCCCTGTAAGCTGCCATTAGTGTCATAGTTAATGGAGATAAAGCATCGGAATTGTTGCCATCACGGTCTTTTCCTTTATAACGGCATTCACCTCGAAAACCACAAGTAGCAGCGGGGCCCAGTGCTCGTTATTTCATTTGAAAAACTCATTGGAAGTTGAGAGAGCCCTCAGTCTTTGCTTTTGTTGGGACAGGCGGAGGAAAGAGATGAGCAGGTGGGTCTGGGGGAAGGAAGGGGGAGCTCGGGCTGGCCTGGCGAAACCACCATTCAGCAGCCTCCTCCTTTGTTCTCCTTCCTTGGCAGGTTCTCGGCCAGGCCGCTCAGCTTGGTTGAAGTGGACCGCGGCCCTCAAAGGCCAGCCTTCTCTTCTGAAGGGGGCTTTTGTTGTCCATTGTTGGTATTGTCTCCTCCACGGAGCCATGGTGGCCCCCCGCAGAGCCTTTCCCACGTTTCACATTCTTTCTTGGAGGGCAAACTGGGGGCTCCCAGAGAGAGCAGGTGGTCTGAACCGGGTGAAGCCCCGAGCTGGCTTTACAGCCCTGGTGTGGGAGACGGGCCCACGGGATGCGGGTCCAGCACTGTGTGTGCCAGGTCGGAAAAGGCCGGAGATGGGACTGCTCACCTCTGAGTCCCCATCAACTCTGAGATGCTACAGATCTTCTCGTACTTTTAATCCAAACACACATCCCATCATCCAAACGTTTCAGTTTTTTTTCTTTTTTTAGATTTAATCTACTTATAGTAAGATGCACAAATCTTAAGTCTATAGCTCAATGAATTTTTACATCTAACTACGCTAGTGTAACCATTACCCAAGTCAAAATATGGAATGTTTTGATCCCCTCTCGGAAAGTTCAGAGTCTAAGAAGAGGCTATGTGTGGGGTGCTGTGTGGTGGTGTAGGTGATGTGTGTGGGTATCTGGCCCAGGTAAAACTGTTCATGAATAGAAAAAGTTGGGTAATCACTGACATAGGTACATCTGGTCAGTGGCTTCAGCTCTCTGCTTCCCTTTATAGCAAAACTTCTTCAAAGAATTGTCTCTACCAGTGCTGTCCAATAGAAATGTAATGCAAGCCCCATAGGTGATTTAAAATTTTCTAGTAACCATAACAAATAAGAAACAGGTGAAATTCAATTTTAATATATTTTATTTAACCCAGTCTATTCAAAATATTATTTTAACATGTAATCAATACAAAAAACATTACTGAGATATTTTGCATTCTTTTTTCATACCGTCTTTGAAATCCACTTAAAGCACATCTCAGTTGATATTAGCCACCTTTCAAGTGTTCAGCAACCATATGTGTTCAGTGGCCACCATATTGGGCAGCCAGGTCTATACTCACCAGCTCTGACTCCTCTCCTGCCATTTTCTCTCTTTTTTTTTTTTTTAAGAGTTTTTGGATGTGAACCATTTTTTTAAAGTCTTTATTGAATTTGTTACAATATTGCTTCTGTTTTATGTTTTGGCGTTTTGGCCACGAGGCACATGTGGGATCTTAGCTCTCCGACCAGGGATCAAACCTGCACCCCCTGCATTGGAAGGCGAAGTCTTAACCACTGGACCGCCAGGGAATTCCCGTACCATTTGCTCTTGAACCCACTCGAGTCAGACTTTTGCCTCCACCATCGACCCAATTTGTTCTTGCCAAGGTCATCAGTGGTTTCCATGGTCACTTTCATGTTCAGTTCTCAACTGACTTGACCCATCAGCGGCATTTGGTACCGTAGATCATTCCCTTCTCAAAACGCTTTCTCCGGTTGGCTTCTGGAATTTCTCTCTTGTAGTTTTCCTGTTATCTCACTGCCTGTTCCTTCTCAGTCTCCTTTGCTGGTTCCTCATCTTTCCTCCAAGCTTTCAATGTGGGGTGCCCCTGGGTAGTCCTTGGACATCTGCTCTTTCTGTTCCTCTTCTTTAGTGATCTAACCCACTCTCCTCACTTTAATGACCATCTAAAGGGTGACGGCTACCAAACCAAACCGGCTGACCAGACCTCTCTCCTGGCTCCAGACTTGTACACCCAGATGCCTACTCAACATCCTCACTGGAGCCTTTAAGGGGCGTCTCAGACTCAGTATGTCTAAACCCAAACTCCTAATACCCGCGCCCCCCACCGCCAAAGCTCGTAAATGGCAACTCCATCCTTCCAGTTGCTCAGGCCAAAAACTTCGGAGTCATTCTTGACTCCTCTCCAATCCCCACACCATATCCATCAGCAAATGAGTTCTACCCTAAGAATGTATCCAGAATCTGACCCTTTCTCAGAGTGACATTAAATACAAGTCAGGGGCTTCCCTGGTGGCGCAGTGGTTGAGAGTCCGCCTGCCGATGCAGGGGACGCGGGTTCGCGCCCCGGTCCGGGAAGATCCCACATGCCGCGGAGCGGCTGGGCCCGTGAGCCATGGCCGCTGAGCCTGCGCGTCCGGAGCCTGTGCTCCGCAACGGGAGAGGCCACAACAGTGAGAGGCCCGCGTACCGCAAAAAAAAAAAGAGTTACCATTAAATACAAGTCAGATCACGTCGTTCTGCTTAAACTCTGCGATGGCTCCCATCTCACCAAGGGTGAGATTTTTAAGTCCTTACCATGGCCTCCAAGGGTCAGATGAGCTGGCTTCCCGCTCCCTCTTGGCCTCCTTTCCTTCACCCACAGCCTCGCTGTGCTCTAGCCGCACTGACCTTCTGCTCCTCCTCCCTCCACGCTCTTGCCTCAGGGCCTTTGTGTTGGGTTTTCGCTCTGCTTGGAATGTTCTTCACCCACATATTGTCAAGGCCAACTCTTGAGGGACTTTACTCAAATGTCCCTCATCAGAGAGGCCTTCCCTAACCACCACACCGCATATATATTCACTAGAGATGAAATAATCCCCTCCCGCACTCCCATCCCATTAATTTTTTTTCCCTTTGCAATCGCCACCATCTTACATATTCTATACATACGAACCTTCAAGTCGTGAGCTTTCAAAGATGTGAACATGCGTTTGTATGTCCAGTCACGTAAGTTAGTTCAATTGTCTGGCGTACATTGTCACGTGTGTGCATCCTCTATAAGTGGTTGCTTTTTTATTTTTTTTTTTGCGGTACGCGGGCCTCTCACTGTTGTGGCCTCTCCCGTTGCGGAGCACAGGCTCCGGACGCGCAGGCTCAGCGGCCATGGCTCACGGGCCCAGCCACTCGGCGGCATGTGGGATCTTCCCGGACCGGGGCACGAACCCGCGTTCCCTGCATCGGCCGGCGGACTCTCAACCACTGCGCCACCAGGGAAGCCCGGTTGTGCTTTTGTGTACTTTGCTGTACAGTACTATACAGAGTACAGTAGTTCAGTATCTTTGTTTCAAACGCAGGATGTCCCGAAGCAAGCGTAAAAGCAGCGGTGATGTAGCTGGTACGGCTAAGAAGCGCCCGCTGTGGTACTGTACTACTGTACTTTTCAAGGTACTGTACTGTAAAATTTAAAATGTTTTCCTTATTGTTTTGTGTTTGTTTGTTCTTTACGTATTATTTGTGTGAAAAGTATTATAAACCTATTACAGTACGGTACTCTATAGCCGATTGTGTTAGTTGGGTACCTAGGCTAACTTTGTTGGACATAAACGAACAAATTGGGCTTATGAATGCTCTCAGAGTGGAACTCTTTCGTATGCAGGGAACTTACTGTATTTACTTGTTTTTATTATACTTTCCCGTTTTTTTTTAAAACATCTTTATTGGAGTATAATTGCTTTACAATGTTGTGTTAGTTTCTGCTTTATAACAAAGTGAATCAGCTATACATATACATATATCCCCATATCCCCTCCCTCTTGCGTCTCTTTCCCACCCTCCCTATCCCAACCCTCTAGGTGGTCACAAAACACCAAGCTGATCTCCCTGTGCTATGCGGCTGCTTCCCACTAGCTGTCTATTTTACATTTGGTAGTGTATATATGTCAATGCTACTCTCTCACTTCGTCCCAGCTTACCCTTCCCCCTCCCTGTGTCCTAGAATATAAGCTCTATGAGGTCAGGGACTTTGTTTGCTCACAACTGTATTCCCAGTGCCTAGAACAGCACTTGGCACATAGTGGGAGCTCTAGAAATATTTGTTGAATGAATCAATGGTATTGCTCATAGGTGAACAAAGTCACCAGTGGATGAAGGATGACTTTCGCCCAGAGTAGACAAATATGGCTAAGAGCCCGGTTCTGGGCTGGACCCCCTGGGTTTGAATCCCAGCTCTCTCCTTGCCAGCGGTGACCGTGGCAATTCAGTTCACCCTTCTGTGCCTCAGTTCCTCGTCTGTGAAATGCAAAGGATGCCAATACCTCCCATTAGGCTGTGTGAGGAGCGCATGAGATTCTACACGTGAAGTTGCCCGGCTGACACTGAGTGTTTGGTAAGTGTTAGCTTTTTTTTTTTTTTTTAATATCTTGTAATACCACTTTGGGAAATGTAACTATGTAAAACATGAAAAATTAGGTTGAAGATAAAAGAAAAATGGAAATGCAGACCAGTATGGGGGAATTTTATTGTATTTATAAAGGAAACGGTAGGTCAGAAATTAAATAGGATTAATCGGATGCTGTTGTGTGTCAGCTGCAGGGAGCCGGAAACATATGCAGAATCTTCATCCTTGGGAAGTCCTGTCGCAGAAAGGAAGATAAATCTCAGTCTGGGGGCACTGGAGTAAAGGCAAGATGGGACAGGACACCTGGAATAAGGGTGATGGAGACTCTGGTGTTAAGACTGACTATCTGGGTCCCAAAAGGACCTCAGTCTTAGCCCCAGTTCTCCCAACCTACTCGCAGTGAGATCCTGGGCAGTCACTTGCCTGTGAAGAAGCTGCTTCTAATCCCCAGACAGGGTTAGATTAGGTTATTCTTTCCAGCATACACACTCACCACACCCTTTACATCTCTTACCATTTATCACACATTAAATAATCCACCGTACAAGTAATTAATTTCTGTCTGCCTCAGTGTGTTATAAATTCCATGTGAGCAGAGACCACGGCTGTCTCATCCACTGCTGTCCCCCCAGCCCAGAGCCTGGCCATCTTTGGATGATTTTTAAGGGATGGGAAGATGGATAAATCTGAACTTGTTACCTTACAGGACTGTTACGTGGACACAAAGTGTGGTGAGTGCAAAAGGATGCCATCTGCCAAATCATTCTACTCTGAACTCTTAGGGTGTAAGAACTCATTCTGCTGTCATGTTTCCTCAGGCCCACTGTGATGTCCTGGTATTTGCAGCAGTTGAGCTGGAGGGGGAACAATGGCTGGAGCAGCCCCCAGGCCCCTTCCTGCTGCTCTATGACTTCGAGCTCTGTGAAGCCTCTGGCTTTTAACCTGCAGGAACAAAGCCTGCATTCTTAGGACTTGGCCCTCCTTAGGGCCACTCTGCCCCACTGGGGCCTGGTGGGAGTCATAAAGCAGGTGAATGATGACCTAATCCCAGCGTGAGAGGCACAGGGGAGGCATTATTCTTAGGGGCATTTTTTAAAAGAATTCTAGCCTTAGGGACCTTGGCGGTGATTGGAGCGAACCTACTCCCTTCACAGAGGAGGCAACTGGGAAGCTGACTTGCTCTGTGTGGAGAGTTGGCTGCAGAACCAGACCTGGGCCTCAGATGTCCATCCTGCCTCCCAGGCTGGTTCTTGCCCCTCCTGCACTCTTCCTGTCACCCTGCTGCTGCTTGCATCTCCCCAGGACTGTACTTGGTGAGATCTCTGAGCTCTTGGTGTTTAATTAGGCTGGGAAGAAGGTGAGGGGGCACACGGAGAGCTCTGCTGGGAACTAAATTTGCTTAATAGTTTGGTCCAGAAGTGCCTGGCAGAGTCGTGCTGGGACACGTTTGTGCTCACAGTTCAAAGTCAGGCTCTAAAATATAGCCGTTTCTCCAAACAGTCGTGTCATTTGGGGAAACTGTCTGCGGAGTGGAGTTCATGTGAAGCGCTCCAGGCAAGCAAGGCAGGCCTTGGGCCTGCCTGGTCCCTGACTTGGGGCCAGATGCTGCCCCTTCTTTGCCTCAGTTTTCCTCCTCTGTAAAATGGGAAAACTCATTCCTGATCTCCCCTGACTCCTACTGGGATTGTGGGGGTCAGGGAGAGGGGAACTGACTGTCACTCCCGTCTCTCCCTCTCACGAGCGCTGCTCACACTTGTCCACCCGAGGGTGTTGGGAGGGGCTGGTCTTCCTTTGGCTTTACAGTTTTATGAACTTGGTAAGGGATCTAGGGCACGCCTCCTACTACATCAGCATCAGAGTCCCCTGGGACCCTTGTTAAGATGATTTAGATTCCTGGATCCTATCCCAGAACTGTTGAGTAACATTTCTGGACACAGACACCGAGCCTGGCCTCTGGCTACACACTGGAGATACAGCAGTGGACAAGACCAGTCTCTGTCGCACATTTTCTCCCCTTCTTACGGTTCTTGATGTGTGGAAGGAGGGACCCCATTCCCAGTTTGCTTGGTAGAGCCCCACACCTTTGGAGACGAGGAGTTTCTTTCCTTTTCCAGCCCACGCTCTGGGAAAGAAACCTCTGAGGTCCCTAAACACACACACATGCACACGTGCACATGCACGCATACACACACACATACACACGTATTCCCACCTGTGCTCCTGCAGCAGGGTCACGAGGATGTTCTCCAATGCCATCTGCTTTTGGTCTGCCCACATGCTGTCCACCTGACGGCCAAGCCGTACCTTTGCTCCTTGCTCCTGGTTTCTCTCTCTATTCGATTAGAAAAAGAGAAATAACTGAGGTTGCTACTTGAATAGGATGCAGAGAGGCCTGCGAAAGACCAGGGCAAAGTTAGCAGAGCAGGGTGCCTCCCTCTGCCTATTCCAATATCTGGCATAGACTCTTGCACCCAACTGAGCTAGACTCAGCAACATTTAAGAAGACAGTATCTATAGGAGTGAAGACAATAGACTATGAAACACATATCTTCCTACAGACGACTTATTAATTACAAAGGAGAAAATGCTAACTTCACAGAGGAGAAGCCTGGCAGACATTATGCTAACCAAGGGATCAAAGTTACCATCACCAATGGGACAAATTGACATCATGTGCCTCCTGATAGGATGCACTGAGAAGGACGCGACATCACTTCTGTTGCATAACACGAATGTAATCATGAGAAAGCACCAGGCAAGTCCAATATGAGGGACATTCTATAAAGAACTGGCCTTTACTAATCAAAAATGTCAATGTCACAAAAGACTGAAGAACTGGTCCAGATTAAAAGAAACTAAAGAGACATGACAACTATGATGCCACCTGTGATGCTGGATTGGGTCCTGGATGAGGAACATCCAGTTGGGGACAACTGGTGAAATTTGAATATGGACTCTAAGTGATAATTATACTGTGATTATGTAAGAGAGTGTCCTTTAATTAGATACTAGGAGACACACAGAAGTACTTAAGGATAAAGGGTCGTGATGACTGCAATCCACTCTCAAATGGCTCAGCAAAATAATAATAATACGTACTGGGTTTGTGTGTGTATGTCTAGATACAAAGTAAGCAAATATAATAAAAATATTAGGAACTGTTGACTACAGGGAAGGGAATGTGAAAGCCCTTTGTACTATTGCTGCAAGTTCTCTGTAAGTTTGGAATTTTTTCAAAATAAAAACTAAAAAGTGGGGCTTCCCTGGTGGTGCAGTGGTTAAGAATCCGCCTGCCAATTCAGGGAACATGGGTTCGAGCCCTGGTCCGAGAAGATCCCACATGCCGCGGAGCAACTAAGCCCGTGCGCCACAACTACTGAGCCTGCACTCTAGAGCCCGCGAGCCACAACTACTGAAGCCCACGCACCTAGAGCCCATGCTCTGCAACAAGAGAAGCCACCGCAGTGAGAAGCCCATGCACCGCAATGAAGAGTAGCCCCCACTCGTCACAACTAGAGGAAGCCCATGCGCAGCAATGAAGGCCCAACGCAGCCAAAAATAAATTAATTAATAAATTTTAAAAAAACAAACAAAAAACTAAAAAGTGTTCAGGCTGTAGAGTCAGGCTGTTTGAATGCTAACTCTTTGGTGTGTGTCCTTTAGAAGCTATTAATGTAGCTTCTGTACGATGGGAGTAAGAGGACCTGCTTTGTAGAGTTGTTGGAAAGAACACATAAGAAACTAAGAATAGGGACTTCCCTGGTGGTCCAGTGGTTAAGACTTTGCACTCCTAATGCAGGGGGCCCTGAGTTCGATCCCTGGTCAGGGAACTAGATCCTGCATGCTGCAACTATAAGATCCCACATGCTGCAACTAAAGGATTCCCACATGCCGCAACTAAGGGTTTTCTTGCCACAGCTAAAGATCTTGTGTGCTGCAACTGATACCCGGCACAGCCAAACAAATAAATAAATACTAAAAGAAAAATAAAAAGAAACTAAGAATAATGGCTAACACTACCAAGGGCTTACTCTGTGCCCAGCACTGTGCTGGGTGTGCGTAAATGTCCCAGGGTAAAGTCTTTGTTTCTGGCAGAGCCACAGTCAAGTGGTGACTACCACTGGTGTTGTCACTGTTGGAGCCCATCACAGGGACAAGCACATAGTGGGTGCTCAGTGATCATTTATTAGTTAAGCGTAAGCTGAGGTTTGACATTGGAGCCCTTCTGCTATGGCGAGTCCAGAAATGACAGATGCTGTGCAAGGGGAGAGACCAAACTTGGTCCCTCCAAACCGCGATGCACTTGGGGTACGGGAAGAAGTCACGAGAACGTCAGCTCACCCCTGCTGCCTGCTCATGATGTCCTGAAGAAGCTTGCGGGCAGACAGCTGGGCCAGCACCTTCCGGTAGCTGTTGGTGAAGATGGCGTCTGCGTACCTCGGCATCCTAGTGGAAGGAGTCAGAGGTCAAAAGGCAGGGTGGGAGGCCCAGGAGGGCTGTGCTCACGGGGTCTCTATAAGGTTCTTCTGTGGCCTGTCCCCAGAGAGAGCTGGAACCTGGGCTGAGTGACCTCTCTGGGGCTCAGAGTCTGCCTCCCTCCCAGAGACGAGCAGTGGAGGCTGCCCGAGGAGATAGCTGGGGACCAGCTGGTGGCTTGATTCTGCACCCCCTAAGTAGCAACCCTGGCAGGGCTGGCTTTGGGGTGGCAGGAATACAGCAGGCCCTGTTGTCAGGACTGCTTACCTGAGGGGCTGGGAGGGCGGGGAGCCGTGGGAGCCGCTGCTGAGGGTGAGGGTCACGAGGAAGAACACCCAGAGCAGCATCCTTCACCCCTGTGCTGGCACCTGGGAAGTGACAGACAGGAAGAAAAGGTCAGGTGAAGCCATAGCCACTGGGATGTCTTTTGCTGGGTGGGCCCAGCCCTGGGCTTGGCTCCATGCAAGTTTGGCCCTTGTCTTTTGGAAGCTGTCGGGTAGGAAAAGGAACCCAGACACACCTGGGTTCAAGTTCTGCCTCTGACAGTCACAAGCTCTGACCTCATTTTTTCCATCTATAAAATGGGCATGATAAGGCTACTCTGCTGACCTCACAGGGTTGAACGTAAAATGAATGATAATGGTGAAACTGCCCCTCCTTGTAAGGCCTTATACTTGGGAATCAGGCCTCAGCAAGGAATAGGGGAGGAGCAAGCACCTTCCCCTAGTCACCTAAGTCACCCCCCAGCCCAGTGTGTCACTGACGGTATGAAAAGGGCTAACAGCTGAGGCTCTGAGTCAGACAAATCTGAGTTCACATCTGGGCTCTGCCATCAGTAGCTGTGCATCCAGGACTAGTGGCTTCTCCTTTCTGGACCTCAGTTTCTCTATCCATAAAATGGAGTCAATAACTACACCTACTGCATAGGGTCCTTGTGAGTATGAGGTGAGATGAGGCACCTGAAGTGAGCACTTGGCACGTGGGCAATTCTCCACACACCTCTGGTCCGATGACCTAATGCTCAGGGAGCAGGCTGTCCTGATTTTGTGAGGAGTCGGAGGAAAGGGAGGAAGGCTATACATCTTGCTCCAGATGCTTAGATTTTGCCCTGGAAGAGACCAGGGAGCCTGGGGAGCCCGTGAGGCAGAATCATCTCATAGATCACATAATTGTTCTTCATTGGGGCCTGCTGACACCGTGCTCGGCAATTAGGGGAAGAACAGTCTACAGGGAGAGAGCTGCCTCGGCTGGGGCGGTGCCACTACTGTCAGACCACGGTGTGGAAATGGCTGGCCTCGGAGTGACTCAGCCATCTCAGAGTTGGGTCTTCTCATCTCGCAGGGGCACCCCCTCTCAGCAGGATGTGCACTCCATGGGGATACAGACCCCTCCGGAGGCTCTGCCAGCCCCTGAGAGGGCAGGACCTCTCATGTTCCACCATCTCCCTGCATCACTCCATTTCCAGCTGGTCCTGCTGAGGAGGGGTTTCCGGCAGGCAGGGCCAGCCCTGAGGGAATCCACTTCCTTTCCCGGACTCACTTGCCCTCTCAGGGCATCACCCCTCTTCTCCCAGACACTGGGGTCTCGACTAACCCAGGGATGCCCTGAGACTCCAGGAAGCACCCCGGGGACTGCTCAATGCTGCCCGAGACCCCTGCACCTCCAGAGCTGGAGGGAGCAGCCAGCCAGGCCTCAGTCATCAGCCCCTCTTTGACGTGCACCCCTTCATCCTCCCCGCCCAAAGACAATGCTCCAGTTTCAGCTCGAACACTTGCTGCTGGTGAGTGACAGGGAGCTCACTGACTCTAAGCCAATCTGTCTTATTTCCAGGCAGCTCTTCCTGTTAGGAAGTTTTTCTCGTTGCACCAAGTCCAAGTCCCCTTATCCTGCAAATACTTGTTAAGCGTTTACTATTCTGCTAAGGATTGGGGCTAGAGAAAAGATGAGACCGCGGTGTCGGCCCCACGGGCTGCCCCTTTGACATCCACCTGCCGTGCCTCCCAGACCTTCTGCGCCTTCATCAACACGACAAGCCCTTTAGATGTGTTTTGCATCTGACTTAGAACTTGGCCCCCCAGACCAAGGATCTTCAGTCTTCTGTCCTCATCACACACTGTCACACGTGGCCCCCCTTTCCCGACCTGGTCTACTGCTGGAGTTTCCTAAGTAAGGAGATCTTTGGAGGCAAAGGGGTCTCCTTGACATGACCACTGTTCTTCTGTCTCCCAGCTGCATCCTGGGCTTTCTCGTCTCATTTCCTGCTGATCTTGTAATGACCCGAGCACATCCAGGCCCCCAGTCACCTCACTCATCTCTCCGAAGCCCGTGACACCTCACCCCCTCCAGAGCGAAGCCCTAACCCCTGTTTTTGGCCTAAGCTCCACGTCAGCCTCCCCACCCGCTGCCCCTTCTCCCAGGGCTGGCACAAGTGATTCCCAGCCCCTGTGCCCAGCCGGCCCGCACAGCCCACCCTCACACTCGCCCTCAGGAGCAGGTATCACGACCTCCAATTTTACAGCCAAGGAAATGAGCCCAGAGAGGAGAAGGGCCTTTTTCCATGGTCCTCCATCAAATTAGTTTCGGAGTGGGCACTTCAGAACGGGCCTCCTGATCCGCACGGCGGCCTCTCAGAAACAAGCCCTTATTCACAAGACTCCCTATTCATGGGGTGCTTCAGAATTCATCACCTGCACATGGGAAACGGTTCTGAGAAGACTGAAAGCTTTTGCTCTTTGTTACTGGGTCTCTGGGGAAGAAACAAGGGGGACAAACAGGAACACCTGCTTGGTTGGCGTGTCCCTGTGCACATCCGATGGTTTTAGGGAGTTGAAAATAACCCGATAGTGGCAGACTTTCGGGGGCAAGTCATAGTAAATCCAGTAACCCGTGGTCATGCAGAAGGAGACTGGGCAACTGCATAATCTGGTCAACCAAGAGGCACAAGATTTGCCATAAACCGCTTGCCCCAGGGATGGGTCAAGCCACCACTGTAACCTCTGGGGTATGAGAACCTAATCCATGGGGTGGCAAAATCCCATTAGACAAAGAGGGAAAGCAACAAGAATTATCCAGTTTCTGGTATGATGAGAATAGAGGTTGTGTCACTAGGACTAAAATAGCTGTTGGCAGACATCTTCCACCTGGCCAGTCTAAGGAGCTAGAATTCACTGAATTAAATCGAGCATGAGTCCGAGAGCGCCACTGACACCCCCTTGATGGCTACGAAGGCATTTCAGGGGTTATCATCTATCATTATGAGTATGGGTTAACTGTCCGCAGTGCTTACAAACTAATTCTGTGATGAGATATATTTGAGGTCGTCTGGATTCAGGAGAGATGGGCATTTGATTTACATCAGTTGGCACTCCTTGCCAGACTTCATGCCAGGATTGCTAAAGGAATTCTGCAGACGAAGCTTCAGCTAACAGCAGAGGTCAGGTCTCAAGTGCCAAACTAGCAAGGTCACGTTTGAGCTCCTGGAAAAAAATCTTTTACCTTTCTTAAATATTCTGCTGTGTAATTTAAGAACCCCAAAGCATTGGCATCCTGATTCAGTTTATAAACTCTTTCACCGATAGGGTTCCAAGTCGAAGGAGATCTAAGTTTTTCATGAGGAAGCATCTTGAATGGTCATTCAAAAGAGTGACACCCCACCTCCTTCCAGAAAGGGTTTGAGATGGTTTATGGTAAAAGATACAAATACTTCAGGACCATTAAAGCCCGGGTCGAGAGACGAGCGTGGGGGGAATGGAGTGCTCCAAGGGTAGATAATTATGTCTAAAACCTAGAGTAAGGAGCGCGGCTGCAATTGAGCAAGACAGCAAAACGTTATCAATTTCCAGGCAATTATGCTGAATCGGTTCTGAGCGATCGGTGCGCGGTATTGATTTGCACAGCCACTTGGTTCCTTTCTGGTCCATGGCAGAATCCCGTGCTTGACAGGAGAATCTAGCCAGGTGATGTCTTGCCCCAGAAGCCCACCTGCACACCCTCGAAGGAGCACCGAGACCTCATTTACCCCAGACAGACACCTGGCACGTGTCTGCTGCCACCTCTCCAGGGATGGAGGTCCACGCATTTGAGATAACCTCAAAATGACACCCACCGACAAAAGCATATTCCAGAGCCCCTAGCGAGGGGCCTAAAATGTACTCACCAGTCCACGGGCAAAGAGGATGGCAGTGGCCTCTTGGATGTGGTGTCTCTGAGTTGCTCTCAACTTTCGCACCCCCATCCAGCCCAGCCCCCGGGGCCACCCCCCTCTCACCTCCGAGGTGGTGGGTCTCCCTCTGCTCTGAGACGTTGCTGCAGCTCCACGGGCCCCGCGCTCGGCGTTTGCTCCAGCGGCTGTGTGGCGCTCCCATCATTTATACCTTCATTTTCCCGAGCGTTGTCAGCGTCAGAGAATCAATTACTCACAAGTCCACCAAAGGATCATTTTTAGCATCACACTGACAAACCCTAATAGGGGAAAGAGGTTTTGCCCCTTGCAAATTAAGGCTTGTAATGAACTTTCCCTTTATCTTTGAGAAAACAGACAGAGCGGAAAGTTATATTATTCCAAGAGGCATAGAGTCTAATACTGCTCCTCTAATAATTGGAGTACTCCTTACAGTGAAACACCGAGGGTTCATTTATTCTCTGAGATAAATGAGCCTTTTTAAAAGTTCATATAATCTTGTTTTGTCCGTGTGCAACTTTATTTCACTTCAGGGCAGTCAACTTTACAGACTAAGTGTTTTGTGTTTTTCTCCCCTTAGTGAGGAGAGTTGTTTGATTTCCCTTATCCAATTATCAGGATTTTCCTCTATTTGACTTAACCTGCTGTGGTCACAGACCGGTGTAGGCAGCTAGCCCGGGGGACATCCATAGTCGCGTGTCGGAGCAGCCAAACGTAGATAGTTGCCTCAGAGGTGTGTGAAGTGAGAGGGAAGAGATGGAAATCTTGGGACGGTGGTGTTTCCAGATTTCTCTAGCCTATAGCTAAAGAATCTTCAAGAATGGCATGAAAGTGCGCGAGGCAGAAGCTCTGGGTTCCCATATGGCTGTTGTCGAGGAGTGGAAATAGCCCTAAGGTAAGAGTCCAGACACCTGCTGTCCCTCCTGTGCCTGTCCATCACGACCTCGGTGACCCTCAGCAAGCTACTTCTACCCTCCAAGCCTCGGCTTCTATACCATCAATTCCCACTCGCACCCCCAGCGAAACAACAGAGAACAGTAGCTTTCAAACTTTTAAAAGAGTTTGAAACATGGATTTTCTTCGGAAATCTTCTATGAAAGTGCAATATATAAAACAGATTTTTTTAAACGGGGCTGCTCTGGTTGAAGAATGGAGACTGGAGACTGTCTTTGCCTGCCCCTGGACAACTCTATGGTTCACACTTAGAACCAATAATGTCTGAAGGAACCTCCTAGCAGTGACATTTGTGATCCAGTTTCGTAGCTTGCACTGAGCCATGTTCTTGGCAAACATGGGTTGTTCCCCAGAGAAGCAGGGACTGAGTGTCATGTCACCCTGAAGGCCTGGACACAAAGTGGTCAGGTCAGGCCAGATCCCCAGGGACTAAGAATAGGCCGACGGTCACAGCAGCAGGTGGTAGATGGAGGAGTTGGGAGCCCCCAGGGCAATGGGCTCTCCTACAGTCAGAAGGTGTGGGGTTATCTCAGCCAACACAAGGTGGGGACCACAGAGAGCTGGGCGCCCAGAATGGTCACAAGGCCAGGGGACAGATATAGGACACACAGAATTGGCTGAAGAAACGATGGGACTCAGAATTCAACCCCAGCTGAAGCTCTGTGCCAGAGATTGAGCTAAAGACTTCATGCTTGATCTCAGTTTCCTAATCTGTAAAGTGGGAGTGAGGCTCATGAGGCTGTTGGGTGAGGATTAAATGTGACAGTGGATAAGGTACAGGCCTGGAATAGAGTAAGTCTCATAAATTAGCTCTTACCACTGCTATCGTTGTTGTTGTTATAAATGAGGAAACAGGCCCAAAGAGGCTGCCCACTTTCCCACAGTCACACAGCTGGGCAGTGGTAGAGCCAGGACTCAAAGATTTCTGACTTGCAAATTCAGTGCTCCACAACAAGCTAATGTTCCGTGGTCCACCAGTTCTTATTTTCCTACTGTTTTGTTTTTTTTTTAAAGAACTTTAATGGTTTTGTTGAAGTACAATTCACACATCATAAAAGTCATCTGTTTGAAGTCTACGGTTCAATGAGTTTTCATAAGTTTATCCAGTTGTGCCACCATCTCCTCAGGCAGGTAGACCTAGAGAGGGACACATTAAGTGTTTAATTGCTCTGAGCCTCAGTTATCACATCTGTACAGTGGGCACCATAATACCTGCCTCCCCGGGTTGTTGTGAGGATCAGAAATATGCTTGTAAAGTGTCTGGTACACTTGGCCAGTGTCAACTGTTACTGTAGTTCTTACGATCAGAGCTGAGCTCTGAAAGCCGGGCAGGGAGAGCTGGGAGCCATCCTGGGTGATGAGCTTAACTTGCTGTAAATTCTTAAACCCATCAAGGAAGAGGCTGAAGGGAGGAAGCTAGGACGAGCCTTGAGACTGAGAGCCCAGCCCCCTCCACCAGTTCCGTCCTCATCCTCCGAGAGGGGTGGGAACAGCTCGCTCACCACCCGGCTCTCTTCCCAGGATGGGTTTTCATCCAGCGTTAATTAGCGAGATCGGGCCTGTGTGTAAGGGTTGGGGGCTTGAGCTGTGGAAAGAAAGCGCCCCAGAGAAAGGCTGGCTTTAAAAGGCTCCAAAAGGCTGGGGCAGTGAGGCTCCACCGAGAGACAAGCCGTGCATTTGTGTTGCAAATTTGCAGTGTGCTGGAGCCAGCCATTCAAAGAGGGTGATGCTGAAGGCGAGGGGCTTGGGGGTGGGGAGGACTGAGGAAGTCGACAAAGGGGGCCTGTCCGAGGGCCTCAGACCTTGCTTTGTAAAAGCTGCTTTCATTGCCCTCCCTGGATGATGGCAGCGTTCCCAGCCCGAGGCCACCGTGCAGGGACGGAAGGCCTGGACCCCAGACTCCCAGATTCTCTTGACACCCCCTGCCCCCCGACTCCGCGCCTTCTGGGACTGTTTTTATGGAGTCAGCGGCAGCAGATGGCACAGGAGTTCTCATGAGTGCTGTGTCAGAGTGAGGGGCTAGTGGTTGGCCTTGCTGGGTGGCCTCAGGCAAAGTGAGGCGACTTCCCTGAGCCTCAGTTTCCCCTTCTGTGACACAGGGCCAGTGGGGTCCTTTCTCCTACTTCACGTCCTACCCAAACAGAAGGGCCTGTGATTGGAGGGTGATCCAATCACCGTTAGAGGTTCATCTCTTTCTGGAAAAGTCTGCATTTGGGAAGGTCATTAGAAGAGTTCTTTTTAAGAGGTAAAGTCGGTTATACTTAGCAAATCAGTTAAGTGACTCTGGGTTGCTCAGAAATGTTACTCGCGTGAGTATTTTAAACAGTCACCTTGCTTGGAATCTTTGGGCCTGCCCCAAGTCAGTTATTATGGCTGTTAGTCAGGTTGGTTTTCTGGGTTGGTAGACACAGTGCAGGTGCCAGGCATGAGGCACAGGAAGGCTGTTCCCAGCTGATCCTTCAGGCAGGCTCTCCTTGGTGAAGATCTATGTGACCACCCTTCAAAGCACCCTTTGGATCCCGCCTCTCCAAGAAGCATTCCCTACTGGTCTTGCCTTGTGATTCATAGATTTTATATGTGGTACAGCAACTCCTTCTCTGAGACCCTTGGGATGTCTGGGACCAGATCTGATTCATATCTGAACCCCCCAAAGCTTTTAATTTCTTCCAGCTTTATTGAGATATAGTTGGCATATATAAACCTTTCTAATCAAGGTGCCGTCCCTAGATCAGTGGTAGCAGCAGCTCGTTAGAAATGCAGAATCTTAGGCTCCACCCTAGACGACTGAAGCACGGGCCAAATTCCCTTTTGTTCCAGGATTCTAAAGGCATCTGGCACCTAAGATGGTCTCAGAACGCCCTGGGGCTCTCCAACCAGGGAGGAGGGCCATGGCCGCAGGCAGCCAGGAGATGTCGCTCTTCCCTAGTCATTGGCCGTGTCGGGCTTTGCGAAGAAAGCCAGAGGCCCCAAAACCAGGGCTTTGTCCGTTTTGAAAGCCTGGGAGCACCGAGGGGTCCAGGTCAATTACATCCACCAGGCCATCCTCTCCTCAGCCACCCAGACTCCCCATCTTTCTCTGCCCAGTTCCTTCCCTGGGTTCTCACCTGTGTTTCCAGTTAGGAGAGGCTGTGTGATCCCCAAGCCCAGTCCCTGCCCCAGGATCCCCAGGAGGAAGCCCAAAGGAGAAAACTCAGCCCTTGGAGCCTCCCTAGGGCCTGGCTCATCAGGCAAGAACGTGGCCCGGTGAGGACGAAGACATCTTTTGGGAGGCCCCTTCTCATTTGGAGTCTGAGTTGTTGCATCTCAGTGACGACAGGACTTGCAGACACAGAGAGAGAAAGTCGAGTGTCTATAGGAAAAACCCAAGGCCTGCCTGGCACTCTAGTTTCCAGTTTCCCATCTGAAATCAGTGCCCAGTGCCAGGGGCAGGGTTATGGCTTCACTTCCCCTCTGTGGTTACAGTGCAGTTAAGGGAGCTCCATTAGTCGTGGATGCAGCAAACCTGGCCAAAGAGCCCTTACTCCAGACTGGAAGCAGAATTGCTGGGGTTTCCCTCTGGGGCCAAAGCTCCCCATCTGGCCATATCCTCCTGGCCTTCCCTCACCCTGCATCATTTTTTCTCTGAACATCCAGGCTACAGAGCAGAATGAAGATCTGTATCCATACTCAGCATCACCCTTGGAGCTGGAATTCCCCTCTAACCTGGGAATCCATCCCTAATGGATGGCGGAGACTTGGCTTCCTAACTCCTGTCATTCCAGCCTCTGGGTCAGCCCCACTCAGCGCCACCCAATCGTTTACAGGAAGCTAATTGTCCTGGGTCACAGCAGCATAGGAGTATCATCTCTTGATGCTTACTATGTGCTAGTCATGTAACATACGTGATCTTCAATAACCTTAAGGGTTAGGAGCATAAAGTGATCTCATTTTATGGTGGAAGAAGCCATTGGGCTTGGAGCCATTGGGTAAATTGTCCAACCTCACACAGACAGTAAATGGGGAAGCCAGGGCTAGAAGCAGCACCCGTCTCCCTCCAGACAAGCCTTACTGCCCTCGCTCCAGCAGTGCTACCGGCTACCCCAGCCTCAGCATTTTTTTGGGACCATGCTGTGTGGCTTGTGGGAATCTTAGTTCCCCGACCAGGGATCGAACCCGGGTCCTCGGCAGTGAAAGTGCAGAGTCCTAACCACTGGACCTCCAGGGAATTTTCCAGACTCAGCATCTGAAGGCTGATTTCTGCCAGCTCCTCGTGACAGATATCAGATTTCCCTTTGAGCAGTATCAGTAGGCTCTCTGTGGACCCTGTGAGGTGGAATGATAAGTGTGATAAGTGAGGATTTCCTATGGCTGATGCCAGGGAAGTTGTGATGGGAGATGGCCCTGTACTTTTCACATGGCACTCATCATGGTGACAGTGACATTTCTGATTAATATCAGAACTTTGGTGATTTCAGCAGTGAACCTGGAACCAAAAGTCCTGGGCTCACGTCGGACCCGATTCACACATCCTTTAGGTTAGAGATGGTCTCAGGCACACACAGGCTTTCTAGAATACTAATCAACGATGAAAATTCATCATTAGTTTATTTACATATTTCCATCATTCATTTCAGGCTCTCATCTTTCCTTTGATAATTCATCCATCAGACATCATTGCAGTAAAACCTTGCCGGGAGCTAAGCATTATGTTTGAGATCCAGGAGCCAAGAAATAGTAAGATACAATTTAAATTACTTAATATTTATCAAGTGCTTGCTGGGTGCCATTCACTGTGTCGGGGGCTCCAGGCATTCTGGGGACTTGCTTTGGTGGAGATTTCATTCTAGCTGGGAAGGCAGGCAGGCAGCAAACACATAATTACATACAGTGTGATACACACGGTCTACAATAGAGGTGTGTGCCTGGTGCTATAGGAGCAGAGTGGGTGCGGAATTCACTCTGCTAGGGAGCAGGAGAGGCTTTGCAGAGGAGACGACATTTAGGCTAGGCCTTGGAGAGACGGGAAGCATTGATACAGCATGAACAGAGGCCTGGAGGCATGATCCAGGCAAGCAGTTTGCTGTGGCTAGAGTGAGGATGCTCAGCTTTTGTGTGCTTCGGGCCTAGAACCCCCGATGCAGTTGTCTGGGGTAGGGCCCAGGGTTCTTCATTTTCCACCAAGGCCCCAGATGATTATGGTACAGAGGTGAGAGATGGCAGTCTGAGAAACCCAGGCCTAGTGCTTCCTCTGCAGGGAATGCAGAGGACGATTCTGGAACCATAAGTGGAGGCCAAGCTGTGCAGGGTGTCAAATACCTTGCTAAGGAATTTGGGACTTTTCTCTTCTCAGCGGAGAGAGCCCATGGGAGGCCTTCAAGCCCAAGAGTGATGGTTTTGGAAGGAGCGTCTTGCCAGCAGCCTGGATGGGGGACTGAAAGCAGAGAGGCCCCGGGGAAGGAGCCCGGGTAGGAAGCTTTTAGAGCTGGCCAGGTCTGCGGGCCCGAGGGCCTGAGCCAAGGCCCACCGAGGAGGTGGGTGGGGCACCTGAGGTAGATTTGAGAGGGCTCTCTGGAAGATGGGACCACGGGACTGAGGTAGATGGGATGAGGGAGGGGGAGGAGGGGGAGGGGCTGGGGGCCTTGAGGGCTGATCGGATGCTTTGGGGGGCAGATTGGGAGGAAGAGCAATGAGTTCCAATTTACAAATGTTGAGTTTTTCCGGACTCAAGGCGCCTCCAGGAGGAAGTGGGTAACAGGCTCTTGGATCCAGTCTGGAGCTCCATCTGGGCTGGGGGTGCGGGGAGCCAGCACAGAGAAGGCAGTGGGGGTGGTGGGAGGAACCGCTAAGCGCCAAGGGGGGTTCCTGGAGAGAAGACACATTCTCAGGGCAGGTGGAGGCAGAATTGGAAAAAGTGGAGGAAAAGAACAAATTAGAAAAGTAGGCTCTTTGTTGTCAATGTATTATCTCCACTGTGCAGATGGAAAAACTAGAACTAAGACAGACACTTAAATGCCTTGTCCTTGGTCCCTGTGCTCATCAGGGTGGGGCTGGGATTTGAATCTAAGCCTCTTTGGCTCCAGCACCTATATATTCTCTTCTCTGCTGCGACCCCAGGAGGCAAATCCCATCTGCAGATATGAGATAAACAGATTCATAGATTGGGGGAGGGGCAGATGCAGCAAAAAACCAACTTGCGAGAGAAAGGCAGTGGAGAGCAGTGTATTAGGGGAGTGTGTTTTTCTTGACCTCTCCCCACAAGAGTATTTTGAAGCAAATCCCAGACTTCATATCACGTAATCCATAAATATTTCAGTCTGTATCTCAACAAGATAAGAGCTCTTTCTTTAACAGCGTCACAATACCATTATCACACTTAAAGAAAAATCTAACAGTAATTCCTATTAAGTGAACTTACTGAGGGCAATTTGACAAGATCTCAGAATGTGCTTATCCTGAGCCAGTATTGTCACAAAGCCACGATAAGGAATTTAAATTTTCCCAAGATAATTACAGTGAGGGCTGAACAGGGGATTGGAAATGCAGGAGATTTGAGAAGCTTTGGGGCCCTGGAAAGGAAACGTTATAAAGGAAAAAAAAAAAAAAGTCTGGAAAGGTTTGCAGAATACAAACGAAAAGAATCTTCTTCCTGACTTCCTTTTCCTCACCCAAGGGCCTGTGGTCTTAAATGTGAAATAGGAACCAGGTCTAAAGTTAAACCAAACGGATAAAAATAACACAACAAGTAGCTGTTAAACGTAAAGAGACAGATTCATTGGGCCGGTTTCCCACCAAGCCTCTCCAGACCGCTCACTTCTTAGATAAGGACTGTCTTGCTGCTGCTGTAAGAACGTTAGCTTCCTGGGAGGTCATGTATATTGTTTATTACCTGGTGCATTAACTGGACTCTGTCTTTCCACTGAGCTTCGGGAAACCTGGTTTATAGGCCCAGCTCCTCTACGAAGTCGCTCTGTAACCTTGGCCAAGTCACTTCACCTCTCTGAGCTGATGTACATCATGAGAGCGTTAGACCCCAGGATCTCAAAATTGCCTTTTAAGTTCTTAATTCTGTGATTCAATGAACAACTAATGAAATGGTGCTCATCCCCTGGAGTTTAGAAAGTGTTAACAGGGTTTGGTTCCATGTTACCTCATGTCTGCAAAATGCTTGGCTAACCTAGATGAAGGATGCCATGGAGACACCACGCTTTTATCATACAGGTTCATGCTCCAGAATCACCTGGGGTTGCACTTGGCTGAGCCCCTGGAGGAAATCCAAAAGGCAGCTCCATATGAGCTCTCAGGAAACCAGCGGTGGATGGAGACCAGATAGAAACTGCACAGAGCCATCCACAGATGGAGCTGGTTGCCTGAGACCCAGGAAGCAAATTGTAGAAATAAGTTTAAATGACAGCCCAGTGGGTTTTTTCATGGCAGGTAAAGGGGTTGATGGATGGCAACCAGGGATTTGGGGCTGAGATGGAGCTAAAGGGAAGGGGCCAGTGAGAAGCTGTCAGCTCACATTGCCATATGTCGCTGGGATTCTGGGCCTTGGCCTGGGGAGCTGCATTCAAGCAGAATCTTAAGACCTGGGGTCGGAGGGGAGCCAAAGGAAGATACATGAGAACGTGAGCCGGAAAGGGTAGGGGAGAAACAAAACAGACCTCATCCTGGGCCCGAATAGCAGCCCTTTCCAGAAACCCTGCCCCCGACCCAGCTCCTTGCCATTCTGCTGGGAAGGAGAGGATGTGTAGCGCTCAGCTCCAGCTGCCCTGATTTCTTTCCTTTGGTTCCTCCAGTGTGCTCTGCTCTCTCCCATGAAGACCTTCTGCCGGAGCTGTGTCCTCTGCCTGGAAGGCAACTCTCCTCTTCTGGTCAACTTTCACTTAGACCTCAGTTCAAACCTGCCACCTCCAGGAAGCCCTCCTTGACCTCCCTATCTAAGACAAACCACTCTGTCTTTAGGTCCTTACACCACTACATACTTAAAAAAAAAAAAAGCCCTCTTCACTGTTTATAATTTGTCATGTATTTATGTGAGCCTTTAAAATTTTTTTTGAATATTTATTCACTTACTTATAATGAAATTATGGTCTAAATATTTACAACATATAGGAAAACAGAGGCTACGTTTATACAAAGCCAGCCTGCAAAGTATTCAAAGGTGCAAAAATGACAGTTCAGTATCTCAAACTACTCCTGGTTCAGCAGACCAGCTCCTTCACTTCCACACATCAATATTTGACACAAAAAAGTTCTTTTGGAAAAATCTGTAGTGCTAAGAGAAAGGACAAGTTGCAAATTCAGAATGTGATCCTTTTTTAAATTTCTAATTTTGAAATAATTTCAAGCTTTCAGAAAAATAAGAATGATACAAAGAACTCCCTCCCGTATACTTTTTGGCCCAGATTCAACAATTAACATCTTGTCACATTTGCTGTATCATTTTCTGTGTGTGTGTGTGTGTGTGTTAAATATAATCATACATGTATAGATAATACATTGATTGTTATTTTTTTCTGAGCTTCTTGAGAATAAGTTGCAGACATCTTGCCCCTTTACCCTTATATACTTAAGCATTATTTCCTAAGTACAAAATCATTCACTTATGTAACCACAGCACAATTAAACCATCTGATTCTCTGAACTGTCTGTTTCCTTTTACTTAAATGTAGGCTCCATGAGGGCAGGGGCCACTCTTGCCCACCACCCATGTGTGCAGCGCCCAGCAGAGTGTCTGGCACAACACTGGTGCTCTAAAAATATTTGTTGAATGTACAAGAAATCCTGAATTTGAAGGGACTTGTCACAAGTATTGCATCCTGCCCCAGCCGTGGACTTTCTCACTTGGGATGCTGTGTGCGTTGGATGGGGTTGGGTGTTTGGATTTGTCTACTTGCCTCCATTTCTGTGGGGAATCAGAATCCCACTGCGGTAAATTATAGTGCCTGAAGATTTGGCTTCTGTCATTTTCAAATCCTCTCCCACCAGCTCTGGCCCTTGCTCAGCCACAGTCTTGACTGACAGATGCCTTTCCTCTGGCCCAGTGGCACCTGTTGGCCATCACACCCAGTTAACTGGTCCCATGAAAGAGTTCTGGCAAAGACAGCTGGAGTGCTGGCCCATCTTCCCAAGCAATTGCTCGTATGAGGTGCTGGCTTCGGCTTCGGAAACTGCCCTCTAAGCCCTTGGCCCACCAGGTGCTTTGGGCTACCTTACAACCCACGTGGGTCCTCTGTCAGGATGTTGTAACTACTTAGGTAAGAGAGGAGCTGATAGAGGGGCTGGATGTGCTTTATCCCTAAATACTTAAGCAGTATGCATTTCAGGGTGAGCGGGAGCTGGAGCCCACAGCTCATGGAATCTTGAGTTGGAGAGGCCTTTAGAGATCATTAGGGTGGTGGTCCCCAAACGTTGGTTTCCATACCTCCTGGGAACTTGTTCGAAATGCCCCAGCCCAGACCTATTGAATCTGAATCTCCGGGGATGGGTGGAGCATTTTAACCGGCCTTCCAGATGATTTGGCTACACGCTCAGGTTTGCAACCCACTGCTCTAGGCTGACCCCACCAGTTTTCAAGGGGGGGCCTCAAGCTCCAGGAAGGTCACCTTGACGCCTCCTCTCATGCAGGTACCTTCTCTGCTCACTGCTGCATATATGCAGCTTGCTGGTGGGTTTTTTGTTTTTTTTTTAATGTTTTCAGAATCATAAATAAGCTTACCACTGGCTATTACATTACCATGGCAACCTGGCAGCTGGCTAGAAAGAAGCAGGTAGCACAGCTGCCTTGGGGTCTCGGCGGCACTAAAGTAATTGTGGATTTTTTTCTCTGTTGGCCTCTGCCTGGCCTCTTCGTTTTTCTCCTCATTTCCTCCTCCTTTCTTCTCCGTTTGGCCCTTATTCCTCCCTCATCTCATTAGGAGCAACATGTGCTCTAATTGTTTTAGATTTTCCAAGGGCTGCCGAATCTAACCTCTCCTTTGAAACTAACAATAATACCACCAATGGGCCCATGTGAGTCTGGCTATTTGACTGCTTTTTTATCCCCATCAAAATGTTGTATTAAAATGTCCTTGAATTTATGTTTGGATAAGGTACACGCACAGAGTGCAAAATTCTAAAGGTACAACATGGCACACATTAAGAGTAAGTTGGACTTCCCTGGTGGTCCAGTGGTTAAGACTCCATGCTTCCAATGCAGGGGCCACGGGTTCGATCCCTGGTCAGGGAACTAAGAACCCACATGTGGCGCGACCAAAAAGAAAAAAAAGTAAGTCACCCGACTCCCTGGGGTCTAGGTCTTAGCGATCCTTCTCCAGCATTTAGAGTTGCCTCATGCTTTTTAATAGCTGCATATTCCCGGGTGTAGATGTACCACCACTTCTTTAAGTGGTCCCCTGTTGATGGATATTTGGGTTACTTCCAGTCTTTTGCTATTTTCATCCCCATTTTACAGCTGGGAAAGCTGTGATTCAGAGAGGGAAGTGGTTTCTGGAAACTCCCAATGCAATTGTGGGCCTCTGTAGGCATTGCTTAGCTACAGAATCTAAGAAAAAAGGAAGAGTTGACTGACTCCTGAATTGCAGACAAGAAAGAGCCATCCAGAGACCTGATTTCTTTTCTTGCCCTGCTAATGTCTTAGCTAGTTCAGTTAAATTCTGCTAACATTGACTGATGCCTGGTATGTAATTAAATGATTGTGGAAGTGTTTCACATCTGTCTTCCCTGCTAGATGATAATCTTTGTTAGGGCAAAGATCATGTTTCCTTCCCTACTGCATCCCTAGCAAGTACTATACTCCTGGCAAGCACTGGGTGTACCATAGGTGCTCAATTAATACTTGTTGAATGAATGAATGAATGTGCCAGCATTGTGTGTGGTTAAGACAATGGGCTTAGAGGCCTGGGTTTGAATCCTGACTAATTAGTTGTGTAATCCAAGAGCCATTACTCAGCTTCTCTGTGCCTGAGTTTCCTCAGCTGTGAAATGGGAACACACCCTCAGTGTTGTTAGATCAAGTGAGTGAATGCTGTCAACTCTTCATCACAGAGCTCTGTACATAGTGAGCGCTCAGCCATTTCTCTCAGCTTCTTCCAGGGTCATGTATGGCAGGGAAATTCTGATGGGGGAACCAAAAGATCTTTTAAGATGAGGTAATTTGAGCTGGGCTCCGAGGGAGGAGTAAGATTCCAGTTTATGCGGCTGGGGCCAGATCTCTTTACTGAGTCCATGCAACTATAAAATGGAGATGACGACACCCAGTTTCTGGCTCCCTCTGGGAAGATGGTCCCACCCAAAGTCCCCCAGGAGGAAGACAGCAGGCAATTAAAAGGCAGCATCATTATTCAGCTGGAAAACCACCTTCACAGGACAAGTGAACTGAACCCCACCAAATATGATTCGCTTGTGCTGTGTGTAACTGAATATTTAGCGTGGATTTAACCCAGGGAGCCAACTATGCTGTTGGTTTGAGTCAAGTTTAATGAGGCACTTCATAAACGTGGAGGTAATTAGTACCATCCAGATGCTGGTTGCGTGTGAAGCTTTTGCTACTTCCATGGCTGAAGCAGGGAGATGAAGTTCTGGACTCTGGACTCCTCAGGGGGATTTGGAAGTATGAGCTCTGGCCTGGACCTGTGCTTCAGTTGTAATCTCCTCCTATAGATTGAATGTCACCTACTCTGGGAAGCCTTCCATGATTGCCAAAGGCAGAGTCTGATGCTTCTCCCGGGTTCTTATGTCATTCTGCACACACTTCCTTTGTAGAACTCAAAATATCCTACTGTGTTAGTGTCTATGTCTGTCTCTCCCACCAGAGCCCAAGATCTTGTCTCCAGTGTTTCCCTGACATACAGTTGGCACTTAATGGATGTCTGCTGGATAAAGCTTTTCAGATTTCAAAACTGTGGGAAACCTTGGGTCTCAAGAACAAGTTATAGCATTTGGATTTTCCTGGGAAGGGCAAACCCTCTGTGGTGTTGACGTGTAATCTACCTTCTGATGGAAATTCTGTTTGATGACCTCTCTAATGAGCCCAGCATTGAAATGTGAACTGCACCTCCTTTGTAGCAGACCTGCTCCTGGAAGATCCTACAGCACAGGAATAGGACCTGGGTACCATGGGTTTATAGACACCCAAGTGTGGAATCCAGCCCTTAGTTCACACCTTGCAGAAAGCGAGAGGACAGGCCTTGAACTATCAAAGTTGGTTATCTGCTAGAAGGCTCCTGGAGGCCCAGAAAAAGAGTCCAGAATGTGGTGAGCCTCCACTGTTGTTTGGGCTCTGCTGGTTCTGAAATGAATGTATTGCTGGCCTTTCTGGCATGTAGAAGATGTCCTCACCATTTGGAGGAAAGCGGCCCCTCGTTTTGGTCCTGCATTCTGGATTCATCAGGATGTACCATGCTCAGCATTTCTGGTTTCTCCCTGGAGCTGAACCTAAGGGCAGAGAAGGAGTTGATGGAACACTGCAGAACTGGGCTCAGGCAAGAACCCCACCCAAGGCCAGGTGTGGCCAAGATCCCTGCTCTGAACAAGGTCCTGGACTCGAAACTCACCACAGTCTCTGGCTGACCCTTGCAGCTGGCATTGCTCCCTGGGGTGGGGGCTTCTGATGGGTCGTGGTTAAGTTCAGCATCTTTGCTCCAGCAGGGACTGAGGAGAGGGTGTGTGCATCCCATCCATCTGCCTCTTCCTACCTCTTGGGATTCCCACAAATGGGGGTTCAGATTTGGGGCAGCCGAAGTGACAAATACCAGCTTTTCCCCTATTCTGTGAATTCCATGTTGTCTTCTAGTACTCTTCAGAAAGGCTCCATCTCCTGGTCCCAGTTAGTCACTCAACAAACATTCATTTGAGCCTACATGTACCAGGCAGTGTGCTAGGTGCTGAGAGGCAGGAGTGAACAAAGGAAATAGAGTTTACATTCTAGAGGGGGAGAAACTGATGATAAATAGGCAAATTAGACAATTACAGATTGTGATAATGTTATAAAAGAAACAGGCAGGAAGCTGTGATAAAAAGTAAGGAAGGTCTACTTAGAAAGAGAATTTCTGTAATCTATACCCCAAATCTTAGTGGCTTAAAATACCCATTTATTTAGATCATGATCTTGTGGGTCAGGTATTTGGGAAAGACTGGGCTGGGAGGTTCATCTCTGTTCCATGTGGTATCAGCTGAGGTGGCTGGGGCTGTGGAGTCCACCTCTAAGATGGTTTCTTTTTTGCCCACAACTTTGTAGTGAAAAATTTCAAACATACAAAAAAAGTTGAAAGAATTATACAGCACATGCTATACCTACCACCTAGATTCTACACTTAACATTCTACCATCTTTGCTTTACCACACACCTGTCCATCTTTCCACCTCTCCAAGATGGCTTCTTCACTCCCTGGTCTGGTATCTAATGCTCCTCTGATTCCCTTCCTCCCCACGTGGCTTGGGCTCCTCCCAGCTCAGTGGTCTCAGGCTGGTCGCACTTCTTACATGGTGACTGACTTCCAGGCCAGTTAAGTGCCATGCCTGAAACGGACACAACATCTCTTCCACTGTACGCTATGGGTCCAAGCAGTCATGGGGCAGAAGAGCCCCTGTGGGATGGGCAATACTGCTGGAGCCATTTCTAGAAAAAACAATTAGCTAGAAAGGACGATCACGGAAGCCCTTTCTGAAAAGTAGTATTTGGGCAGAGCCCTGAGGTATGAGAATGAGCCTGTCTTGTAAAGAGCTGGGAGAAGACAGCATTCCAGACAAAGACACCAACAAAGGCAAAGGCTAGGAGGTGAAAAAGCAAGTCTTGCGCCTCTACTTTCCTTTGCCCATATCCAAATCCAGCCCATCATCTGGGACCCACATCGAGCCACCTCCCTCATGAAGCCTTCCCAGATACCTCATTCTCTGCTAACGCTTCCCTTCATCCTAGAGCACCCATGCCTGGAGTGCTCATCTGGCTTGAACAGCTTAGTTGGGTAGTACAGTGGTTATGCGTGCAGTCTCTGCGGGGACTTGGGGAAGTTGCTTAACTTCTCCAGCCCTAGGTTTCTTCATCTGTAGATGGGAATAATACCTGCCTTACAGGTTTGCTGGGGGGAGAATATTGATATAGGTAAAGTGCTGCGCACCTGATGAATATGCAATAGATGGCAGCTATAATTAATCATTTCAAACTGGTTCACCCTGTCGTGTTCATCTAGTTTAGAAAATTTTCTCAGAGCAGACACCATGCCTTTTTCAACTTTTTCTCTTTCATCGTGCAAGCAGTGTGCCTCGCATAGATATTATGGATGGCAACAAGCACGCCACAGAGCGCTCCACCATGCTGTGGTGCTAATGAAGCCATGCAGGGCACAGAGATGAATAAGACTCAGCTGGATCCCTCCAGAAGCTTCCAGAGAGTAAGAAAGTAGCTGTGCTTGCAGCAGCCATGCTGGGGATTTTTCACATTTGGATACAGATAGTAACAGGTTTCAAAGCACCTGTACATCTGTATTAGTTTGCTATGGCTGCCATAACGCAGTACCACAAACTGGGTGGCTTAAATAACAGATAATTATTTTCCCACAGTTCTGGAGGCTAGGAATCAGAAATCAAGGCTGAGGACTGTGGGGAGGAATCTGTTCCATGTCTCTCCCGTAGCTTCCAGTGGTTTGCTGCAATTTTTGGCATTCCCTGGCTTGTAAAAGCATCACCCTGATCTCTGCTTTCATTCTTACATGGCATTCTCCCTTACGTGTGCATCGTGTCCAAATTTCCCTGTTTAATGAAGACACCAGTCATATTGGATTAGGGCCCATCCTAATAACCTCATTTTAATTTGACTACCTCTGCAAAGACCCTGTCTCCATACATGATCACATTCTGAGGTACTGGGGTTAGTTCTCCAACAAATCTTTTTGGGGGGACACAATCCAACATATAAGACATCTCTGTCTCCTATGACCCTCCTCATTCACACCCCACAGTGAGCCCCTCCAGGACAAGTACCAAGTCTTGTCCTAAATATCTGTATCTTTCCTTCCTTTTTTCTTTCTCTCTCTCTTCCTCCCACCCTTTCTTCCTTCCTTGCTTCCTTTCTTTCTTTCTCTCTCTCTTCCTTTCTTTTTTTCTTTCTTTCCTTCCTTCCTTTTCTTTTTTCCTTTCTTTCGTTCTTCCTTTCTTTCTTTCTCTCTCTCTCCCTGCCTCCCTTCTTTTCTTGCTTCCTTTCTTTCTTTCTCTGTCTCTCTCTCTTTATTTTTCTTCCTTCCCTTCCTTCCTTCCTTCCTTCCTTCCTTCCTTCCTTCCTTCCTTCCTTCCTTCCTTCCTCCCTCCCTCCCTCCCTCCCTCCCTCCCTTGCTTCCTTCCTTTCTCTCACTCTTTCCTCCCTCCTTCCCTCCTTCCTTTCTTTTTTTTTGACTGTGGCGAGCGCAGCTTGTGGGATCTCAGTTCCCCAACCAGGGATGGAACCTGGGCCCGGGCCTACAGCAGTGAAAGCACCGAGTCCTAACCACTGGACTGACAGGGAAGTTGCCTAAATATCTGTACCTCTCAGGCCTCAGCTTCTCCCCACTGTCTTATGCGCCAAGCCTTTCCAACAGCCTTTCCACCTCCCACCATGCTTATTCCTTTTGTGCCTGGCAAATTCCTATTCATTCTTTGTTTCTAAGTTTAAATGTTACCTCCACAGAGAGGCCTTCCCCGATCACCTTTTCTTGATTGTAACTCCCATGTTATTTATTCTCTCATGGTTTCCTCTTATTTCCTCCCTACACACCTCATGGTTCATAAATATACATTTCTTTGTGATTGATTAATGAGGGTGTCAGATAACCCCTGGTCTGTAAACACAGTGAGGGTAGGGACCCAATTACTCACTATTGCCTTCCTGATTCCACAGTGTATGATCCAGAACAGAAACTCCATAAATGTTCGTTGAATGAATGAACAAATAATACATCTTTGGATCCTCCATATCATCTCACATAGTATGGGATTAGTGGATGTTGAGTGAATTATAATTATTTCTGTCTGTGTCCTCCAGGAGAGAGTGAGCTCCTTGAGGCTAAGATTAGGTCTCATTCTTTTTTTTTTTGTTTTTTTGCGGTACGCGGGCCTCTCACTGTTGTGCCTCTCCCGTTGCGGAGCACAGGCTCTGGACGCGCAGGCTCAGTGGCCATGGCTCACAGGCCCAGCCGCTCCGCGGCATGTGGGATCTTCCCGGACCGGGGCACGAACCCATGTTCCCTGCATCAGCAGGCAGACTCTCAACCACTGCGCCACCAGGGAAGCCCTAGGTCTCATTCTTTTTTTAATCTTTAGCATCCAACCCCTCCTCCTTGATCTTCTCTGTACTAGTTATCTATGCTGAAAAAAAATTACCTTGAAACTTAGGAGCTTAAAATAGTAATATTTATTATTTCACAACTTCTATGGGTCAGGAATTCAAGAGTGATTTTGTTGACTGTTTCTGGCTCAAGGTCTCTCATGAGATTATATTCAAGATTTTGGCCAGGGCTGCAGTTACCTGAAGGTTTGACTGAGGCTGGAGGATCCACTCCCAAGATGGCGCACACACATGGCTGGCAAGTTGGAGGTGGTTGTTGGCAAGAGGCTTGGTTATTATTCATGCAAGCCTCTCCCCAGGGCTGCTTGAGTGTCCTCACAACATGGATCCCTGATGAATGATCAAGAGAGAGCAATGAGGAAGAACAATGTTTTTTATGTCTTCATCTTGGAACCCATACTCCATGATTTCCACAATATCCTATTGACTATATCTGTCAGCCCTATTCAATGTGGGAAGGGGCTATACAAAGGCATGGATACCAGGAGTCAAGAATCACTCAGGTTCATAGTGAAGGCTGATTACCAAGTCCTATTAGCTCTCCTTTCTCCCCATTACTTGCCCCACCAATACTCAGTCAGGAACTCTGTACTGCCATCCAAACACTTATCACATTATATGATAATATGTTCAAACTTAAGCTCCACAAAGGCAGAGACTCCATCTGTCTGGTTCAACCACCAGCACAAGCCATAGAGTAGGTACTCGGTGAATGTTTTGAATGAATTTTAATAATTTGCTTCTGTCTGAATTACAAAACTGTGCTTGTTTGTCTCCTCTCTGCATTTCATTGTAGGCTCTTAGCTCAGGGCCTGGCATAGAATTAAGTCTTCTATACAATGTAAATCAAAACTACAATGAGGCATCACCTCACACTGGTCAGAATGGCCATCATCAAAAAGTGTACAAATAATAAATGCTGGAGAGGGTGTGGAGAAAAGGGAACCCTCCTGCACTGTTGGTGGGAATGTAAATTGATACAGCCACTACGGAGAACAGTATGGAGGTTCCTTAAAAAACCACAGTTACCATATGATCCAACAATCTCACTCCTGGGCATATGTCCAGAAAAGATGAAAACTCTAATTCAAAAAGGCACATGCACTCCAATGTTCACAACAGCACTGTTTACAATACCAAGACATGAAAGCAGCCTCAATGTCCACTGACAGATGAATGGATAAAGAAGATGTGGTACATATATACCATCTACTCTGCCATAAAAAAGAACAAAATAATGCCATTTGCAGCAGCATGGATGGACCTACAGATTATCATACTAAGTGAAGTAAGTCAGAGAAAGACAAATATCATATATCACCTCTTTGTTGAATTTAAAAAAGTGATACAAATGAACTTACTTACAAAACAGAAATAGACTCACAGATATAGAAAACAAACTTATGGTTACCAAAGGGGAAGAGGGGAAGGGATAAGTTAGGAATTGGGGATTAACTGATACACACTACTATATATAAAATAAATAAACAACAAGGACCTACTGTATAGCATAGGAAACTATATTCAATATCTTATAACAACCTATAATGGAAAAGAATCTGAAAAAGAATATATATATATATGTATATATGTATATGTATATAACAGAATCTCTGCCGTACACCTGAAACTTACACAACATTGTAGATCTACTTCAAAAAAAAAAAAGGCTTCTATAAATGTGTATAAACATTTGCTGAAATGGGCTGTGATAAAGGGGCTTGAAGAATCGACGGTGTCTGGATCTCACTTCCTTAGTGCTCTCCGTCCAGCTCAAACCCACTGAGTTGGGACAAAGGTCTGACAAAGCCCAGCGGCCCGGATGCACCAACAGTAGCAACGAGGGCGGTCGGAGCTGAGCCCGCTGGTTGCTCAGGAGCGTCACTTCCGGGACCGAGGTCGCAAGGAACCACTTCCGGGGGCGCGGTGCGGCGGCGCTGGAGGTGAGTGCGGTGACGCCGTGGCCGGTCCCGGGCTTCGGGGCGGGGTAGAGTTGCAGATGCTGAGGTACGGAGAGGGGCTTAAGCTCGGGCGCCGCGGGCGGCGCTGTTCTGCCGGCCCGGGGGCCACTCCGTGCGCGGCGAAAATAACTTCCTGGGTCGCTCTTTCGGAAGTTACTTGGGAGGGGAGTTTGAGTCCCAGGGGGGCGGAGAGCCTGTCTTGCTGTCCCTCAGTGATTTAGCTCTGAGCAGGGCCAGAGCCCGGTGCTCCTCACAGTTGTGACTTGGCCTTTCTTTCCACTGACGGAGCTTTAGGAGGAGCCAGAGCCTTGGAGTCAGTCTGGCTGGGGTTTGACCCCTGAGTGTACCCCTATTGCTGTGTAACCGTGGGCGAGCTCTGGTTGCCTCTCTGGTTCTCAGTTTCCTCCTCTGTAAAATGGGCGCATAGGGTTAATCTGAGGATTAAATGAGTTGGTGAATGCAAGGCGCTTAGTAAATGCACAGTGCGCGTTCGCTGATATATTTCTTTTTAAGGGAAGTGGGAAATGAGTATGTGAAACCTCACTTTTTAAGTGGTGGCAACAAATTCGGATTTAATAATTACATTTTGTAGGACATCTGCCCACCAGCTTCAGCCTACTGGCTGCCAGTTTTGACTGCTCTAGGAGATGGCTTATCTTTTCATAGGACAAAATTCTAACCCAGTTTTGAGCAGTTTGGGGGAATTTGTTGTAATGGGACGGGTCTGGGTATACAGCCCATGGCTGTAAGGCAGTAATTCCTGACACTGATTTTCTGTACCCCAGTCTGTTTCCTTTGAATTCTCAGGACAGAATTTTTTTTTTTTTTTTTTTTTGTGGTACGCGGGCCTCTCACTATTGTGGCCTCTCCCGTTGCGGAGCACAGGCTCCGGACGCACAGGCTCAGCGGCCATGGCTCACGGGCCCAGCCGCTCCGCGGCATGTGGGATCTTCCTGGACCGGTGCACGAACCCGTGTCCCCTGTATCGGCAGGCGGACTCTCAACCACTGCGCCACCAGGGAAGCCCCAGGACAGAATTTTTGAATCACTTCATTAGAAGCCAATGATCCCCTACCAACATCCTTGGAATCTGTTTCTTTAAATCTAAGAGAAGACTTAGTTTCTATTTGCTAAGTCTGGACAGCTATACATGTCTCAGGGGTTATTTATTTATTTTGAAATAGTGACTTTTTTTTCTAATAAACTTTTTATTTGAGAACTATTTTATTTATTATTAATTTATTTATTTTTATTTGGGGGGGGCTGTGTTGAGGCTATGTGCGGGCTTTCTCTAGTTGCGGCGAGTGGGGGCTACTCTTCTTTGTGGTGCGCGGGCTTCTCATTGCGGTGGCTTCTCTTGTTGTGGAGCACGGGCTCTAGGCGCGCGGGCTTAGTTGCTCCGCGGCATGTGGGATCTTCCCGGACCAGGGCTCGAACCCATGTTCCCTGCGTTGGCAGGCGGATTCTTAACCTCTGCGCCACCGGGGAAGTCCCGAGAACAATTTTAGATTTACAGAATTATTGTGAAGATGCTGCAGTGAGTTCCCATGTATCTCCCACACAGTTTTCCCTATTATTAACATTTTACATTAGTATAATAATTTTGTCACAATTAATGAACTGATATCAGTAAATTATTATTAACTAAAGTCCATGGGCTCTTCAGATTTGCTCAGTTTTCTCCTAATGTCCTTTTTCTGTTCCAGGATTCCACATTACATTTAGTCGTGTCTCCTTGGGCTTCTAGGACTGTGATAGTTCCTCAGACTTATCTCGTTTAGATAAACTTGACAGTTTTGAGTATTACTGGTCAGATACCTTGTAAAATGACCCTCAGCTGGGATTTGTCTGGTGTTTTTCTTATGATGAGATTGGAGTTATAGGTTTGGGGGAGGAAGACCACAGAGGTAAAGTGCCATTCTCATCATATCACATCAAGGGTATATACTTTCAGTATAAGTTACCACAGTTGATGTTAACCCAGATCACTAGCTTGAGGTAGTCAAGTTCTTCCACTGTAAAGTTACTCCCC
The DNA here is from genome assembly GCF_005190385.1 of Monodon monoceros. Lineage (NCBI taxonomy): Eukaryota > Metazoa > Chordata > Mammalia > Artiodactyla > Monodontidae > Monodon > Monodon monoceros. Next base: position 21,885,352 of record NW_021703769.1, on the reverse strand, counting down.
TTCCCCCACTTTTCCATATTGTACTCTTGGAAGGAAGTCATTATGCACAGCCCATTCTTAAGGAGTGTGGAATTATATGTCATACTTTAAGACAGATTATCTACATAAATTATTTGAAATTCTCCATGGGAAATTTGTGTATTTATTAAATCATTTATATCAGTATAGTCTTGGATATTTCTTTTCATACTTTGGGTTATAATCCAGTACTACTTAATTTATTTTGTTGTCCAAATTGTTTTGGCTTTGGCGATTGGGAGCTCTTTGAAGTGGCTTTTCTATATCCCTTTGACATACCCCGATCAATGTGTTTTGGGTTTTATGAACACTTTCTTACTTTCTGTTACAGGTTCATCTTGTGTATTTCCTGCTTCAGTCCTAGAGTTAACCGTTTCTCCCAGGAGCCCTGGTTCCTTTTATTGGAGAATGGTATCAGACACCAATATCTGGGTGCTAGGTGTGCTCACTGCTACTGGTATGCCCTGTTTCTGGGCTCTCTCAGCAAAAGAGCAAGAGATGTATGTGTGTAGACTAATCTCCCTCTTCTTCTCCTCTCCCTTTCTACATATATATATATATATATACACACACACACACACATTTATATATATAAATATGTAGCCTTCTGTATCTATATTAATCTAAATATGAGTTTATACTGATGTCTGCAACACTCTTCCATTTCACATGGATCATTCTAGCCTCCTCTGTCTTAACTGTAACCTTCTACTCCAACTGTAACAAACCTAGCTCCCACCATCTACCATCCATTTACTTAATTGTTCAATTCCAGTGTACATGTATAGTTGTTTTAGAATTGGTAACCTATATCCCATGTGGGAAACAACTTTATTAACTAGAGTACAGTGACATATACAGTTCCTTTTGCCTTTAGTCTTACAAACTCCATCCATTTCCAAAGTTACTGAGGTCAGCACCTGATTCCCCCTACCCCTTCAGTGAAATCGCTTCATCCATTTCTAATACATTTAGATTCAGAATGTCACATTCTGCATTCCATCCTGGATACCTAAATGATTTTTTTTTTAATTCATGTACATTAAAGTTTACTCTTTGTGCTGTAAAGTTTGCTGGGTCTTAGTTGCAGCACGCAGGCTGTTCGTTGTGGTGTACAGGCTTCTCTAGTTGCAGGGCGCAGGCTTCTCTAGTTGTGGCGCGCAGACTTAGTTGCCTTGCGGCATGTGGGATCTTAGTTCCCCGACCAGGGATCGAACCCGTGTCCCCTGCATTGGAAGGCAGATTCTTAACCACTGGACCCCAGGGAAGTCCAGTTCTATGGGTTTTGACAAATGCGTAATGTCTTGTATTCACCATTACAGTGTCATACAGAATAGTTTCACCTTCAGGTCTTATTTTTAATTTCTCTCTTTCAGATTTCATCTCAGAAATCTTGTTGGCCCTCTCTTCAAAATATATCTACAACCTGAGAATTTACCGCCTCTACTGCTACCTGGTGCAAGTGTATCTTTTTGCCTATTATATGGTAGCCTCTTAACTGGTTTCCCTGTTTCCACTCTTGCCCCTCTACATTCTGTTCTCAACACAGCAGGCACAGGGACCATTTAAAAATGAGTCAGATCATGTCGTTTCTTTGCTAAGAACCTTCCAGTGGCCCCCCTTTGACCCAGCGTTCTACTGATCCTACACAGCTGCTCACTCTACTCTCTTCTCCTTGGTCATAAAGTTCATTCCTGCCTCAGGACCTTATCCTTTGCTGTTTCTTCACCTTGGGGTACCTAATAGGAATTGAATTGACTTGTTCTTTCACTTTTTTCTTGCCTCTGCTGAAATGACACCTTCTCAGAGAGGCCTTTCCTTGACTACCTCATATAAAATAGCACCCCTTATCTCCCTATTTATATTTCTGATAATACTGCTGCCATTACATATCTATATGTGTGTGTTTGAGTGCCTCCGATTGGATGAAAACTCCATGGCAGGACCTAGAATGATGCTCGGTAAATATGTGTCCAGTGAATGAATGCTTCAGACCACTGGTATCTGGCATTCACAGATGAGCCTCAAGGGGTCTGATAACCTTATGAAATTATTTGCCATGTTTGATAATAAATGGCTCTGTACTTTTTATGAAATTCTGGTGGGGGTATGAGTTTCCCCCCATGTGTAAAAACCTTTGCTCTTAAGCAAGTCTGGAGCATCACAGGGTTAGAGACCTAGCGGGATGTTCAGCGTTGCCCTGACCCACTGGTAGAGCCTAAGCAAACACCGTGCCTCTCTGCTCCCCCTCCTCCTTGTTAAATGAGGCTGTTGGTTGGGGCATCTGCTCTTACTTTAAAGGTGGGAAACAACCATAGGTTTCATCAGTTACCAAATATCTGAGTCAGGCCCTGGAAGAAACTCAAGATGGACCCTGGGTCCCTGCTGTCCAGGAGCTTATAGTGGAGCAAGTAAAAACATTAGACTGTGTAGTATTTCTCAAACAATAAGAAATACATTTTGAATTTTGACCCAGAACATCCTTGCTTGGATGTAGATGGATATAACTAGTTAAAAAAAAAAAAAAAGCTTCAGGACACAATACTCACCCTTACTGATATGATATTTTCTATTGTCATTTACTTAATTAATTCAAGTACTGGTTAATAAAATTAAAGAGGAAAAAATGTCAACTGCAGCCCCCTTAATGGTTTCCATGGCTCACAAATTGGCCACAGCCTGCAGTTTGAAAACCATTGACCACCAGCTAAGTTTCAGTTGTACCCACCAGCCAGTTTGAATCCTAACTTTGCCACTTCTCAGCCAAGTAATCCCAGGGTAGGCCATGTAACCTCTCCCAAGCCTTGGTTTCCTCATCCTCATTAGTAATACCCGCCTCCCAGAGTGGTTGTGAAATGAATGAGGTGCTGACTGTAAAGTGCTGTGCACATCTGGCAAATGATTTGCTTACCGCTACTGCTGTGACAGTGTCGGGGGTGGGGTGGGAGGAGCAAAGCCTGTCAAGGAGTCTGAGGGATAAGAGCCTCCTTGTTGGGAGCTGAAGGATGAGTAGGACTCTTGTGACTTCTGTATTCAGGAAAGGAAAACCCAGAAATCCTGGCAGGCAGACTGGGAAGTAAAGCATAGGGGTACAGAGAAAATTAGGAGTTCTAAAGCAGACACAAGATGTATAGAGCATTTTATGTTTTCCAGAACTTTATTACAACCACCCTCTGGTTGTACCTGTGCTGTCCAATGTGGGAGTCCTCTAGCCACATGCAACTATTTATAAATAAAGTAAAATGAAAATGAAAAATTCAGTTCCTTAAGCCTCATTTAAGTGCTTAATAGCCACATGGGGCTGGTGACTACCATATTGGAGAACAGAAGTATAGAACATTTCCATCATTGCAGAAAGTTCTCTTGGGCAGCATTTCATTAGACCCTATAAAAGCCTTGTGAGAGGAGTAGATAGGCATGGATTTTTCTTTCAGATTGTATTCAGTTTTGTCAATGATATTCCCCCCACAGTTAAAACTTACGAGCCCTTCACTTTAACAGCAACTATTTACATTTTCTTATGGCCTCTTTTGATCTTTAGCCAGTGAAATCATAGTTTATACATGGCTGCAGTCAGTGTTTATGTAATTATTTTCTTTTTTCATTTAATATAATTTTGCAAAGATTTTCTGCTGACCTGATACACCACATATGTACTTGCCATTTTAGCCAACAGGGGCTATCCCGTGATGTATCATAATTGGGTTAACTGCTTCTTTATTGTTGGACACTTTAGTTCCTTCCTGCTTTTCAGTATTATGAATAGCACTGCCATGAACTTTTTTGTACCTGAAGCCTTTTTCTTCTTTTGAATTGTTTCCTTACTGTAGATTCTAGGAAGTGAGTTATTCAGTCAAAGGATATAATCACTTTTATGGCTCTTGTTATATTGCCTAATTGCCATTAAAAAAAAAAGCCTAAATGCATTATAGCTTTGAATAGATATTATTGTTGTCGTTTGGCTCCTGAGAACATCAAGTCTGTAGGAGGTCAAGAGATTGGCCCAAAGTGTAGCTAATTGCTGATAGAAGCAGGGTTTGTGCCCCCCCACCACTCTTGGCCCCATGTTTTTATTGTACTACAGATATTCTTAACAATGTTGCTGTGAGTAACACTATATAAATCTAAGTATTGATAAGCCCACTAGGCTTGTTACAGCCTTACATGTAAAGTTTAGGGCCAAGGGCATTTTAAAAAAGTGTATATTTATGAGGTGCAACTGTGAAGAAATGAGAGAACTTTTTTATACCTTGCTATTCACATGGTGTAAGGATATAGTGTCTTGTCTGGGCTGTACGTTTCCTCCAGTAAAGCTGTTCTTGCAACAGCCTTGGAATTCACTTCAGGGCCAGTTTCTGAGCCACCCCAAACAATCTGCCTAGGGTCTGAGCGTCATAACCTTGTATTTGACCAAAAATGGTATTCCTGGGCTTGAGGCTCCACCTGATTCACCACACTTGGATCCAGATGATGTTGGGTTCCTTCCAGAAATCAAATCCTTCCTGGGAGGATGAAGATCTGCCAGCTCTGAGGATTTTGGGGGGGGAAAAAAAAGTGAGCCTCAGGCTTTGAAAGCCATTCACAAAGGAGACAGAAGTGGTGGGAAACAGTGGCCACCTTGTCAGCTCGGGCACATCACCTTTCTAAGTGACTAGGTTGAAAGGCAGACAAATACGCATTTGCACAAACCCCAGTCTGTTCACTTGGAAGGTTGTTTCTGTCATCCTTTAGTGACTCCTCCTTCATGTTGGAAAAATGTTGCAAAGCAGTGAAGCCGCAGAGCCAAAGTGAAGGAAGGTTTTAGGATAGTCTCTTAACCCAGAGCCATCCATAGGAATATAATGCAGGCCGTGTGTGTAATTTAAAATTTTCTAGTAGCCACATTTAGAAAGTAAAAAGAAACAGGTACAATTTGTGTGTGTGCGTGGTAAAATATCCATAACATAAAATTTACCATTTTAACCATTTTTAAGTGTACAGTGTGTGTAACCATCACCACTGTTTCCAGAACTTTTTCATTATTCCAGACTGAAACTCTGTACTCTTTAAACAATGACTCCCTATTGCCCCTCCTCCAGCCCCAGTAACCTATATTCTAATTTCTGTCTCTACGAATTTACCAATTCTAGGTACCTAATGAGTGGGATCATACAATACTTGTCCTTTTCTGTCAGGTTTATTTCATTTGGCATGTTTTCAAGGTTCATCCATGTAGCATGTATCAGAATTTCATTCATTTTAGTAGCTGAATGTCCTTTGTCCTTTGTCAATACCACATTTTGTTTATCCATTCATCTGTTGATAGACTCTTGGTTGTTTCCATCTTCTGGCTATTGTGAATAGTGTAGCTGTGAACGTTGGTGTACAAGTATCTGAGTCCATGCTTTCAGTTCTGTTGGGTATATACCTAGGGGTGGAATTGCTGGATCATATGGTAATTCTATGTTTAACTTTTTTAGAAATTGCCACACTGTTTTCCAGTATGTCTTTTCACTCTCTTGATAGTGCCCTTTGATGCACAAAAGTTTTTAATTCTGACGAAGTCCAATTTATTTTTTCTTTTGTTGCCTGTGGCTTGGTGTCACATCTAAGAAGTCATTGCCAAATTCAATGTCGTGAAGACTCCTCCTATGTTTTCTTCTATAAGTTTAATAGTTTTAGCTCTTAAGTTTAGTTCTTTGATCCATTTTGAGTTAATTTTTGTATACGGTGTAAGATAAGGGTTCAGTTCATTCTTTTGCATGTGGATATCCAATTTTCCCAGCACTATTTCTTGACAAGACTATCCTTCCCCATTGGATGGTCTTGGCACCCTTGTTCAGAAATCAGTTGACTATATATGTGAGGATTTACTTCTGGGCTCTTCATTCCGTTCCACTGGCCTAGATCCTTATGCCAGTATCACACTGTTTTGATTATTGTAGCTTTATCCTAAGTTTTGAAATCAGAAAATGAATCCTCCAGCTTAGTTCTTTTTCAGCATCCGATGAAATTAATAATTTATTTAACCCAGTATATTATTTCAACATGCAGTTAGTATAAAACACTGTTAATGAGATATTTTATTGACATGTTCTTTTTTAAAAATTAATTTATTTTTATTTTTATTTATTTTTGGCTGCATTGGGTCTTTGTTGCCACGCACGGGCTTTCTGTATTTGCGGCGAGCAGGGGCTACTCTTCATTGCAGTGCACAGGCTTCTCATTGCGGTGGCTTCTCTTTTTGCGGAGCATGGGCTCTAGGCGTGTGGGCTTCAGTAGTTGTGGCATGCGGGCTCTAGAGTGCAGGCTCAGTAGTTGTGGCACACGGGCTTAGTTGCTCCATGGCATGTGGGATCTTCCCGGTCCAGGGCTCGAATCCGTTCCCCTGCATTGGCAGGCGGATTCTTAACCACTGCGCCACCAGGGAAGCCCTATTGATACATTCTTATGTTTATACTACCTTCTAAATTGAGTGTGGACCTAACTGAACAGCCATCTCAGTTTGGACTAGCTGTGTTTCAACTCTCCATAGCCACATGTGGCTCAGGGCCACCATATTGGACAGCTCAGATTTAGTGGAAAGTTGCTTTGTGGCACAGATCCCTGAAAGCACAAAGGGCTTTGGAGTCAGGTGGGCCTGGTTCCCAAGTAAGTTTTCCCCTTTCTCACTGGGGTGGGCCAAAGGAAGCCACTCGTGGGTGCTGTGGTAGAGGGGGAGCAGTTCAGTCCTACCAGGGTAGGAGGAGGGCAGTAAGAAAGACACGCTGGGGAGGGGGGGGCACGAGCTCAGCCTTGGAGGTAGAGTAGGGGCTTCGCCAAGCAGTCGTAATGGGAAAGGGCATTCTTGGCAGAGTGTGCCACTTGGGTAGAGGCCCAGGATTTGAAAGAGCTCAGTGCTCTTGGAGAATTACAGGCAGGTCTTTCAGCTCGACCAGGGTATTAGGAGTGGGAGACTCTGGTGAAGTGAGAGACTAGAGAGGTGGGTTGAGACCGGACCTGCCACCACTGCCCCTGTCGTCCATGCCCTGAGCATCTCTTATTTGGGTTACTGGTAGTAGCTCCCTCACTGGTCTCCCTATGTCCACTCTGCACGCCCCCACACCCTGTTTAAAATGTAAATCAGGGAATTCCCTGGTGGTCCAGTGGTCAGGACTCTGCTTCCACTGCCAGGGGCCCAGGTTCAGTCCCTGGTTGGGGAACTAAGATCCCACAAGCCATGTGGTGTGGCCAAAAGAAAAAAGTGTAAATCAGATTATGTCACCTTTCTGCCCAAAACCCTTCTGTGGCTTTACATTTTGCTCAATCAAATCAGAAGTGTTAGGGTCCTACAAGGTCAGTCGCCACTCCTTCTGATTTCACCTTCTTCTACTCTCCGTCCTGTACGCCCCTCTGACCATTTTGGACTCATATCCCTGCCCTGAGGCCTCTACACTTGCTTTTCTCTCTGCCTGGAATATGCTTCCCTGAGATTCTCCACTGGCTCAGTCTCATACTTCCTATCTCTGTCACTTCATTCCTGTCTCTTCTTCAGAGAGGCCCTTCCTGTCACCCTATACAAAGTAAAATGATGCCCTTCTGAAGCTTTTTTCAAAACAGTTATCACTAGAGGGCATGTCCCATCTGGATGTGTTCTTTGTCCGCCTCTGCCCCGAGAGAGCAGGGATTTGTCTGTTTTACTCTTCAGTGCTTGGTGTTCAATAAGTATTTGTTGAATGAATGACTGGATGTATAAATGAACAAATAAATAAAACCTGAAACAGAGCAGGCCTTCAGCAAATGTATGTTGATTTGAGATTTTTGTTGAAATGTTTGCATTTATTTATTTATCTCCTGTAACTTCATTTTTGGAAAAATTTCAAACATACAAAAAAGTTGAAAGAATGGTCCAATGACTCTCCATGTTAACATTTCATCGCAGTTGCTTTATATATTCTTGCATGTATGTGGGTGTGTTGGTGGAAGTGAAACCATTTAAACGTCAGTTGTAGAAACATGACATTAACTCTTTGCATTTAGAAGTTGGCTCTGGAGAGTGGTGAATCGGAGGGGACCTCAGGCAGCAGGCAGCTGGGGCCATGGCCTCCGACCTGGACTTCTCCCCTCCCGAGGTGCCTGAACCCACATTCCTGGAGAACTTGCTGCGATATGGACTCTTCCTGGGGGCCATCTTCCAGCTCATCTGTGTACTGGCCATCATTGTACCCATTCCCAAGTCCCACGAGGCGGTGAGTCCTTCCCTGTGAGCCTCCGCTCCTCAGACTGGGTTCTAGGTACTGAAAATAGATATCACAGCAATGAAGGCTAGCAGGGATTACGCGGGGCTTTATTGATTTAGAGTGTCCCTAAATTCCCACCTGGTGGCATTGGGCCATATGGTTCATACCTTATTTGTTCACATGTGCGTTAAGCAGATTTTTATTTAGCACATACTTACTGTGTGTCAGACTCTGCTGAAAGATGTGGTGTGTGCCCTCAAGGAACTTCTAGTCTTTGGGCAAAGGGCAGATATGAAACAAATACACATGTTTCCCTGAGAAGTACAGAGTACTGTGAGGGTGTATAACAAGGGGGAAGGACCTAATCTTACACTGGGGCAGGGGCTGGGTTGTCCCCCCTCCCCCAAGGAGTGTAAGGACCTGAGGAATGAAGGAATGGTCTAGGAACTGAATGCAGGTGACTGTGGCCAGAGCACAGAAAGGACACGATGAGAACAGCCAGAGGAGTGGCGGGTCCCCAGGGGTTTTAAGGAAGAGAGTGACACGATCAGATTGGCTTTCTTGTTTTGACTCTTGTTCTATAGGTCTCTGTATTCTGTAGCTCTGTACCCTCCTTCCACCATCCCACTCCCAATTTTCTCACGACCTTGGTTTGCTGGAGAAAGCAGGTCATTGTCATGTGCCACATCCACATCCAGGATTTGGCTGATTGCTTCTCTGTGGTGTCATTTGACATGTTTCCTTGTTCCCCATATCTCCTATCAACAAAAAATTCAGTTTAGAGGCTTGATTCGATTCAGATCAAGTTATTTAGTGAGAGCACCTCATAGCTAGTGCTGTGTACTTCTTATTCCGTGTCATCAATCAGCACTTGGTGTCTGGTTGTCACACAGAGATTCTAAGATATCTGTGGGTTCAGGTGATAATAGCTGATCCCTCTGTTATAAAATCTTCATTTTATAACTGTCACCTAAATGGTTTTAGCATCCACTGATCATTGCTTAGATCCATTATTTCCTTCGGCCTTTATTAGCTGGAATTCTTCAATGAAGAAGACCTTTTCCTCATCCCTATATGGTTACTCTGAAATGCTGTTCATAGTAAAAAGCAGGATAAATGCTTGGTTCTTTCCCTTTATTAGTGTTCAGAATAGTGAGTTTGGGCTCTCGCAACCTCCAATCTTGACCAATGAAGCTTTGATTTTCAGTGGGAACCCCATCAAGTTGTATGAAATATTGTCTACCAAGGAAACCCATTAGAGACTCATTGCCTAGGGTTTTATTGGGGACAGGTCACATAAGCACCCTCTGCCTAGCACAAACCAAAATTCAAGACTTCCAGCAAGAAAGCAGGTATTCAGCATAAACCATATTGTTTCCAGAAACAGGTTAGGCATAGTGAGCCATTCTTTTTTTTTTAGATTTTTTTTTGTTTTTTTGATGTGGACCATTTTTAAAGTCTTTATTGAATTTGTTACAGTTTTGCTTCTGTTTTATGTTTTGGTTTTTTGGCCACAAGGCATGTGGGATCTTAGCTCCCTGACCAGGGATCGAACCCATACCCCTTGCATTGGAAGGCGAAGTCTTAACCACTGGACTGCCAGGGAAGTCCCATAGTGAACCATTCTTACCAGTTCTGGGAATTGTGGGAACCACCCAAAATCCAGTTTCCCAGATGCCAGCCAAAGACCACCCTTGCAAGCTGGTTTTTCTACGGATAGCCATTTTCTTTTCTTTCTTTCTTTTTTTTTTTAATGTAAACTCTATTCTGCACATCTACAGCATACTTATTATAGTTTTCAAATAATTATGTGTTTTTTTCTCTACGAACAGTAAGACTCAGAGTGAAATTTATGATTTTTTTGTGGTTCTTTTTGGGCCCCAAAATATGTCCCATAATTCAGAGTACTATGTTTAGTAAAGTCTTTTCTTCACATAAGTATACTCCCACCATCACATACATTAATTTGCCTCAATTTGTTTTTAATTTTTAGAGGTTTTTCCTTTTGATTTAATTTAAATATTATATAAAACTTATATATACAACATTTCCCAAAGTTAAAACTACATAACAGGATAGCGTCACAGAAGTTTCCTTTAATCTCAATATCTTCCACCCTTTTCCCTTTCTCCCTTGATAGGCAACCATTTTTATTTTGATTTATCCCTCCTTTGTTTCTTTTTGAAGAAGTACGCAAATGGATATGTGTGCCTGATATTTATTTATTCATTTATTTTCTCCCTTTGATGCACAAAAGATAGCATCCTACTAAACACAGTTTTACATGTTTCTGTTTTTACTTAACGATATACAGTATATTCTAAAGATACCTATCTTGGAGATGACTATGGCCCAGAGATCCTGCTGGTGTAACTGGGAGGAACCCTGGCAAAGGGGCAAGCTTGGGGTGGGGATGGGGAAGGAGCATGCTGGGTTCAGTTTTGAACAGGTGCCTTTAAGATGTCCAGGTGATTCTGTCAAGTAGGTAGTTGCATCTGCCGGTCTGTATCAGGAGGAGGGTCTGTGCTGAGTGTTGATCAACATTTGAGAGTCAATAAGATGTAATTAAAGCCATGAGAGAGGATGAGGTCTCTTAAAAGGGAATGTGGAATAAGATGGGGAGAGCCTTGAGGAGCTCCAGCATTCAGGGAACCAGCAGGGAGGAACAGCCAGCAAAGGTGGGGAAAACCTTGGTGAACACAGATAGGCACGTGGGCTCTGGATTGTTCTGTTCATCTACATTTCTTATTTTGGGGTTTTGAGAAGGAGGTCGTGATTGGAGTTTTTCTGCCCACAATTGTATCACACTCTAAAGACGTAATCCTTGTGCCCTGTGGCTCTGTCCTCACAGATGCAGCGTGCTGCTGGGCATTATAAATAACAAACATTTTTATTGTCATTGGCCACTGATGAAGCCTGCCAGGAGTCCCGAGGGAGGGAGGTGGTGAATGTTCTTGTTTTACAGGCAGAGATGTAGTCAGAGGTGTGTGGCCTTACGGAGAGCCACAGCTCACCTCCTGTTGTATTCTTAACCCTTTTGAGGCTAGCCATAGAGGCCCAGGTCCATTTATCAAACTTTCAGAAAAAGGGGTGCCCTTTACTGATCTCTGAGGATTTTAGTGACATCTTAGGTCAAGGTCTTTCAAGGCAGGGGGTTGACAAAGGGCTCCACAGTATGCTTCACCCCCGCCCCCCCAGCCAACCCTGCCGTTTAGACATTTAGAGGTTAATTTTGGACAACAACCTCATCTTTTATAATTTTTTTATTATTACTTTTTTATTGAAGTATAGTTGATGTACAATATTATGTAAGTTACAGGGGTACAACATAGTGATTCATAGTGTTTAGAGGTTATACTCCATTTATAGTTATTATAAAATATTGGCTATATTCCCTGTGTTGTACAATATATTCTTGTAGCTTATTTATTTTATACATAATAGTTTGTACTTCTTAATCCGCTATCCCTAACTTGCCCCTCCCTTCTTCCCTCTTCCTACTGGTAACTGCTAGTTTGTTCTCTGTATCTGTGGGTCTGCTTCTTTTCTGTTATATTCACTAGTTTGTTTTATTTTTTAGATTCCATATATAAGTGATATCATATAGTATTTGTCTTTCTCTGTCTGACGTATTTCATTTAGCGAAATACCCTCCAGGTCTGTGCATGTTGTTGTGAATGGCAAAATTTCATTCTTTCTCATGGCTGAGTAGTATTCTATCATATATATTTTATATACCACATCTTTATCCATTCATCTATTGATGGACAGTTAGGTTGCTTCCATATGTTGGCAATTGTAAATAATACTGCTGTGAACACTGGGGTGCATGTGTCTTTTCAAATTAATGTTTTGTTTTGTTTTTTGGATATATACCCAGGAGTGGCATTGCTGGGTTGTATGGTAGTTCTGTTTTCATTTTCTTGAGAAAACCTCCATACTGTTTTCCACAGTGGCCAATTTACATTTCCACAAAGAGTGTATAAGTGTTCCCATTTTTCCACATCCTTGCCAACATTTGTCATTTGTGTCCTTTTTTTTCTTCTTTGTGTATGTGTTCTTTTTGATGATAGCCATTCTGACAGGTGTGAGGTGATATCTCATTATAGTTTTGTTTTTTTTTTTTTGCGGTATGCGGGCCTCTCACTGTTTTTGGCCTCTCCCGTTGCGGAGCACAGGCTCTGGACACGCAGGCTCAGCGGCCATGGCTTACGGGCCCAGCCGCTCCGCGGCATGTGGGATCTTCCCGGACCGGGGCACAAACCCGTGTCCCCTGCATCGGCAGGCGGACTCTCAACCACTGCGCCACCAGGGAAGCCCCTCATTGTGGTTTTGATTTGCATTTCTGTGATTAGTGATGTTGAGCATCTTTTCACGTGTCTGTTAGCCATCTGCATGTCCTCTTTGGAAAAACGTGCCCATTTTTTAATCGGGTTCTTTATTTTGTTGATGTTGAGTTGTATGAGCTGTTTATATATTTTGGATATTAACCCCTTATTGGTTATATCATTTGCAAATATTTTCTCCCATTCAGTAGGTTGTCTTTTCATTTTGTTGATGGTTTCCTTTGCTGTGCAAAAGCTTTTAAGTTTAATTAGGTCTCATTTGTTTATTTTTGCTTTTATTTCCTTTGCTTTAGGAGACAGATGTAAAAAAATATTGCTATAATTTATGTCAAAGAATGTTCTGTCTGTGTTTTCCTCTAGAAGTTTTATGGTTTCCAATGTTACATTTAAGTCTTTCAGCCATTTTTAGTTTATTTTTGTATATGGAGTTAGAGAATGCTCTAATTTCATTCTTTTACATGTAGCTGCCCAGTTTTCCCAGCAGCATTTATTGAAGAAATTGTCTTGTCTCCTGTATATATTCTTGCCTCCTTTGTTGTAAATTAATTGACCATAAGAGTGTGGGTTTATTTCTAGGCTGTCTGTTCTGTTCCATTGATATATGTGGCTCTTTTTGTACCATTACCATACTGTGTTTTGTTGGGTTTTTTTTTTGCGGTATGCGGGCCTCTCACTGCTGTGGCCTCTCCCGTTGTGGAGCACAGGCTCTGGACGTGCAGGCTCAGCGGCCATGGCTCACGGGCCTAGCCGCTCCGCGGCATGTGGGATCTTCCTGGGCCAGGGCACGAACCTGTGTCCCCTGCATCAACAGGCAGACTCTCAACCACTGTGCCACCAGGGAAGCCCCCATACTGTTTTGATTACTGCAATTTTGTAGTATAATCTGAAGTCAGGGAGTGTGATTCCTCCAGCTCTGTTTTTTTTTTCTCAAGATTGTTTTGGCTATTTGGGGTCTTTTGTGTTGCCATGCAAGTTTTAAAATTATTTGTTCTAGTTCTGTGAAAAATGCCCCTGGTAGTTTGATTTCATTGATTCTGTAGATTGCCTTGGGTAATATGATCATTTTAACAGTATTAATTCTTCCAATCCAAGAGCATGGGATATCTTTCCATCAGTTTGAGTCATCGTCCATATCTTTTATCAGTGTCTTATAGTTTTCCAAGTACAGGTCTTTTACCTCCTTAGGTAGGTTTATTCTTAGATACTTTATTCTTTTTGATGTGATGGGAAATGGGATAACAATCCTTAATTTCTCTTTCTGATAGTTCATTGTTAGTGTATAGAAATACAACAGATTTCTGTGTATTAATTTTATATTCTGCAACTTTATCAGATTCATTGATGAGCTCTAGCAGTTTTCTGGTGGTGTCTTTAGGATGTTTCTATCTATAGTATCATGTCATCTGCAAACAGTGACAGTTTTACTTCTTCTTTTCCAATGTGGATTCCTTTTATTTCTTTTTCTAGTCTGATTGCTGTGGCTTGGACTTCCAATACTGTGTTGGATAAAAGTGGCGAGAGTGGGCATCCGTGTCTTGTTCCTGATCTTAGAGGAAATGCTTTCAGCTTTTCACCGTTGAGTATGACATTAGCTGTGGGTTTGTCATATATGGCCTTTATGAGGTTGAGTTATGTTCCCTCTGTGCCCACTTTCTGGAGAGTTTTTTGTCATATATGGATGTTGAATTTTGTCAGAAGCTTTCTCTGCATCTATGGAGATGCTCATATGGCTTTTCTCCTTCAGTTTGTTAATATGGGTTTTATCACATGGATTGACTTGCAGATATTGAAAAGTCCTTGCATCCCTGGGATGAATCCCACTTGATCATGGTGTAGGATGCTTTTAATGTGCTGTTGGATTCAGTTTGCTAATGTTTTGTTGAGGATTTTTGCATCTATATTCATCAGTGATATTGGCCTGTAATTTTCTTTATTTGTGATATCTTTGTCTGGTTTTGGTATCAACAACCTCATCTTTTAAAATATAAGTGTGGTACAGACTATCTCATTTTCATTTATCTTGAAGTTTAGAGGAGTAAGGCTCACACAAGTGAATTGTCTTTGTAACTGAGGGTTACTGTATTACATTTTTTTGTTTTTGTTTCTGTTTTTGTTTGTTAGTTTTTCAATGGATCAGTAGCAAAAAATATAGTACCATTAATTTAACTTTTTATTGATGCACCATGCCAGCAAATGGTCCTCAATTATTCAGGGATTCTACTGCCAGCTTTCCTCTGCATGCCCCCTTTTCTTACTCCCCGAACTATTAAATAAATGGAAAGGAAAAACAGTATTCTGTGTGTATAAGCAGTCTTACAAAGAGAGGGTGAGTGCTAAGACTGTGCTTAGAGGTTGTGCTTAGTAGCAAGCTGGGATTCGGAATTTGGATGGGGAGGGAAAAAGAAAGGGATTTTAACTTGGGGCTGGGGAGCTCTTATGGCAGAGGGGGACAGCTGTGGGGACTCTAGGCAGCCTTAGGGCAGGAGGGAGGTCCCTGAAAGTGGAAGGTGGCAAGGAGGTGGGAGAAGGTGGACCCAGAGAACAATCTTGCTCTCTGTCACTTCACTTAGGGCAAAATCACCCCTCTTGCTTAGCCTATAGAAGCAAGGTTTATTAGTGGCTTTTTGGGTTAGAAGATAATATTTTTGGCTCCAGATGATGGGAAAGGCTTTGAAAAGCAAAAGAATGTCTTTCCTGTTGTTCTAGTGAGCTGATTTTTTGCAACTAGTTTATGACTTCAGTATTTCAATACTTAGCAGATTATTTGAAAGCTCTTTTGGGGGTAATCAGGGAGGAAAAAAAGGAACACATAGAAATGCTTCCCACCCCACCCCCTTTCTTTTCCATAGTAGGAGCAAGAACTAATTCATAAAATTAAAACCAAAGTCCCTAGAATCCTAAGCCAAATGAGAACATTTTCTCATTGACACCTCATTAAACTAAAACTGGAGAAAAACATTTGTTTGAGCCTGATTGAGGCCTGGGTCACACTTAATCCAAGCATTTTCCTGTAGGCTAGGTTCTAAAATATAAGAAGGTAGATCCTTGTACTGTTTCTGTCTATTCCAGGATGCAGCTGTGTTTCATCTCTCATGCCCAGTCTGATTGTTTGTATGGTGTCCATGGTGGAAAGGATTCTGGGGCTGCTTCTAGGCTCCAGAGTAAAGAAATTATTCATTGATGTCTGCCTTGAGCAAGGGACTGGGGAGTGGTAGCGTGAATTGCCTGTCCTTGGGCTGGTGCATGTTTCTCTATCTGGCTGCACCCACCTGGGGAATTTTCAAAGGCCTGGGCTGTACCTATAGAGATTCTGATTCAGTTGTTCTCTGAAGCCTTGGATCAGTGTTTTCTTAAAGTGCCCAGGTGATTCTGTTATATAGCCACTGTTCTGGTCCTTAGACCGTTTCCCTGAAGCACAAACCAATTTGGGGAGGACAGGAGGTGTTCAGTTCTACGTGTGTTAAGTTTGTAATAATAACATGACATCCAAATGGGAAAGAAAGAGCCAGTGAGAATTTGGGGAGGGAGACCTGGGAATTATTTTAACCAACATAGTATTATTTCTTGAAACCCTGAGAATGAGTTGCTAAGCTTTTCAAGGGAAATGAAGATTCAGGGAAGGCCTGAACTTGGGGCATGCCCAACCTTGAGGTAGTTTCTGTGCAATGTAGAGGTACTGAAAAGATGTGGGTGCTCTCCCAGAGCAGGGATGCAACTGGGCCTCTGGAAGGAGTGGGCACCAGGGGCCCCATCACTCACCGTCTGCATCCCCTCTGCCTCCCCTTCTGTTCATCTCCTGTCTCTTACTTCTCTTGCCCTGCTTCCTCTGCTCACTGTCCCTGGGGTAAGATGAAACATGGCCACTAACAGCTCCCAAAGTTTACATCTTTCAGCTGCAGCATCTGGAGGCTGCCTTTCTGCTTGGTCCCAGTTCCAAATTCCCTAGAGAAGGAACTGTAGCTGACCCAGCTTGGGACTGCTCTGGCCAGTGTGAGGGAGGGGAGCATCCTGTGGCGTGACCTCTAGGGGTGGAGGGGAAGGTCATTTCCCAAAGGAACAGGAGTGCTGTGCAGACAAAGCTGGGGGTCTCCATTCCTTTAGCTCTCTTGGAGATGGGCAGACTAGTGGGCAGAGGGCTAGGAGACTGCTCTTCTTCAAAGTTTGGTTTCAGGAGAACTAAGTTCTTACTAGGGAGTTCCCAGATCCCTAGGGCATCCCTAGGGCATCCCTAGATAAAGACTGCAGAAGTCTGTGAGCTCCCTGCAGTTGTGTGCAAAAATGTGATGTTTTCATGCTTAGGCATGTTTTCTGGGAGGATAGTCCATTGCTTTTCTCAAAGCGGAGAGCAGCAATTTTAATGAGGTGGGAGCCAAATTCCAGGAGTGAAAGAGTAGGTAGTGAGGAAGTAAAGGTTGGGAGCCCTTCTGCCCCTTCCCCACAGCCTGCCTGAGCTTCCTCCCAAGCCTCTTTTGTACCTTTTTCTGCCCAGAATGTTGATCCAGTCAACGCTAAGCAAGCGGGTGTTGACTTTTAGTGCAGTGACTCATGTAGCAGGTAGTATTAGTTCATCGGGCAATTAGTCTTTCCTAGTAGTTTAAATGCTGACTATTCTCATGTCTTCATATGTTTATTTCACA
Source organism: Monodon monoceros (assembly GCF_005190385.1). Taxonomy (NCBI): domain Eukaryota; kingdom Metazoa; phylum Chordata; class Mammalia; order Artiodactyla; family Monodontidae; genus Monodon; species Monodon monoceros. Next base: position 21,868,153 of record NW_021703769.1, on the reverse strand, counting down.
TCTGCCCAGCCAGATGCCAGCCCCTGGGCAGGAACCTTCACTTCCACCCTGCCGTCTTTGCGTGATTGCCTCAGTCTCTTCTGTTGAAAGCTCAGAAACTGGGTTCCATCAGTTTCCTTAGAAAGAGACTGTTTTGGCTCTTAGAACTGGGAATTTCAAGGCACACCTGGGTTCAGAAGGTCACAAGGTCTTCAGGGCTCTGTCTCTCCATCTCCTGGCTCTCTAGGAGTGTTGGGTTCATTCTGAGGCCCTTGCCACGTGTCAGGAGGATACAGCAGCCCCAGTCTGTGTCCTTATCGCTCATGATTTACAAGCAAGGGAAGCCATTTCTCTGCCTATGCTCACTTTCCAGATCTCATGGAAAGCCTCTGCTTGGCTCTGGCTTGGCCACATGTCTGTACTTTGCCCCATAGGTGGGAAGGGGCATTGGGTCCATTTCTGGCCAGACCACATTATACTGGCCACTCCTGTGGTCACAGTGACTCGGAGTCCCCCAGAACCACATGGGACAGGGAAAGGGCATGGCCCCGATGGAGAGTGGGTGCTGGGCAGACAAAGACAGCTGATGCCCAGCACTGTGATCCGGCAGAGGAGAGCTCACCAGAATTGATGGCAGGAGTGGTGGCTTTCTATGTGATGCCCACATAGACTTCACTGTCAACCAGAAAGCCCTGCAGTGTTTGGAGCCCTGAAAGGGATGGAGCCTTCCCGGGGGCAGCGGGGCAGTGGCCTAGATGTTCAGGGGGTCTTGATTTTAAACTAGACCCCCGATTGCCAGCGAAGGCTGCCGTAGTAAATAATTAACTTGGGCAGGTGCACACCCATTCTCAACACCTCAGGAGACAGTCTTGCAGAACCAGCTTTGCAGTTCTGCTCTGTTTTTTTTTTTTAAGCTTGGGAGGCGTTTACAGTCGAATTGGGCGGCAGGGTGTTTTTTGCTTAACAAGCAGTTCTTGAGAGACTGCTGTGCGGTGGGCAGGGCAAAGGTCTAAACATGGTCTCGAGATGTGTACCGGCTCGTGGGAGAGACGGCGGAATACACATGGAGCCGCAGACCAGCCGGTGGGCAGGGCCTGCGGTAGTGCTGAATCATGTCTGGAATGAGCTCCCCGGGCTGTTCTCTCTAATCACAGTTCTCCTCGCCTGCCAAGCGCATCCTGGACTCTGTCTCCGTTCGCCTTGTGGAGCCCACATGGACGGCCTCCCCCGCTTGGTTTCAGCTAGTCCTGTCCTCCTCTCAAGGCCAGTGCTAGTCCCAGCCCCGCAAGGTGTCCCAGCCCCCACCCTGCCCAGGGCCTCGGGCAAGAGCGTGCAGCAGGACGAGCCAGAGCTTCAGCACTGGGCGCCTTCCCCTCCCTGAGCCCGTGTCCCAAGCTGGAATAGGAGGGCTTTCATGCCCAACCCACGTCATTCTTGAGGATCAAGTGAGGCAAGGTGCGTGAGGCTACCTGAGCATAGCACAGTGGTCTTCTTTCCCTGGACCATTTTAGAGGAAAGAAGAGTTTCAGTCTGTGTAGAATGACATTTTGTCCTGATTTATTGGACTAAATACACACTGAACTGTATAGTGGAAATCATAAAATTCTGTGTGCTTTCCCTGCTGGAGGAGATTTGATGCATTGTGGCACATATTCGATTATTTGAATCTGATGAATAGCAGCAGTTTTCTGGCCTTGTAAGTGGCTGTGGAGCTGCTTCATTATTGATGAGGCCTGTGTCACAGAGAACACCTCCGCAGACCCAGGAACCACCTGGTGGGCTGGGGAGTGGGGGGTGGTTTCTTTTACTCCCCAAAGTGAGATTGCTGAGGGAACTGAAAATTTGCTTCAGAGGAAGCGCGATTGAAAGGTGGGGCCGCAGTGTTCAGGGTCTGCCGTCTTCCTGGCTTGTACCAGCAGCGTGCATTTGAAGAGAAATTAAGTCAGCCATTTATTGAGTCATTCTTACCAGCTAAGAATTAGGAGCTACACCTCTGTGTGGCTAGGACCTCAGCGTCCGAATCACGTGTGTAACCGCTGCCTTTGCTTCCCTGTCCCTTGGGGGGAAGGCGGATGTGCCCCACTGGGTTAGTTGGGATGTCTTGGCGAACCTCAGTTTCCTTGCCTGTAAAATGGGGCTCGCGGAGATGGGCTTATCAGGGTGATGGGAGGCTGAGCAGCTGCTGTTTGTGAAGCGCCCACGTGGTGCAGATCATGTAGTGTGCGTCCTTTTCTTCATTACCCTGCACTGCCCGGCACAGAGGCTGCATGCACTGGGCACAGATAGATTGGTGACAGGTGCTGAGCACCTGTGCAGAGCATGAAAGAGAACAGAGCATCTGGGAGATACTGGCTGGCCAGTAGCCCAGAAGTGACAGGGTGGGCTGCATGAGAGGGCATGCCCGGGGACAGGGCCAAGGCTGCAGTGGAATAGCTCTGGAGGCCACTCGAGGGTTCTTGGAATCTGATTTATACAAATAGGGACACCTGGAGGTTCTTGGAATCTGTCTTATACCAAGAGGGAACCAGCAACACGTTTAAAGGAGAAAACAGACTGGTCAGGACGGTTGTCTTAGAAGAATAGGCTCTGAAAGCAGTGTGGTGGGTGGTGAGGAAAACCTTGGGAGGGGGAGGCAGGAGACTGGGGGCTCTGAACCGGCTCAGTAGTGTGTGTCCAGAGGGGGACCGGGCAGAGTTGAGAGCCGCATGGAAAGCAGAGTGGACCGGCCACGGGGACAGATCGGATGTGGAGGCACACAGGGAATGGCGAGAAGTCAGAGATGGCTCAGCGGTGTCTAGCTTGGGTAACTGGGTGGGTGACGATGCCAGAAACTGAGCTGGGGGAGAGAGGAGGAGGTCTGGGTTGAGGAGGAGACAGATAATGTGCTCAGATGACTCAGTGACTGTACTCTGTCCACGCGCCCACAGAGAGCTGCTCTCAACTGTAGGAGCAAAGCCTGACTCGAGGAGTGCTAACCCACTTCCCTGACTCCTGCCACAAGCAAGGGGGTTCTGAATGACCCATCGGCAGGATCCGGAACAAACTGTTATTGTCATTCCACAGTCACCTGTGCTTCTAGGCGCTGCTAATAACTAGGGAGAAAGTAGATGTCACAGTTAACTCTAATTCTTGGTTGCCATCAGCGCCGAGGTCCCTAGGAAACCCGGGAGAGGCTATACCATACAGCCACTGAGAGCTTAGGTTCATCCTGGCCCTGCCACTTGCCAGCTGAGACCTTAGGCAGGTCACATAACCTCTCTGAGTGTCTCTTCTTTCGTCTATCAAATGGGGCTCGTTATGGCCCTTTGTGAGGCAAAAATAGGATATATCCAGGCCTCAGAACACAGGGCCTGGCATGTTGTAAATAATACTAGCAGCTGTTGTGGATGTTATTATTAGTATTCTTATTGGTGGCTATATCTAGCCATGCTTTAGGATATGAATATTGGGTTTAAAATCTGCTGTGTCCTCTCTACTTATGGGAAAAGTGAGGCTTAGTCTAAAGTGTTACATCTTCATGATGATGAACAGCAGTGAAGTTCCCATGCTTATGGGAGATCTTGTGTTTTCTTTCATTTCATTCATTCATTCATTCATTCAGGAACAATTGAAGCTGTCCAAGGACTAGTAGGGGATACCATCATGAGCACATATGGCTTAGTGCTAAATGAGTGGCATTGTAAGGTTCCTGGGTGCCTGGGGCATAGGGGTGGAGGAGGGGATGCACCTGCTGGAGGAAGAGGAGCAGAGGAGGAAGGCTAGACAGTGAGTAGCAGCCCTTGGGCTGGGCCAAACCATGGGGAAAGGTTTACTGGGTGGCCAAGGAAAGGAGGGTGCTCCTGTTGTTTAGGGGTGAGCAGCAGAAGCCCTGGGGCCTGGCCCAGTGTGAGGGGTGGAGGAGAGCTCAGGGGAGGCTGGAGAGGTGATCTCCTTAAGCTGCCATCCCAGCAGCAGGACATGAGACTGTGGGTGATGGAAGCCACTGGAAGGTGTAAGGTGGGGGGCTCTGCATTTTAGAAAAATTCTTTTGGCAGGTGCACAAGGCATGGCATAGAGAGAGCAGGGAGGCTGGTTGGCAGTGGGGGAACTGAAGTAGGGCCTTTGATGCTCAAGAGAGTGGCCAGGTCAAGGTGGATGAGGTCTGAGCAGCAGGACTTGGTGACTGATTGGACGGAGGGGAGGAGGGGGAGGGTGGGGTTGCCAGGACCCTGGTTGCTATGACCATGGGTGGGGAGGAGGGCCAGGCCAGATGGAGATGGGGCCATGCACCTACACCTGAGTTGTAGGTGCCTGGGAGGTGCCACTTCCAGTCATCTGACAGACAGCTGGGTCAGGAGAGAGGTCTGGGAGGTGACAGAAAGGATGAGGTGAATGAGAGAAGGTCTGTGGCGTAAGGGAAGTAAGGGAAGCACTGGGGACACAGCTGCGCGTCCTCATCTCTGGATTCTGAACTGGCCCCACTGAAACCAGAGGAGGCGCCCAGCTTGAGCTCAGAGGGGGGCTCCATCCCTGGAGATCCTGGTGGGCCTCGGCAAGTTCCCTGTGCATAAACGCTTTGCCTAATCAGGCCCTGTTTGCCCAGGGCATGCAGGGACTGACTGGTTTCCACTGGCCGCACAGGTACTGCGCTGGGGATGGTTTCCAGCTCCCAAAGTCTGCAAAGGCATTGTGCCCTGTGGGGTTTGCCTTAAACAGTAGCCTTCCTGCTGGGCTCTGCAGCCATCAGCCTGTGCACTTGACACACTGGCTCCTCTGAGGTTTTGTTTTGTCTGTTTGTTTTTCTAATGGGCTAACTTTTTACTTTTCTTTCTTTCTTTTTTTTTTTTGCCAAGTTACAAAAACAGTATCAGCACAAGGGGACAGGCTGGGGAAGTCCAGAGCGCAATCAGAGACCTGGCCAGGGGAGGGGCCGGTCCCCTGGTTATCTTGGGAAGATCCCCCATGGGTGCCTGGGACTGGGCTGGGCCTTTACACCTGGTGTCTCAGCTGGCAGGCGGGCAAGGTGGAGAGCAGACAATGATGGCCGATAAGAGGGAGCTGACAGACCTTTGGACTGGGCCTTAGGTAGGGACCGCCCCGCCACAGCCATGGTCCTGCCTCTTCTGTCTGACGGAGACTCGAGGCTGGGGCCAGGGGCTGACGGTGAGCAGGGAAGGACAGAGAGTAAGGCAAGCTGGCAGCTCGGAGCTGGCCAATTAAACACGAAGAAATACTTTTCCAGAAACAGCGTGCTCCCTCCTCGTATTCTTAGTGTGCTATTTGTTTTCCCATTTTTAATAAAAGAACACAAGTACCAAAAACATTTCCTTACTGTTAGTGCTGGGGACAGCGGGGGTGGGGGTCAGGGCACCTGAATAAAGGGGCAGCCACTGCTCAGCCCATTTCTTCCATGAGGGGGTTCGGGGCCAGTGTCACTGGATGTTTAAAGTTTTCAAGGAAAGCAAGGACTCCAGATCGAATGGGAAATCTCCCAGTTGGCTCAGATTCTTAAAAATAAACACTGCAGGCCAAGTGAAGTCTGCCTGTGGGCCGGACGAGGCCTATGGACTGTGGCTCGTGTTCTCTGGGCTTGATGGGACTCTGTTAACATCCTGCCTGGCCGTGGTACGGTGTGATTTATCACCCAGGGAGGAGGGGACACCCGACGGGACTGAGGCCACTCCAGAGTCTCCTGTGACATGAGCCTGTGAGGCTGTGACAGGCTGAGTCCCTTCCCCAGAGTCCACTTTCTTTATCAGCTCAGTGAAGGCCAGGGCTGGCTCTGTGGTTTTGAACCTTTTTTCAGCAGCAGAACCTTTGTTTAAACCAAATCTTACAGGGAACAAATCACAATGTACATGACAGATAAAAACCAGGGCTGTCCCAGATGTAGGGAGGGTCTGGAGTTCTGCCCTGAGGCTGCCCTCTCCCCTTTCCCACAGGGCACCTCTGCCAGGCGCCGCAGGACTCTGTGTGGTAGCCGCCTGGGCCGCGCTTTCCACCCTTCCCTGCCCCAGCATCTGTGCTTGAATGGGCGGAGGAGAGTAGCAGGGCCAGCAGGAGAGCAAGCCACAGTAGGTCTGCCCACAGCCGGCTCCCCGCCCACATTCTGCCCAGTCCCTGCCCACCGTGGCCCGCCGGCCGCAGGGTGCATTTGCACTTACTGGGGGCTTTCCATGCATTTTTGCCTCCTCACATCAGCCCTCCAAGTTGCGCACCACTGTTTCCATATCACAGGTGGGTAAGCCAAGACTTAGAAAGGGGAAGGGTGTTGCCCACAAGGTCACTTGACTGGAACTGGGGGAGCCTTGATTCCTCCAGGACTGTGAGACTCCAAAGGCTGCCTCCTCCCCTCGGGCCTCCTCCCTTATCCTTCACCTGCTCCCCGGGGACAGTCCCAAAACATGTGGATCCTGGGGCCTGGCAGTGACGGTTTCCATCCCTTGTGTCTCTGCGGCACGCTTCTGTTTGCAAAGTCCCCTCAGACATGATCTCATTTTGCTGGTGTCAGGCTTGATTTGTCTAAGCAGGACTCTCCTTTCTGTCACCACACAGGAGGCAGAACCATCTGAGCCCCGAAGTGCGGAGGTGACGAGGAAGCCCAAGGCCACTGCTCCTTCTGCAAACAAGAGACCCAAGAAGGAGGCCAAGAAGAAGCGGTAGAAGAGGCGGCCTATGGAGCCCAGTGGGCGGGCAAGGGCCTTGGGGGCAGCCCTCCTGGGGCTCAACGTTCTGTTCCCTCACTTTATCCCGGGCTCAGGGTCTGAGGTGGCTGGGACGCCCTCTGACCACAGAGATCTGGACAGTCACGATAGTTCCCAGGGCCCGGTGGGCAGACCACCACTTCCTCTTTCTTCTGCTTCCATGATGGTTTAGGGCCAAGGGGACTAAAACACCCTGTGAGCAGAGACTGACTTGGAAGTCTCTTCAGAAGTTGGGTCAGCACAGAGTTGCATTTTCCTACTGAATCCTCGTGTCCTGCCTTTAGTCACCCACGTTGTAGATTTACACTGCATTTTCGAGTCATTATCTGATGCTGACAAGCCCCACCCATCTCCCATTATCTGTGCCCCCGCAGATCAGATCTGCTGATCAGTCACCTTTGTCTCTGCTTGTGCAGATGGAGCTGGGCCAGGCCTCCCCTGTTTGTCTAGGTCAAGGCGCCAACGCCACTGCAGTGCTAGGGGTCCCACTAGTGCAACAGCCAGGCCTGAAAGATGCCTGGAGTGAGAGCCAGTGGAAGACCCAGCCAGGGTGATGCCCCATCCTCCTCCAGCACATGGAAGGGATTTGGCTGAATGAGCGTGTTTTCTTGGGCCCAGACTTCCTGAGCATCTGAAAAGGGGGAGGGCTTGTCAATCTCAGACCACCCTCTTTTCAGCCCATCATAGCACATTCAACGTGTACCTTTTGGCTTCTGTCTGTGCCCCCTCCCACACCCCTAGTTCTTTCAGGCCCTGACCGGTGAGGAAAAGTCATTTGGGGAAGTAAACGTTAATAAACGGCCCCACACGCTGAGCTGCCTGTGTGTCGCCTGCGCTGATGGGGAGCGCTGGTCCCTCCCCTGCGGGGTGCAGGAAGGGTGCACCCCCAGAGAAGTGGGACAATGGGGCCGGGGATGGCCGGAGCGGGGGCCGTCTGGTCAGAGCAGCTCCGGGATGAATTTTAGGAAGGGTCCAGCCAACTGCTTCGTGTGGCCCTTAGTCACTGGAAATGCGGTGAACGTCCATGCGTGTGTCAGAGTTTCCACTTGGGCCGGGCCCCTCTCAGTCCCTGGTTCCTGCTGCCTGAGGAAGACGCTGCTTGTCTTTAAAGCAGCTTGAGGAAAACTGAGCTGGAGGCCTTACGTGGCATGGGGTGGGTCACACACAGGTCCTGTCACGTGCCCTGAATCAGCCACCAAGGAGAAGCCTCGATCTATGGTACCTCTGAACGCCTGGCTGGTTTACAGTTTGCCAAACACTTTCCCAAATGTTGTCACAACTGATGAGGTGGAACTTAAGGGATGAGCATGTGTCATCTCCCTTTTAGAGACGGGAGACTGAAGTCCTGATGACTTGAGAATGCCAGAACTCGGACTTGGGCCCAGTCCTTGGCCCTTTTTTCAACATTTAACAAATATTCAGTGAGTGTCAGCAGGCTGGTGCTGTGATGGGCCAGCCTGCCACGGAGGGCCTGGCAGGATCCCAGCACCCCAGGTTTTAGGAGGAGCCCGGGGACTGGAGTGCCTGCACAACAAAGGGCCAGGCACAGCCAGATCCTAGCGGAAGGGGCTTCTGCTGAGTGTTTCTGTTCACAGACATTTACTCAGTCTCTTAGATGCCTTATGCCACGCTAGGGCAGGGGATGCAGAAATAAGGAGGCCTCCCAGAAGCCCAGAGTGAGCCTGGCCCAGTGGGAGACTGAGACGTGTACACAGCCTGGGTGTGGAGAGCTGTCCAGCGAGGGAGCAGTGGGTGCTGTGGGAGCTGGGTGGGGCCCAGCTTGGCCTTGAGGCAGGCAGCACAGCCGCCTGACAGAGTGGAGTAACTGAGCTGAGTCTTAAGGGCCCAGCTGGAGTTGAGACCGGAGGGGAATTATGCTGGGAGAGTAGGGGCCAGACCTCTAGAGCAGACCTGTCCAGCTAACGGGAGGGGAGACAGCTCTGGAATCACAGGAGCAGGGCCGCCTCCGTAGGTCTGACTCCCTTAAATTGTCTCCTGTAGAGGCTGTTTGCCAGAGAACAGCCCTAGGAAAGTAAAGGTGGTCACCCTCTGCTCCACCAACCCCTTACTCCACACTTGCTTTGGACAGAGCTTGCAGCATTTGGCGCTCCTGGCTTCCAGGACCCCACCCTTGCCTGGTTTTCCTTCTACATCACTGGTTCCTCCTCATCAAAGGGGGCCCAGGTCTCAGTCCTTGATCTCTCTGCCCGCACTCCCTGGGAGATCTCATCCAGGCTCATGGCTTTAAATACCACCAACATGCCTATGTCTCCCAAAGAAATCCCACCAGACCCCTCTCCTAAACTCCAGACTCATATATATCTGACTTCCTACTCGGTGTCTCCATTTGGATACCCAACAGGCATCTCAAAGTAAAGTCCTGACACCAGCAGCCCCAAGTCTGATTTTTGTGGTCTTCCCCTTCTTTTTAAAAAAATTTATTTTATTTATTTATTTTTGGCTGCATTGGGTCTTCGTGGCTGCACGTGAGCTTTTCTCTAGTTGCAGCGAGTGGAGGCTACTCTTCGTTGTGGTGCGCAGGCTTCTCATTGCGGTGGCTTCTCTTGTTGCGGAGCATGGGCTCTAGGCATGCTAGCTTCAGTAGTTGTGGCACGTGGGCTCTAGAGTGCAGGCTCAGTAGTTGTGGCGCATGGGCTTAGTTGCTCCGCGGCATGTGAGATCTTCCCAGACCAGGGATTGAACTCATGTCCTCTGCATTGGTAGGCAGATTCTTAACCACTGTGCCACCAGGGACGTCCCAGGTCTTCCCCTTCTTAAAGGGCATCTTAATCCTTTCAGTTGTTCAGGCCAAAAGCCTTGGAGCCACCCTTGACTCCCCTCTTTCTGTGACACTCCACTTTTGATCCTTAAGTGGTTCCTTGCAACTTGACCTTCAAAATCCAGAATGAGACCCACCTTACCACTTCTCTCTACTACCATGGTCCAGCCACCATCGTCTCATGGATATTGCAGCAGGCTGCTCATGGTTAATCTGTTCTAGACACAGCAGCCAGGGGCATCCTTAAAACCCATAAGATCACATCCCTCACCTGATCCCATCTCACTCAGGTAAAGGTCAGTCTTCACTGGGACCCATAAGGGCCTGTAAGAGCCATTTTACCTTCTTCACCTGTCTGATTTCGTGAGAGACCACTTCCCCCCTTGCCCACTCTACTGCATCCTCATTGATCTCCATCTTCCTCAGGCAAGTCTGGCAAGCCCTGCCTTAGGGCCTTTGAACTTGCTGTCCTTTAGATACTGTGCCTCATGTGGTGGACAGAATAATGGCTTCCTCGAAGATGTCCGGTGAACGCCTAATCCCCAGGACCTGTGACTGTGTCACCTTACATGGCAAAAGGGACTTTGCAGGTGTGATTATGGATTTTGAGATGGGGAGATTATTTTGGATTATCCAGGTGGGCCCAGCATAATCTCAAGGGTCTTAATAAGGAAAAGAGGGAGGGAGGAAAGTCAAAGAGAAGGAGATGTGATAAGGGAGGCAGAGGTTGGAATGATGTGGGTCCATGAGCCGAGGAATGTGGGCAGTGTCTAGAAGCGGCAAAGGCAAGGCTTGAGCTCTCCCCTGGAGCCTCCAGAAGGATGCGGCTCCGCCAACACCTTGATTTCAGCCCAGTGAGACCCATTTTGGACTCCTGACCTCAAGAAACGTGAAATACTACACTTGTTTTAAGCCTCCACGTTTGCGGTAATTCGCTACAGCAGCAAGAGGAAATGAAAGCACGACACTCAGGGAAACCTCTGGCCACCTAATTTGACATTCTAACCTTTCGGGACTTCCCTGGTGGGCCGGTGGGCCGCTCCCAGTGCAGGGGGCCCGGGTTCGATCCCTGGTCAGGCGACTAGATCCCACATGCGGCAACTAAGAGTTCGCATGCGACAACTAAAAAAATCCCACGTGCCACAACTAAGACTCGGCACGGCCAAATAAATAAATCTTTAAAAAAATAACTAAATAAAATTCTAAACTTTCCCCCAAACTTCTTATCCCTCACCCTTTATTTTTTCTCCTTAGTATTTACCACCATTTAACACATGTACTTTATTTATTGTCTTCTACCCCAATTGGAATGTTAGCTCCAAGAAGAAAGGAATTTTATTGCTGTTCTTGCTTATAGGTGAATCCCCGAGGCTAGAAAATTGCCTGGCACATAGCAGGTGCTCAGTAACTATTTGCACACAGGTGATAGTAGGAGAAGCTGGCCTGCCCTGACAATACAGCTTAGAGAATAAGCATTACGTGTGCCCAGACACTTTACGCGTCTGATATCGGTACATCCTCACAGCAACTCCACGAGGTTGTAGCATTAGTACCCGCATTTTAGGATGAAGACATGGAGGTGCCTGGAATTGAACTCAGTCAGGCTGACTCCAGGACCCACTCTCTAGCTCATGCTGCTCTTTCCTCCCTGGAATTCTCAAGCGGGGAGGGGGTTCTCTGGGAAAGAAGAGCTTGGGCCCCTGTGCTGGGGGCTCTACTAACCAGAGGACTAAATCATTCATGGTAAAATTACGCTTATTAATGAGGAAGAGACTGCAGGGTGAAGTGTTTGCTTTTCTAATCTTATTGAGGTGAAATTCACATAAATAAAATTAACCATGTTAAAGTATACAATTCAGTGGCATTTAAAACATTTAGTGTTGTGCAACCACCATCTCCATCTAGTTCCAAACCATTTTTGTCACCCCAAGATAAAACCCCATGCCCGTTAAGCAGTTTCTCCTCGTTCCCCTCTCCCCACAGCCCCAGGCAACCACCATTCACTACCTGTCTCTAGGGAGATTTACCTGCTCCGGATATTTGGTGTAACGAATCACACAGTACATGACCCTTTACGTCTGACTTCTTTCACTTAGCATGATGCTTCTGAGGTGCATCCATGTTGTACAATGTATCAGCACTTCGTTCCTTTTCATAGCTGAATAAAAGGCAACCTGAAGGAAATTTTGGATCCAGACAGTCTCATTTTGAATCTGGATCTCAAGGAGATGTAGCTGTGTGGTGTTAGGCAAAAGAATTCACATCTTTGATGTTCAGAGTCCACCAAATAGAGATCATACAACAACCTTGCAGGGCTATTGTAAAAATATATATACTGTGTGTATATAAGGTACCTGGAGCATAGCAGGCAGTTTATGTAAATGGCAGCAGTGAAAATGATTATTCAATCAGGGACAAATTTATCATTAAAACATTCTGACCTCAAGTCAGCCATGATCTGGCCCCCCAACTCGTTCGTTGGAAGACAAAACGAGTCCTTAGCTCCCCAGTCCTGGGAAACCCAAGTCAACGGGAGGGTTCCAGGGCTGAGCTCATGTTTGGTTTTGTATTTGTAGAGCTCTTTACATTTCTAGTAGATTTTGTCATCAGTTTTTCCCTTCCTTATATGTTCAACAGTCCTTCAAATCATGGAGGTTGAAAGCTCCATGGCAACGAAGGGGAGAGGACCTTCTAAGTAAGCACATGACAGGAGTTCATTAGTCATGGGGCAATGCAAATTAATACCACAGTGTGATACTAGAATGACTAAAATTGAAAAGACTGACCACACCAAATGTTGGGCAGGGTATGGAGTGGCTGGAATGCTCATACATTGCTGGTGGAAGTGTAAAATGGTACCACCACTTTAGAAGACCATTTGGGAGTTTCTTTAAAAAGTACAATATATATCTACCCTATGACCCAGCATTCCACTCCTAGGTATTTACCCAAGAGAAAAGAAAATATTTGTCCTTGAAAGTCTTGACTAAATTCTAGCTAGAAGGTTCATAGCAGCTTTCCTCACAATAGGCAAAAACTGGACATAGCCCAGATGCTCATCAACAGTAGAGTGGATAAGCTGTAGTGCGTTTATACGATGAAATACCGCACACCATAAAGGACGCCTCCTACTCATACACACGATAATATGAATGAATCTCAAAACTGTTATGTTGAGGGAAAGAAGCCAGACATACCCACAAACACACAAACACAATATATACTGTCTGGTTCTATTCATATGGAATTCTAAAACAGACAAAACTAACCTATGGTGATAGAGATCAGATCAGTGGTTGTTTCTGGGAGAGGGATTGCCTAGGAAGGGGCATGAGAAAACTTTCTGGGGTGATTGAAATGTCCTGTATCTTGATATGCAATCATCAAAATTGAATGCTTAAGATCTGAGCATTTCACTATGTGTAAATCACACCTTAATAAAAAATTTTCCTGTGGGCCTAGCACTAAGCTATGTGCTTTGTACACATGTTATTTAACTTGTCAGCAATTCCCATAGGTAGATATTATTGTCTCTGCTTTACAGATGAGAAAATTGAGGCTCAGGAAGTTTAAGTAACTTGCCTCAGAACACACAGCTACAAAAATGAGATTAGAACCCAGGTAGTATGACCCCAAAGCCCATGCCTCTGGGGTCTCCTCTTCTCCCTCTACCCATTCTCTGCCCCATGATTTTACAGATGGGGAAACTGAGTCCCAGAGAGGCGACTTAGCTCTTTGGCATCAGAATCAAATGAGAACCCAAATTTCTGGAGTTTCTTAGTGCATCACACATCCTCACTTGGGCAAAGTGGTCAAGTTCACTCCCACTTCTGCCCAGCGGGGGCTTGGGAGCGAAAAGTACAATTTTTAAAGAGTTGAGTATAACATTCATATTGTGAGAGACCCACACTCAGGGCATAGAGATCCTGTGACTTCAAAATGAGAGATCGAGTTCTCCATCTGTCTTTGCACTGCTGGAGTAGTTCCCGTGGTTTTCTGTGAGTGGTGGAAGCTCACCATTCACTCTCCCTGCAGTTAAACCCTGCTCCCCCCTAGGTCCCCTTACCAGACTCACCTGTTACCTCCCTCCATGTCTTCTTGGGTTGCACGATGTCCAAACTCTCCAACACATGCAGCAAGCTCCCCTCTGCTTAATTTAAGAGGAGCAAGCATGAGTTTCTCATCTTCCCCTTGACAGTCAGAGTTCTGGAAAGGATTAGCACCAAGAACAACAAAAACAGCCAATCTGATTTGGTTTTAACCCACAACCAATCAGTCAACCCTAAGAGCGGCTGTTGTCAGGTTCAGTCTATCGCGCTGTTTATGAAGCAATGTTGTCCCTGGTGTTCGTTAAGGATACCACCTTGCATTTTGGGAGAATTTGGCTCAAACCATGATAGTTTGCTCCCCCCAAAACTTGAATCTCTGGGAGGAAAAATATATATGTCCCAGCTTGTTTTCTGTCCACTAAAGAGAAACTTCATCTTGACATTTCTTTGTCTCCTCTTTAAAGGTTGCAGAATGTGTTTCGTGGTCTGCCTTTTCTCTGGACCTGGCAAATGGTGCTGTGAATGAATCACCCTGCTTCTTGGGAATGTTTTGCTCCAAGAGCTCAAGGGGGTACAACAAGATGATAAACAGCCTCTTAAGTGATCCCTCCTCTCCCCACTGTGGCGCCTGGGGCCTGTGAGTTCATAGAACTGGACCGTGGCTGAACTTTCAGAGACTGCTGCGTCCAGCCTGGTTTTGCAGACGAGGAAACCTAAGCTTTAACATTTCCGGGAGGGGAGCCGTGGAACAGGGCCAAGGCCATCTGAGTGTGATTCATCCGCTCTGATCGCCAGCCCGTGGATCGTGCCTCCATTGCTCTGAGCTTCAGCTTCCTCCTCTGGAAAATGAGGACGGGAAGCCTGATGTCCCTTTTGGTTTCCTATCATTCAGGGGCACTGTGCATCTACACAGCCGCTTGGTAGAGATGCTTAACCTGAAATGTAGTTCTCTACCTGGGAGCCAGAGAAGGATCAAGGCCTGTCCAACAGTCAGTTCAGTTCAGTTCAGATGAGATCCATTCAACAAACACACCCACACCTTCGCTCTGTCCAGACCCTGAGCTGAGCACTGGGGACACCAAGATGGATCAGATGTGGCCTGTGTCTTCAATCTGTGGGGCCAGATGGACACACAGACAATCCGATAGACTGTGGCAAACCTGGCGATGTTATGCCTGAGGGGCTTTGGGGATGGAGGAGAGTCAAGGAAGGCTTCCAGGGGGAGGTGACAGTGCCAGAGGATTAACATCTGGTGGCACTGATGAAGGAGGAGATGACGAACGGAATGAGGCATTAGGCAAGCCCCTTCTCCACTGTGGGCCTAAGTCTCCCCAGAGCACACTCGCGGGGGATGGCTAACTCAGCTGAGGGTTGTGGTCACCCCACTCTGGACTTCTGAGGTGGGGAAAGTGTTGATGTTAGTTTCTGAGCATGGAGGGCACCTGGTCCAGCAGCCAGGAGAGACTTCTTGTTCTGGCATTTGAGGCCTTGGCCCTCCTGGTCTCCTACAGGCCCACAGCCCCCAGGGAGCATCAGGGCGCCACGCCCTACAGACCTCTCGAATCTGACCAAGTCCCGGTTTGTGTGGGAACGGCTGGGGTTGAGAGAGGTGAAAGTGAGTCACTCTTGCCTCTCCTGACCCCATGCCCTGTCCTCAGTCCACTGGAGAATTGCTGCAGGCGGGAGAGAGCTCTCCGTGCTAACACAGGACTGAGGCGCACAGCTGGCTGGACGATATCAAAAAGGAAGGTATTCTGAGGTCTCCATCTCTCTGGCAAATGGCTGGAGTCCCTGAACCCAGATGACCAGGGCAGCATCCCAGGACCCTCAGATCCCTGTTAGCTGCTCCCGTCTCTCTCTGCCCTTCCCAGCCAGGCTTAGGTGCTGGAAAGTGTGGGGATACTTGCTCTGTCCACCTCCTCCCCTCCCATTCCTTCCTGACCTCGTGATCCCACCATCCCCCACCCGACTCCTCAGCCACCGTGCTGCCCAGGGGCAGCTCTAGCCGCTCTGTGGCTCAATACCCTGGAGACTTTGTTGTCCCTGCCTTCTCTTATGTGACCCCTGGTGACATCAGGCTGACCCAGGAGAACCCCCTTCCAGGAAGCCCAGAACTCCCTTCGGAGGCCTCCTCCTGCGGTCTTTTAGAAGTGAGCACTCCTTGGGGCTCTCCCTGGCTTTCTTCTCATCCTATATACAACATCCTACTCCAAGCCTCAGTTTCCTCATCAGTGAAATGGGCATAATAATGGCACCTATTCTGAGGGGTTGATGAAGGGATTAAATGTGTCTGATGCAGACTGTGTTCAATAAGTATTGGCTGAAGTATTAATTTTTTCAACATTACCATGGATACCTAAAAGGTTTCTCCAACATAATTCAGCCAAAACTGAACTCATGACTTTTTGCCCTCAGCGGGCTCCTACCCATCTCAGCAAATGGCAACTCCCTCCACTCAAACCAAAAGCCTGGGAATTAATCTCGATTCCGCCCTCTGTGTGCTCCCATGCTCCCGATCCAAGCAAGGACGGTGGGTGCTTCCTCCAAATGCACTTGAATCATGCTCTCTCCGCCACCTCCCCTGCCGGGTCTAAGCCTCCTTCACCCCCTCCTGGAGGTGTCCTAGCCTCCTTGCTGACCTCCCTGCTTCTACCTGCCCCCCTTTAATCCCCCTCCAGGCAGCTGCCAGAGGGATATTTCAAAAACATACATCAAATCTTGTCACCCCTCTTGCTTAACATCTACAGTCTTCCCAGTGCGTTTAAGTAAAGTTCAAGGCTCTCACAACAGCCCAGGAGGCTCCAGGCCCTGCTCCAGGCTCCAGCTTCACCTCCCACTATTCTCTCCCGCCACTGCCCCCACCGTACCACGGTTCCACCTAGACAAGCCCGTTCTCACCCCAGGGCTTTTGCCTGAAAGCTCTTCCCCCCAGATCCTTGTATGGCCTCTCTTTTTATCCTTCAAACTTCAGCTAAAATTCATCTCCTCCGAGAAGCCCTCCCTGACCTCCTGTCCTCAGTGGTCCCCACTCTTCCCCATCACATCCTGGGTTTCCTCCCATCCTAGCAGGTAGCACAGTCTGCCTTTCTGAATCAACAGGTTTGTTCTCTGGTTTATCCACCACCCCTCACACCAACCTGTGAACTTCACGAAGGTGGGAGCTGTGTGTATTTTATCAGCCAGTGTGTACCCACAAGATGGTAAATATTTCATCAACTCCCAAGACCTTAACCAGATCTCCACCCCTGGGCTCTGTGACCTTGGGGGAAGTTTCTCACCCTCTCTGGGCCTTGAGTTTCCTGTGCCTGGCAGGTAGAGGGGCCTGGCTGGTGATGGACTCCTCCCCCTCGCCCTGGCCCAAGGTGCAGGCGGGAGGGAGGCTGTGGCCCTATCACCTGCTGCACACAGCGCTCCACAGTGTTTGCTGAGTTGAACTGAGTCAAATGGCCCTGCACCAAGGTCCTGGAAACACAGATGCCAGAACGTCCAGGAATGAGAAGATGGCAGGGGAGCTAGCTCAAGGGCCAGGGAGCTCGTTTACCTATTGGATGATTAAATATGTTTAATTATTAGGAGGTAGCTGTGGTGGAAGTCGAGGATAGACCACCAATCGCAAGAGGCCTGGTTCAAATTGGGGTTGGGGGGAGGTGACTTCCCCAGATCCAGCCATCTGGATGGGAGAGGTCTCAGCCAGGGACCATGGTCCCAGGGGGCGCTGAGGCCTGGGCCAGCACAGGGGCTGGCTTCCTTCCTGGCTCCTGCTAGGATCCCAAACCCCCTGAGTCCCTCCCTGAGCCGGCAGGGGTGTGGGGAGAAGGTGAGGCCAGACGCAGGCTGTGTCCTGGGGCAGGGTGGCTGGCTCAGTTCTTGTTCTGGAAGACTGATTGAATGTGCTAGCCTCAGGCAGGGGCTGGGACTGGCCTTGCACTGTTCCAGTGGACCTGTGGAATCCAGGCCTGAGATTCCTGCCCCAACAAGCATGGAGCTTATTCAGAGTCAAGCCCTGGTGGGGGCAGTGCTGTGGCACAAGGATGACCCAGGTCCAAACTATACCCCCTTGGAGTTCTTGGCCTGCAGTGGGGGAAATGGATGGGTAAAATTGACGTTCCTTGTGAGAAGTGCAGAGGGCGTCCATGAAGCTTTGACCCAGACTGAGGGGTGGGGGGGTCAGGGGAGGGGCCAAAGAATGTACAGGATTAACCAGGGAGGAGAGGTGGGGAGAGGTACATCTCAAGTGGAGCAAAGAGCAAAGGTGAGACAGTGCTGCTGGTGAGCAGTGACCAGGAATTCAGCCCTGGGGGAAGATGCAGACAGCAGTGGAGAGGCTGTCCCGCCCTCTGTGGCCTTCTTTATGGGCTTTGGCCTGAGGCCGCAGGGAAGCCCCTGAAGGACCAGAGCTGTGTCCTGGAAAGAGGAACATGAAGGCAGGGGTGGAGAGACCAGAGGCCGGGAGATCAGGAGGAGGCCAGGCTGGTGTCTGGATGCACCAAGCCCCACCTGAGCATGGCGGAGGGACCCACGGAGGGGGCGGTTAAGGAGGGCGTGGTAGAGGCCATCGGTCTTGGGTGTGTGGGTGTCTGGGGAGGCTGAGGGTGCTGCGTTTCTGAGAAGGTGGAAGAGCTATTCCTAAGCTGGGGACCCAGGATGGGGGCCGGCCTCAGGGAACAGAGGGCGTGCTCTGCTTAGGGTAAGCAGAGTACCCAGGATGCCAGAATGGGGGTTGGGAGAGTGTCCTGGGGAAAGTTGTGGAGGATGACGGACAGATGGACCCCGAGCTCTAGAGAGAGGCCGGGCCGTGGGAGGGGGACTGGGGTGAGGCTGGGTGGGTGGTCCCTTCTCAGATCGTCTCCCTCTGGCTCTCTGGGGGCAGGGAGCAGGCTTGGTTATGGAATGTGAGGGAGTCAACAGCCCTGCGGGCATCCCGAAGCCAAAGAGAGTCAGGAGTTGGGGACAAAGGCCCCGTAGGATGGGCATCTGTGGGAGGCATGTTGAAACTCATTTGAGGTTCCGGAGGAATGGAGCTCCCGTTGCCTCTGGCAGTGACCTGGATAAGCCTCCTTTATTGGCCTCTCTCCTTCCCTGTCTCTTTCTGTCCCCTCACTGCAGCTTCTGGGATCACTTCCCTAATGAGTACTGGTTTCAGGCTCTGCTTTGGGAGAACCCAACTAAGATAAAGTCGAGCAGGAGCCACCAGACTGTGGGCTCCTCCTGGGCTACTACTGGCTGTGTCTTCGGCCCCAAAGCCAGGCCCTGGGCAGAGGAGCCCCCATCCTCATTACCTGCCTCTGCCCCATCCTGGAAGGGTGTGCGGACATAAACAGGGTGAGCCAAGGTTGAGGGAAAGGGGAAGAGCAGAGCCCCAGGATGTCATGGAAGAGAAGTGGGCACTTCCCCTGGGAGTCTCTCTCTTTCTCATCAGGCAGGGCCAGGATCCCAGGCAGAGGCACCTGGGGCAGGAGGTGGGGTGAGGGTTGGTGGCCAAGTGCATGGCCAGCTCACCCTCGTGGACTTTGGCCCCCCGGGAGCCCTGAGCTGTGGAGTCTATGACCAGGCCTTGCATTGGGCCTCCAGAGCACATCAGGGTCAAGGGAGCACATCAGAGTCACAAATAATCTCTATCCCTTTCTATTGCCCCTGTATCATGACCTCATTTTCAAAAACTTAAAAAATAAAGACAAGCACAAAAGAAAAAACTATTAAGCTCATCTGTGAGTCTCCCCCTCCCCCATCCCCGGGACAACTGCTAGAAACATGGTAGTGTTTATTCCTTTTGTTTTCCCTACTCCCACATTTTTTTAAAAACAGAAATGGGATTACATTGTTAATACTATAACATTTAAATTTACTAGTATAGCATGAACTCTTTCCAGGGCAAAACATATAGATGTACATTGTTAATTTTAAGACTGTCACAGTTTTCTGCTTTTCTAATGGAACCTTAGGTTGACTACACCAGAAATAATAATAATAATAATAATAACAACAATATACATTTACTGAGCGTCTAGCATGTGTGTGTCACGCTGATCACTGAACAACCAAAGGAGATGTGTACAGTTATCCCCAGTTTACAGATAGACCAGTGAGGGTGAGAGGGGTCAAGTGCCTTGCCAAAGGCCACAGAGCTATCCAGGCAGGATTCAAAGCCCTGTCTCCATAGTTGCTCTTAACCATGATGTTTGGCCACCTGGTAAGTCCCCTTTCCCGGGCCCCCATGTTCGTTTCCACCCAGATATTCTGATGAATTGAAGTCCTGTGTATGCTTTCACCTGTTCCACTTAGAGGGAAGCTTTGTATTGGAGTCGGCAGGGTGCGTGGGGGCGATCCTTTCCATCCCTCCTGCCTGTCCCTGGACATGACATTGAACCTCTTCCCTCAACAGCTATGGAAACAATGCTGGCCAGAGAGGGGAAGGGACTTGCCCAAGACCACACCGTGTAGAGGCTGCACCAGACTTCCGATTCCCCACCCAGGGGGCGGACAAAGCATGCAGGATGCACAGGACATAGAGGGTAGAGGCCCCAGCTCCAAACGACAGGGTCCGTTTCAGTCTTGCTCGCTGCTACATCCGTCCCCGACCCTGGCACAGGGCCTGGCATGCAGGAGGCATGAATGAGTAGAGAGGATACAAGGACCAAGAGGGGTCTCTGCGGAAGGCTTCCGGGAGGAGTGGCGGATGGGCCAAGGAGGGCAAGCGGGGTTTGCACAAGCTGAGGGGAGATGGTGAGCGATACTGCAAGGGCAGATGTACGGAGCGGGGAAGGAGAAAGTGTACGTTGGAGGGCAGGAATGGGACACGAGACCAAGTGTCTATGAGTCTGAGAGACCAGAGCAGACCCCAGGAGGCTCCAGGCCCAGCATCTGGGGCAGTCCCCCAACCAGCACGGAGCCCTGCCCGGGTAATTCCTGAACAGGAACAGAAGGAGGAAGTTGTATAAGCGACACTCAGCTGGTGAGTGGGAGGCAGGGCTGGGTTTCATTTCCAGACAGTCCTGGAGTTGTTCGGCTCCGGTGCCCACCCCCGCCCTTGCCCATCCCCTGCTGCCTCTGTCCTTGACTCAGGCAATGGTGAACCCCAAAGCCCAGGGAGGCTGGGAAGGAGGCATCAAGGCTAAGAAAATGGGGATGTCCCCTGGCGTGGGAATGCCCTGGGAGAGCGGCCCGATGCATCTCCTTCTCTGCCAGACCAGCTGGTGAACTCTGGAGGCCGGGGCTGCAGCTTCCACATCCTCTCAGCCTGGCAAACAAACGCCTTTCCATCCTTCAAGACCCAACCCAAATGTCCTTCATCTAGGAAGCCCCCCAAGAAATCCCCACCAAAGCAGATTGACAAATCGCTCCCTCTCTGAGCTCTCCAGCACTCAGACTGCCCTTAAAACTAAAAAAAAGAATCATTGTTTATTGAGTGCTTACGGTGACCAAGGCACTGTGCTGGATGCCTCACAGCCCTGACACCTTATTGGATTCTCTCAGCATTGCTGAGAGAAGGTTCCGTCACCAGCTTCTTTTCATCCAGCAGCACAGTGAGGCTTAGCAAGATCACATGGGTTGCAGACGGTGGGGCTGCATCTTCTGGACATGGAAGCTCATAGCTCTCTGGCTCTCCTGCTCATGGTGTTTCAGCACCTGTTTCCCCTTCTGGTTTGAGAGCCCCCAGTGGGCAGGGTCTGTGTCCCTGGACACCGGGCTCAGGGGGAGGTACTGACCCATGGACAAATCTTTGAACCTCTCAACCTGCCTTCACCATGATGAGGACCTAGACTGGTGTCTTGTATACAGCAGGCATTTGACAAATACTTGTGACATTGAGAACCCTTGATCCTAGTTGAGGCCGTCATAAACTTGCATATGACCTTAGGCGAATCTCTTCATTCCCCAGTCCTCGGTTTCCCAAGCTTTAAAAAGAAATGTTTAGGGACTTTCCTGGTGGGCCAGTGGTTAAGAATCAGCTTTCCAACGCAGGGGACGCGGGTTCAATCCCTGGCCGGGGAACTAAGATCCCACATGCCGTGGGGCAACTAAGCCCACGCGCCACAACTACTGAGCCCTCGCACCTCAAATAGAGAGCCCGTGTGCTGCAAACTATACAGCCCATGCGCTCTGGAGCACTCGTGCCACAACTAGAGAAGAAAATACTCGCATGCCACAAGTAGAGAGAATCCTGAACATCACAACTAGACAGAAGCCCGCACACCACAACGAAAGATCCCGCGTGCTGCAACTAAGACCCGACGCAGCCAAAAAAAAAAAATTAATTAATTAATTGGAAAAAAAGGAAATGTTTAGCAGCAGCTCTCTTGGCTTCCTGTCTGTCTTAAAATTCTGTCCTTTGCTCTAGAACATGATATGGCATATACCCCCCAACCAATTTCCCCTATAACTAACATCTTACATCAATATGGTTCATTTGTTACAACTAATGAACCAATATCAATGTATTATTATTAACTAATGTCCATACTTTATTCAGAGTTCCTTAGTTTTCCCCTAATGTCCTTCTTTTGTTCCAGGATCCCACCCAGGATGCCACATTACATTTAATCATCGTGTATTCTTAGGCTCCTCTTGGTTATGATAATTTCTCAGACTTTCCTTGTTTTCGATGACCTTGACAGTTTTGAGGAGAACTGTTCAGCTATTCTGTAGAGTATCTTTCTACTGGAATGTGTCTGATGTTTTTCTCGTGATTACACTGGGATTATGGGTTCTGGGGAGGAAGACAACAGAGGTGAAGTGCTACGCTCACCACATCATATCAAGGGTACATATTATCACAGTGACTTATCCCTGTTGATGTTGACCTTGACCACCTGGTGGAGGCAGTGTTTGTCAGGTCTCTCCAAGGTAAAGTTACCCCTCCACCCACCCATGCTGTCCTCTTGGGAAGGAAGAAAGTCGCTGTGAGCAGCCCACACCTAAGGAGCCGGGAGTTACGCACCCCTCCGTGAGAGCAAGTATAGTATTAGCATTTTTTTCTTCTTTAGTATCTACTTTTCAAGTACTCCCACAAAACATTGCTACATTCCATCTCCCCAACAGGCCTGGGAAATGTGGGAGATGGAGACATTCCATGAGGTGGAAGCAGAGGCTCAGGGTGGGAGGGATCAGAGGTTGGGTCAGGCTCTGTGGGTCTTGCCTCTCCCTGTTGAATGTGAAAGATGTCCAAGGTCTGGGCAGGACAGGACAGCAGAGCCTGAGCTCCAGACTCAGGAAGGCTTGAAACTGAGGTCCTGCCCTCCCTTGCTGTGGCACATAGTCTTGCTGAGCCTCAGTTTTCTCCATCTGTACAATGGGGATAACAATAGCTCCTACATTGTAGTGCTGTGAAGAACAAACACCTTGCTACACATGGACCCCAGAACAGGGCCCTGCCCAGGAAGCTCTGCACACGGTGACTGTGGGCTGTTGCGACGATGATTATTTTTACAAGCATTCTTTGAAGACCTCCTGTTGCAGACTTGTCTCCTCTCTGCTCAGCAGGTTTCTAACCCCCTCTGATCTGTAGGGTCACAGCTCTGGCTGCAGATTTCCGCCCTGCCCTCTGCCCTCCTGCCAGGCCTGGCAGATCAAGGGCCCTGGCTCCTTTTATCCTTTCTCACAAACATTCTGAGATATGGCGGAAGGAGGCCTGGGCTGGAGGGGGGCTGGCTCTGCTTGCCGGTGACTCTCTGTGTGACCTTGGGAGAGTGTCTGTCCCTCTCTGGGCCTCTACTGTGGCCTGAGGGGAGTGATGTGATGAAGGGCTGAATTTCTTGGGGGGGCAGCCAGGTGTCTCCCCCATTTTCACGTGGACAGGGCTTTTCCTCCTGTGACACCCCCCTGTTTTGTCTCCAGACTCCCAGCTGAGAAATATGTTTGAACAGCACATTTCCCATCTGTGAATTGGCCGTACAGCCCCAGAAGGTGAGTGTGTGTGGCGGCACTCAGAGGTCAACACTGTCATTTGTTTGTCATCACTTGGGCTCCACCTGCTCAGGTGCCCACTGTCTCCATCCTTTCCCTGGAGGTGGAAGGATGCTGGAGGAACCTGCTGGTGGCTGACCACCCCTGCCGGAGGCCGGCCTCTGAGGAAGTACATGCTCATTTGCTCCCAGCTCCTTTCGACTCTCATGGGGCTGGGGACGCTTCCCTAGCGTCCTGTGTCTTAGGCCTTCGGGCCAGTTTGGCCTCGCTCCTTGGGTCGCAGGTAGGTGCCCATGCACACACACCGATGTAAGCCGGGGGCTCGACCTCTGCTGGTCCTCAGCTGTGGTTGCCATCAGCCCAGAGGCCTCCAGACTGCTGCTCACTGCCCCTCAATCTGCCCCCCACTCAGTGACAGCACCTCTCCCCAGGCCCTTCTCTGTTCACAACCCTCCATGGCTCCCCACTGCCTCCAGGACAGAAGCCCAGCCCGCCCATTACGTGGTTCCAAACACAGCGTGTTTTTGGCCTCTGTGTCTTTGCTCATGCTGTCCCCCCGCCCAGAACACCTTCTCTTTTGTTCCATTTTCACCTGCAATTGCTTCCTCCGGCTTCTATACTGGCCATAGATGACTCCTTCTTTCAGCAGCGCCCCTTCGCCAACACACGTGCTGAGTTAGAACCCCTTCCTCCGGGCCCCACCAGCCCCCGATGCTTGTGCCTAGCACACTGTCACTCTTCCCTGCCCCTCCAGGCTGTGAGCAACTCCAAGGCAGACACCAGATCTGGTTTGTTCACTGCTGTATCCCTAGCATATAGCACAGACCCTAGCACGTGGTAGATGCTCAGTAAATATTGACTGACCAGAGGAAGGAAGAGTAAGGCTTAGCCAGGGGCTGGTGGGTGGAAAGCATTCCAGACAGGGGGACCAGTGCAGAGGGCCTCAGGGCGGAATAAGCTTCTGTGATGGAGTGACAGCAGGGAAGCAGGCTTGACTAGGAGGGAAGGGGACCAGGGCTCGCAAGCGAAGCCTGAGCAGTTGGCAAGGGCCAGATCAGGCTGATGCACTGAGGCACTGGGCATCTCTGTGTAAACTGTAAAGTGCAGTGCCGTGAGAGATGCCAAGCCCACTCCACAGCCTCAAGCCAGAGCTTGCCCACTTTTTCACCTTATCCTGTAACCCTGAGCCCAGTTCTTCGAATAGACAACTCACAGCAAACCATCTGGGGAATGACAGGGCTGCTCTGGAATTTCCCACCGAGTGCCTGTGATGGGTCAGCTTTCCAGTTGCTTTCCAAGGATGAGCTGGGCTCAGGGTGGGTGGGAGCCAGAGCCACCAGGGCCCTGGGTGAGGCGCAGGCGGTGCCCCTGATCCCGTGGCATGAGAAAGCTCTCGCCACAGGTTTGCTGCCAGTTGTGGCGGGCCAGGCCTCACCTCCCATGCTCCATCCTGCCCTCAGTTGTGGCTTTGACCCAGGTGGGGGGAAGGAGGGGAGAGGAGGTTTCCAGAGATACAGAACTGTATACAGCTGGTGTTCGCCGTCTCCACCATGTTGACATCAATCACATCTGTCATCTGCTGGGTGTTTTGGGTTGGGAAATTATCCCTCTTGGCGTTCCAGGCCTGGCTCAAACTGTGTATACCATCGGTGGTCAATAAGTGTTTGCTGTCCATTAATGATGATGAATGATTTACAGGTATTAAGCAATGAGTTTCTGTTTTACTATCTTTTAAGCAAAATAATGCACCAAGGGTCACTTACTGATCCACCAGGCCAGACTGTCAACTCTTGCATCTACATAATCCTGGAAGGTGGTAGGATCGTTGCTCCCACTTTACTGATGAGTAAATTGAGGCTCAGAGAGGGTGGGGTCACAGAGTCGATGAATGGAAGAGTTGGAACTCTTGTATGTGGATCCCTAGGCCGAGTACTCTCTCTGGCCAACCGGGCAGTGCCCGCCCTGTGCCAGGCATGGGCCAGGCCATAGTCCCTGCCCTCTGGGTGGGGACAGATGCACCCTGAATGGCTTGGGGTGTGTCTCCATCAGAGGTTTGTCAGGAAGCATGTCCTGGAGGAGGTGGCACTTACTTAGGACCCTGATGGACAGGGAGGGCTGGGCAGCTAGAGATGTGGGGTAAGCATTCCTGGTAGGGGTTTACAGCCTGAGTGAAGGCCCAGAGGGGTGGTTGAAAATAACGAACTCTTCCAACGCTCAATCATGAAACCACTGTGCTGGTCACATCCTCCTGAACGACCTCCTAAGAACCTCAGCCGCTGAGCCGAGCCAGTGGTGGCTCCAGGTGGAAGGCTGCATCTGTGCTCATAGAGCCAAGATGTGTCCCAGCTGCCCCCACTCCTCGAAGAGAGCGGGTAGGGTATGAAAAAGGCTCAGACATACTGGGTGTACATTACTTCATTTCATCCTCACGTGAGCCTTCTGAGAGGATCACTATCTTTAGCCCATTTTGCAGGTTGGCATAGTAAGGCTCAGAGAAATGGCCTGCTCAAGGTCACATATCCACAAAGGGGCAGAGATGGGACTTGAACCCAGGTCTATGGGTCCCAAGTCTGTGCTTTTAAGCCCTCTGTCATCCCACCTCTAGAAGAAGCTCAGAACTTTCAGTTGAACTCCTGGGGATGAATCTAGTGATATGCCAGGAAATATTTAACAACTAGCTTTCTGGAAGGGAAAAAGCCTTGATTTGTAGTGTTTGCTGATTTCCAAGGTGTTAGTACTTCCACCATGGCTGATGTCAAGGTACCAACATGACATCATTGAACTTGGAGTTGGGAAGAGATGAACACAGTCTGTCGGAAGAGCCAGCTCCAGCACACCACTGGGTGAACAGCCCACCCCTAGCCCAGGCCTCCAGTAAAGGCCTTCAGGCCTGTCTGAGGAGTGAATGAAGGCTGAGAAACCTGCTCCTCCAGCTAGGGGCCCGCCCAGTATCCTGGGAAGCTGCGGTTAATCTTTAAGCCAGCCCTGCAAATATGTGTAGCCATTTCACAAGCCCAGGCTGGCTTCTGGTGCTGGCTCTGCTGCTGACCTGCTGTGGGGCTTCAAGCAGCCCTCTCCCCCTCTGGCCTCAGTTTACCAACCATAAGAGCTACGCTTTATTGAGCACAACCTCAGTCACCCTCACCTTTGTCAGTTTTAACTTTCCCAGGAGTCCTCTGTGGCCATGTTCACTCCTGTATCATAGTTGAGGGGACCTGGGCTGGGGAAGTCGATGGACTTGTACAAGGTACGGTGGGTGGGCAACTAGCCTAGATTTGAACTCAGATCAGTCTGGCTTAAGGCCTTGCTCATTCCTGGTCTCCTGGATACTATATTGTACCCTGAGGTCTTTGCCTCCCATATTCTAGGGTTCCCCTCCCAGCTCCTTTCAGGAGAAGCCCAGGCTGGTACCATTTGGCCCGGCTGGGCCTTACTTTCCCATCTGTGATATGAGAGAACTTTCAGAGAAGGAAAGTAGAGGCAGATGGTGGCATTTAACGCTGGATTCAGGCTCACCTTTCCCTGTGCCATAATTCCAGGAAGACATGTGAAGAGCCAAGGGTGGGGCACCCAGCCCCAATAGGGCAGCCCTGAAGCCTGGGTCGGGAGATGGTGGGAGTGGGGGGAGGGGTCAGATAGCGGTGCTGGGAGGTTTTGTGGCTAAACCAGCATCTCCTCAATGTCCCCTCCTCTCTCTGCTGCACTCCCTTGCCCCCTGTGTCCAGATGTACTCAGCCTCTTTATCTACTTGGAAGTGTAATTGCCACTCAATGCCTGCTTCTGCCCCCTCCTAAGCAGGAGTATCTGGAACTTGCTGACTTCGGACGGGCTGCCTTAGTCGCTTTTCTTCGTTCTGATGCACATTAAAATGAACGCATATCTATTTAGATAAATGTTGCTCTTTACCACACCGTCCTTCCTGCTTCAGTCCCCACTTTGGGAAATTCAGATCAAGGCCAGGGTCTAAGGTCCGGTTCTTGTCAGGTGACTCCCTTCTCTGTGCCTCAGTTTCTTCATCTGTAAAATGGGGATAATCGTTGGCCGGCCCAGCCCAGTGGGTTGGTAGGAATAGATCCTAAAATTGACCTGAACCGCTTAGCCTGGCACCTGGCAAGAAGTGAGCGCTCTATCAGTGCTGCTGTTGATTATTACTAATAATTTCGGGAGAGGTAGATTTGGGGTAAATGGGGTGGGTGGGCTGGGGGGGAGTTAGGGAGGGCATTTTGGCTTGAGGGCTGATGGGTGCCCCGAAGGGTAGGGAGCGCTCTCAGGGCGGGGTGGGGGCGGGGCTTCTGTGCCCGGTGCCTCCGCCCCCCATTCCCCGGCCCGCCGGGACCCTTGGCGTGGGGAGGCCGCGCACGGGTCTCTCCCAGGTCACAGGCGGGGAACTGTCCCGGCGCGCTTCCTCCTTCCTCCTCCTCCCGGCGGCTTGCCGGGCCCCTCCTCCCTGCTCGCGCGCTCCCTCCCTCCTCTTCCCCTCCCCAGGCCGCCGCCGCCTCCTCCTCCTCCTCCCTTTCTCTCTCGATCTGTCTCTCCCGGCCCGGAATCCATTCCGGCCTGGGAGCCGGAGCGGCCAGGCCGCCGTGTGCCCGAACCCCTGGCCGTCCGGCGGTCGGTCCTCCGGTGCGTCTGTCTGCCGGTGCGTCCGCCTGCCCGCCGGCCCAGGTGAGCGCCCCCCGGCCCTCCGCCGGCCCCCAGTCCCGGCCCGCGTGAGGGAGCCCCCGCCCGGGGATCACCCTGGCGTCGGATCGCCGGGCCGCGGGGGCTCCTGGCCCCCCTTCCAACCCCCATCCCCCCCGGGCTGAGCAGCGATCCAGGAGCGCAGGGCGGGCGCACCGGGACTTGTCTGGCGCGGCCTTTTGTTGTGATGCCGCCGGGGGAGGGGGCTGGGTGGGGGGGGGTGTAGAGGTCCGGTCCGCGCGGGGACCCCCTCCGGCTCACCGTCCCTCTACGGGCCCCCTGAGAGCAAGCAGCGAGCCGGGCCTGAGCCCCCGGGCCAGGTCTAGGCCAAATCTGAAATCTGAGCCAGTCGGCGCCGCCTCTGGCCGCGGCTGCCCGGCCTGGCGCCCCCAGCCCTGGATGGGGGGTGGAGAGGGGGCGGACAGGGTGGGCCTGGGGGCGCCGGGTTGGGGGTGCCGGGCCGGGGCACCAGGATCTCCCTGTCCTCGTGGGGCCTCGGGTAGGGCCTGGTGCTGCCGGCCTGGAAGGGACTGGCCAAACTGTGCTTGGTCCCTGCTGCCCACAGCCCCCAGCCTCGCCTCTCGACAGGCCCAGCCGCCTGTCTGCTCAGAAGTTGGCAAAAGTTTGGGGATTTCGCCACCAGGCTGGGTCCATTTGTCCGCCTGGGCTGGGCTTGGTGGTGGGTTTGAGTCCCGACAGGGGCCACCACTTACTTGCCCTCCTGTGTGTCCTCAAACAGCTGCCTGCCCTCTCTGAGCTAGGGGTCCTCATCAGGCCCCGCTGCGGGCCTGGCTGGGCTTACTGGGCTGGTGGAAGGTTGGGGTGAACAGAAGGGGGTCACCTGTGGGGTAGCAGTTCAGCCTCTGGGGCCTTCAGGCAGACTTGAGAGTGGACGGACCCCATGCGTGGCCCTGGGTGAAGATTCCCGGGCTTCAGGGACTCTGTCCAATTGGGACAGTGCTCTCTGGGTCACCTGGGGTGAGTCCGGGCCCAGCCATAGTGCAGCTGAGACCAGACGATTTCAAGAATGGACCAGGCTGGTTCTGTTGCTGACCCTCATATTGGCCTCCTGGCTGGGGAGACAAGACCTAGGCTTCTTGTCTCACTGGGTGACCTGGGCCAAGGGACTACCCCTTTGAGTCCACATGTGTGCAGTGGGGATCCTCAGGGGAAGACTGTAGGCACTCCTGCAGGGAGGGGCTTAGCATGTGGTAGGTGTTCGATAAATGAGCACTTCACTGGATGAATTGCCTAAAAAAGATGGGTGGGAGGTGAGATGGCTGGTCCTAGGGGGGTGGATTGGTGCCCCCAAAGCCACCTCCTAACCCTCGAGAAAGAAACAGCCCCGGCACAGTCTTGCCACCCAGCAGCTGTGTGACCTGAGACAACTCACTACTCCCTCTGGCCTCAGTTTTGTTAAGTATAAAATGGGCCCATGATAGCGATAGCTGCTAACATCTACTGAGCACCTCCTATGAGGTAGGGACTCTTGTGTATCTCCATTTTGCTGGTGAAGAAACTGAGGCTCAGAGAGGGGAAGTGACTTGACCAAGCCACACAGTTTGAAGCTGGAATGAGAGCCTAGACCTCAGAGTCCCTGGTCTGGCTGCCCTTGCACCCTTCCAGTGGTGGGGGAACTGGGGTTTCCCATTATGGGACCAGGCACGAGACAGTGTTGGAAAAGACTCTACTGATGAGTGAGTGATTGGGTGGAAGCCACGAGGCCCTTTTGGTGGTGTGGTGATGTGGTCTTTCCACCCAGGGGAATGATTTACAGTGTGTCACCTCTTTCAGCTGACTGCCTGCCTAGGCCCTCCTGTGCAGCTCCTGGGCCTTTGCTGGTGTCCCCGCTGGGAGTGCCCT
Organism: Monodon monoceros; assembly: GCF_005190385.1. Lineage (NCBI taxonomy): Eukaryota > Metazoa > Chordata > Mammalia > Artiodactyla > Monodontidae > Monodon > Monodon monoceros. The sequence continues at coordinate 21,838,217 of NW_021703769.1, read as the reverse complement.
TTCCTCTAAGAGCTGCTTGTCTACTCTTGCTCTTTAAGGCTTAGCTTAAGGCTCACCTCTCCCAGGAAGGCCCCCCAGCTCTCTCCTCTCCTCCCCTCGCTTCTTCCCAGAGCATGAAGTATCCCCAGCTCATAGCTAGTTCCTGCTTTGGCTTCTTCCCTGATTGTGACCTGGGGTTGGCAGGGTGGGGAGGGGGGCTTGTCTAGCTCCCCCAAAGCCCCAGGAGCCAGGGAGGAGATGGCTCAGTGGCCTGTTGACAGACCGCCCATCCCTGGTCCTCAACTGACCCCGTTTCCCCAAACCTGCCGAGACACAAGCATCCATGGCCCTGTATTGAGCACCTACAATGTTCTAGGAGCTTTGAACTTGGGCTGAGCAGTGTGGTGACGGGTTAGCAGTGGGAGCTGTCGGAGGCCTCAGGAGGCTTCCAGGAGGTGGTGACAGGAGGGGGCAGCAGTTCCCTCAACAAAGAAGGGGCAGAGCGCTATTTCTTCCCTTCAGCTCAGACGCGCCCCAGGGCCCCTGGGGTTGTGAGGAGTGGTCAGCCTGGGTGGGTCCTTGCTGGGGAATTGTGAACAGGTCCCTGGCTGCCCAGAAATTTAAGTCTAGAGGGTGAGCCAAGTAGCAAACAGGTTGCCAAATAAATTAATACATAATCACAGATGTGATAAGGGCTCAGAGGGAGAGGCGTGGGGTGCAGAGGAATCTCGAAGGAAGCGTGGAGGAGTTGGCCAGGCATGGAGCTACGGGTAGGGCTTACCAGGCAGAGGGGACTCCAAATGTCCTGAGGTGGGGAAGCGTGTGCTCTTGTGGAGAAACAAGGAGAAAGCCTGTGAGTCTGGAGCGTAGAAAATTAAGGGGAGTGGGTGAGAGGTGAGTGAGGGGGTGTTGTCAGCAGGACTGGGCCATGTGGGGCCATGTAGGCCTTGAGGAGGAGCTTGGCCTTCATCTTCCCACAGGGGGCTGATTGGTGTCCCCGGGGTTAACAGCCCCATGTTGGAGACCAGGGGTGCAGAGGTGACCAAGGCACCTGGTGGAAAAAGATCTGTGGGCTGGACTCCAGGTATTCTGTGAGGGCCTAGATCAGATATCAAGAGGAGGTGGCATTTGAGGCTGGGCTTTGAAAGTAGCGTAGGAGTTCGGTAGCAGGAAGGCAGGAGAGGGTGAGAGCCAGGGGTTGGGGCAGTGCCACGCAGGGTGACTGGAGGCTGGGAGTGAGGTGGGGAGCAGGGAGGGGTCGGCTGGGGAGATGGAGACAAAGGTAGGGTAAGGGCTCAGGACTCAGACAGGGCTGCGTTCAAGTTCTGACCGTGCCCGCCTGCTGTGTGTCTTTGGGTCATTCATTCTATCTTGTCTTTGGGTCATTCATTCTATCTTTCTGAGACTTAGCTTCCTTGTATTGAAAATGGGAACAGTCAATATCTTCCTATCAGGTGAGGGTTAAAGGAGGGCCGTATGCCCAGTGCCTGGAGCCAGCAGGTGCTCAGGAAATGGGACCTGCCTTGTATGGTGTGACACTGGGCGGGTCAGTTCATCCAATAGGTCTGGCCTCCCCAGCTGTCCGGTGAAGGATTTGAGTGGATGATTCCCACTGATTCTGAAGGTACTGGTCTAGGAAAGGATGCTGGCGGCCAAGGCCACCCGTATACCGGGCGACTTGAGTCCTGCCTTGCCCTCTGTGTGTGAGGAGGCTAAGCTGGGAGAGGTCCGCTGGTGTAGCCCATCCCAACTTCTTGAAAGCTTGCCTTTGGTGAGATTAGCCCCATTTTCCACATGTAAATTCTAAGACCCAGAGGGGAAGACACTTGTTAGGGTCTCCCAGTTGCCAAGTGACAGGGCCGCACCTAGGCTGTGGGGCTCTGGGCTCCTATTCCAGGGCTGGGCCTCCCGTGTCTCTGCAGGGCTTACAGCCCCTTCAAAGGCCTCCACCCCCCTGCCCTGGGCTTTTTGACCAGAGCCTCATTTCCTGCCTGAGCTGTGTGGCCCCCGAGCCTCTATCTCCCTTTGGGTTCCCCCAGCCCTTTACTTCCCCTCCATTGCTCCTACCACCTTATCTCCATGGTAAACCACTCTGGTTTCCACTCGAGCCCCTAGAGGGGTGGGGGCCCCTTCCTTTGGGGGCATCTCAGTTTCCTCATCTATGAAGTGGGGTAGTATGAGTCATGGCTCCCAGGATGTCCCAAGGGGACTGAAGTAAAGCGTTTAGCACACATTAGCTCGATAGATAGGGGTGGGGAACAGCCAGACACCTGCTCGAGGCCATTGTTTTCTGGCAGCTGACACCCCCTTCCTGTGACTCAGTTTGTGAAGCTGTAAAATGGGCATGGATGTTGCACTTAGTATGGCCAAAAGGAGGATGGCGTGAAGCTGTACCTTAGGCTCTCACCTGGTAGCTGGCTCTGCATCACTGTTCCTGGGGTGGGTGACCCAGTAGGTACCTCCCCTGTGTTCAAGGCCCTGTTCCCAGCTGTCTGTCCAAAGGCAAATCACTCAGCCTCCCTGAACCTCAGCTTCTGCACACCTCCCTTGTGAGGATTAAATCAGAGAATGTCTCCCAGCAGCTTGAAACTATTGGATGCCCAGTAAATGTTACGTCTTTCTTTCCCCCTTCCCGTCCCTTGCGGGGACTCAGATATTACCCAGTCTAGGGATGGCCCAGGGTTAGGGTTAGGGTTAGGGTTAAGGTTCGGGCTCGGGTTAGGGTTAGGCCTAACCCAGACCAAGATTGCTGTGTTGAAAAACCTTCTGAGGTCCATTCTTGGCTTCATGGGAAAGAGTGCTGTGATAGATTAGTAATGTCTGCCCCAGACAGAGGATTAGACATCACTGTATGTGTGCCATGAGTTTGTCATTCCTGATCTATTCTGACCTTCTCTTTTCACAGATGGGGGAATTGAGGCCAGAAAGACCCAGAACATATTGTCCAAGCAGGGAGAAAAATGCAGATCTCCTATCTTTTTTTGTGTGTGTGTGTGTGTGTGTTACGCGGACCTCTCACTGTTGTGGCCTCTCCCGTTGCGGAGCACAGGCTCCGGACGCGCAGGCTCAGCAGCCATGGCTCACGGGCCTAGTCGCTCCGCGGCATGTGGGATCTTCCCGGACCGGGGCACGAACCCGTGTCCCCTGCATTGGCAGGCGGACTCTCAACCACTGCGCCACCAGGGAAGCCCCATCTCCTATCTTTTCATCCAGGGCTCTCCCCACCCAGCCAGCCTGTTCCTTCCCACAATACAATGCAGGGGATGGGGGGCTGAGTCAAAGAGTAGATGATTGGGGAAGATCCCAGAGGTGGAAGCCAGAACCCTGATTTCCCCACCCCTTTCTGTGGGACTTTGAGCAAGTGACTTCCCCTCCAACCTGAACCCCAGTACCTCCCCTCCTCTTGAAACTACCCAGAGAAGTTCCAGTATAAAATGAGAAGCAAGAGAGGAGAAGAAGCCAGGTGATCTTGCCCAGGTCCTTTCCTCCTCTGGTCCTCAGTTTCTTCATCTGTCCGGCATGGGATCTTCCCTCCTGAGGCTCTGCGACAGGGATCTTAGCCGGGGTTCTCCAGGGGCTGGCCTGGCTGAGTCCTCTTTGATGCCGTGTGAGCCTGGCAATGTCAGTGGGGCTGTGGGGGGCTGTTGAGAGACTGTGGGGATGGGTCCTTGGAGTCCTCAGACCTGCTGGGCTGTGAGGCCGGCACAGGTGGTCTCCCGGCGGGGGGATGGAAGTTGGGGTAAATGTGGTGTCGGGAAGCTCAGCCTCCCTGTCAAGGTCTGATTATCTTTTCTCCTGCTGCTTTATCCAAATTTGTGGCCTTGACTTTTACTCTGTCTGATGTCGATGTCCTCACTTGTGCCCTCTCCGGCCAGGTCATAGCAAGGTGACTTATTCCATTCTTTGTCCCATCCCTGGGGTGGATGGAATTTTTGTTTCTATTACATAGAAGAGGGAAATGAGGCTCAGAGAGGCCAAGGTCTGGGGCCGCAGTCACCCAGCGGAGTGAGATGTGAGCCCAGACATCTGGCTTCTGGTTGATGTGAGGCATCTGAGTCCCACTGGGTGTGCGCTCAGCTTGGCTGAGCTCTTTCCCCGGGTAGAGGGTGGATGTGTTGCTGGGCGGGCAGGAGATCCTGACTTTCTGGGCTTCCACCTCTGGCTGGTGGATCTACACTCAGATCTGGAGGACTGGGATCTTGCTGGGATCCCCAGCTTCCAGGATTGGCACATAATGGGTGCTCCATGGATGCTCATGGACTAAAGGGAGTGGAAGTAGCCAGGCCTTTGGAGCGAATTGGTTCTGGTTCGAGTCCTGGCTCTGCCACTTGTTTGCTATGTGTGATTGTGGGAAAATGGTTGCTCTGAGCCTGAGTCTCCCCATCTCTGATGTGGGGACAACAATGCCAGTACAGCTTTGACAAGGTGGCATGAGGGTCAGGTGAGCGAATTTGTGTCTGCTCCGGCGCAGGGCCCCCACACAGTAAGTGTTTACGATTTCTGAGTGTCTGTGATTATGAAGGTAGTTCCCTGACGAGGTGGGAATTCTGGGTCTCTGCAGGTCAATTGATCCAGGAACGCTAGGGCTGAGACTGGACGCCTGTGTTCAGGCTAGTCCTATGGGGTGGGGCTGGTGGGGAGGTTAACTAGAGACAGACAAGTTTGGTGGCTGGACCTACTGGAAGCCCCCATCTCCAGCCAGCCTCCCTGAGCCCACCTCTCGCCTCAGCCCTTGCCCTTCTGTGGCTTGTCAAGGCCTCCCAGTGCCCTGAGCCCTGGCATTCAAGGCCCCCTCACTGAATGAGTCCATCTCTCTGAAGGTGGCTGCCGTTTGAGCACTGGGTGCTTTGCGTCTTTGCCCACGTGGCCTGGAGGCAGGGGCTGTTACTGCTCTTGTGGTTTGGGGAAGGTCCCCAGCAAGGGCCCCTGGGGGTGCTGGTGGTCTGGGCCGAGCTCTTTCCTCTGCTTCACTCTGTCACCTCCCACACCTCCCTTTCACTCAGGTGACCCTTTAGCCTTTCTGAACCATCAGCTGCCTTCCTGCTGGCCCCGGGTTTTCCAGCATCCATGCTTTTACCCTGTGGGTCCTGCTGCCTGGTGTGCCCTCCCTCTCCACACCCATCATGGCTAAGATGCCTCTGCCTCCGGAAAGCTTTTGTTGACCATCCTCTCTGCCCCAACCCAAGTCCATACTTTCCACGCTCCCCTCTTCTGCACCTGCCTTGCCCATTCTCTGCCCTCCCTCATGGCTCTAGCACATTCTGCCTTAGATGGCAAGTCATAGGATTCTTTTTGCCTCTAAGGGAGTACAGTGATAGTGATCAGTCCCAAGGGTGCCACACTTTACAGTTTACAAAGCACTTTCCTCAATCACCTCTGGCCATCCCCAGCAGGGCTGGGAGGGAGACAGACCATCATAAAAATCTTCATTTGGGGAATTCCCTGGCGGTCCAGTGGTTAGGACTCTGTGCTTCCATTGCAGGGGGTGCGGGTTCGATCCCTGGTCGGGGAACTAAGATCCCGTAAGCCACGCAGCATGGCAAAAAAAAAAATCTTCATTTGGCAGATGAAGAAACTGAGGCCTCAAGGCAGGGTCATGCCAGACACTACTGTCTCTGCTTTGGCAGGTGGAACTGAACCACCCTCCCCGCATAAGCCCTTAGTCCTTCCAGTGAGGAACTCCTCTTTCAGAGCCCTGTGGAAGCCTCGACTTATTATCAAAAGGAAGATCTGGAAGTTCAGAGAGGTGAAGTGATTTGTCTGAGGTCACACAGCCTGGAAAGCTGGCAGAGCTGGGAGGGTTCTATCTAGGAATTAGAGAAGAGGCAGGTTGGGCCCCCCTTCCCACCCCTTCGGAGTGGAGAGTCGGATACCACCCGGATCCTAAAGGAACAGTGAGCCCAGTGGCCCAGCCCTGAGGATTCCTTCCATTGTCATCCGTTCCTTGAGCACATAGTTGAGCCCTTGCCCAGTGCCAGGCGAATGGCTGTGTCTGGTCCCCACAGCATCCCTGCGAGGCAGCAGTTCTGGCCCCATTTTACCAAAGAGGAAACTGAGGCTCAGAGGAGCAAAAAGGCTTGCCGAAGCCACCCAGTGCGTGGATTTGGACCCAGGGCCTCCTCAGCACCGCAGGCCTGCCCTGCCTCCTCTGGGCTGAGCCCCACTCTGCCTCCTGCCTGACCCCTGACCCCTCCTCCAGCCCCTCCCCGCCGCTCCTCTCTGGGCAGTGTGAAGGCCAGGAGCCTCCTCTGGGAAGCCACCCCACCCCTAGCCCCACGGGTTTCTCCTCTACCTCCATATTAGCTGTGTGACTTTGGTGAGTCAGCTCACCTCTCTCTGCCTCAGTTTCCCCATTTGAAAAACAGGCCTGATGGCAGTATCCACATCACAGACTTGTTCTAAGGATCGAGTGTGGCACTATGCGTGATGCTCTGAGCAATGCCAGCACGTAGTAAATGCTCAATAAATGTTAGCTGTTTTATAATTTGTTTCAACCTGGGGAGGAAGGGAATCACAGCCCCATTCTCCAGATAGGAAAACTGAGACCCAGAGAAAGGAAATAGCATCCACCAGACCACAGGGGGATGTCACAGCCAGAAGGTTCCTGTGGCACATCTCACTTTCCAGATGGGGAAACTGTCCCCTTCCAGGACTCAGTTTTCTCATCTGTGCAGTGGGTCTGTGCATATCTGGGGGGAGATAGTTCCATCACTTTGTACCAATGTGGCTCCTCAGTCCTCAGCCACCCTAGGATGGGGGTCAGAGGGATGTAGGGGCTCTTGTTCTGTCCCCTGCGCCCTGTGGGGCTGTGCCCTGTGTTCTCTGGCCCTGAGTTATGCCAAGTCCCCAAGGCTGGGCCTGCCTAGGAAGCTGAACCAGGCCCTGCCAGGCCTTCTGGGTGCCCTCTGGCTGCCGCCACCCAGGTCCCACCACATCACCTGGTCCACCTGCCTCCTCTGCTCTGTGTCCTGGGCAAATGGCTTCTCTTTTTGAGCCTCAGTTTCCTTATCTGTGAGATGGGGGCAGGGGTCTTTTCCTCACAGGGCTGTTGGGAAGATGTGATAAGCTCATTCTCCCCAGATGCCTGCCCATGTCGGGCTTATAGAAAGTGCCCAGTCCGTGGCTACGTTTACAAGGATTGGCAGGATTCTGACTAGCAGCAAGGGGAGCAGCATTCCAGGCAGAGGACCCGGCTGAGCAAAGGCTGGGAGGTGGGATGGTTTAGGGAGCACCCCATGGGTGGGTGGGGGAAAGTGGGAGAGGACCCCCCACCTTCCAGGATTTGGACCAGCCCTGAGGGAGGTGGGCAGGGTGTCAGTGCCGACTGCGGTGGTGTCGACCTCCCCACCCTCCAAACTTTAGATCTCCTTTCACAGCTTCTGGAGCAGCCACCTGCCCTCCCCACCCCCACCCCTGCCAGGTGTTCCCGGAGGCCCTGGAACCAGATGAGCCACAGTTCTATTTGGGGACAATTCTGCTGTTCCCGTTTCTCTCCTGTGCCCTAGTTTCAGAAACGACGTGGGTTTGGTTACCAGTTGGCCGTTGGTGGAAAGCCCTCTCCCCCACTCCGCCCCTACCTTAGATCTGTGGGCAGTGTGGGCAAAATCGGACTCAGTACTGCCTCTGGGAGCTGCTCCTGGCTTCTGCCCCTGGGGTCTCCAGGCAGGGAGTCGGCAGCTGGACTTCTGATTACCTGCTGGTGAGGTCTGGGCCTTGTGCTGGGTGCTGGGGACCCCAAAGATTCACTCTGGGAGCAGCCTACAACCTGGGGGAGCCAGACACAGACCCTGATCATTGCCCTACCATGAGGTAGGAACCATATGAACTGGGGCAGCTATTATGATGCCAGAAGGGCTTTGCAGAGGAGGTGATAACCTGGCCTGAAGCTTAAAGGGTGAGCAGGATCTCATGAGGGGAAAAGAAGGGTGAGGGCCTACCAGGAAGAAGAGAAAGCATGAGCAAAGATCTGGAGGTGGGAAAGAGCCTGATGTGTGTCCACGTAGCCTGGGGAGGTGGGGAGCGGTAGGTCAAGTACAAGGTACTTAGACGATGTCTCAGTTGATCAGGCAAGGCTTTGGCCTGGGGCTGCTGGGAGCAGGGCAGGCCTCCTGCTGAAGGTGTAAAGGGAGGACAGAGAGAAGGATCAGGCCGGGCTCAAGTGCTCAGTTACTGTTGCCAAGTGAAGGTAGCCCACAGAGGCTGGGGTTTAAGATAAGGATCAAGAACCCCTATCTGGGACAGAAGGTAGGGGCTGGTCTGGGGTCTTGGAGGGAGTGGGTCAGGGAAGACTTCCTGGAGGAAGCGGTACATATGACATACCTGGAAGAATGGAATGGGTCTCTGGGAGCAGGTGGAGCTTGAGAAAGGCCTGAAGATGCAGTGTGAATAGTTGCTCTTGTTGGAGCTCAGAGGAGTGGTAGAGTTTGGCCCTGAGAGGTGGCTGATGCCAATCAATGGAGGGCTGGGAGTACCTGCCTGGTGAGACTACACACTGCCCTCGGGCAGCGAGGAGAGGTGCGGAGGAGGGGGGACAGAACTGATTTGTCTGGTGCTGTGGGTAGTGCCCAGCTGAGGGTAGGTGTCCCGTCAGCAGTGTGGCTTTGGTGAAGTGGCTCTGGTGACTGCCCTGAGAGCAGATGGGCCTGGAGAGAAGGTGGGTGGCGGCCAGGCAGGTGGCAGGTCTGGAAGCGACAGGGGAGCGGCGGGTGAGGGGTGGGGGGTGTCTGCCCCCTGGTTTGCCTGCCCGCACAGCCTTTCCCTGTGCACGCCTGCCTGGCAGGAAGCGGTGGAGACGTGTTGGGGCCGGCAGACTCCAGAGGCACCTGGGCCACGGGCTGGGCGTGGGGCGAGGGCTCTGGGGTTCAGGGCCCGACCTCCCTCCCTTGTTGGGTAAACCTCGCCAGGGTGGTAGTCTCCTGGTAGCGTGAAGGGTCAGGCATGGTTGCCCACTTGTACCTCCAAAAGGCCCCTCCACCCTGCTGAACCCAGAGGGTCTATACTCCAGACATGGTGAGTTGAGAGCTGTGGCTGAAGACTCTGGTGCCAGGTGGGCCTGGGTTTGAATCCCAGCTTTGCTCTTTACTGGCTGGGAGACCTTGGCCAGATAACTTTGCCTCAGTTTCTATATCTGTAAAAATTCGGGTCGTCCTAGAACCTCCCTCCTAGGGCTCCCAGGGAGGATTAATGAGATTTTAGAAGGCTGTGCCCAATACTGTGTCAGTCCCTGGGATCTGGCTTTGGAGCTGTTGGCCCAGCTGACCGGGGGTGCCGGGACCTGTTGGGAGGCTGAGGGGCAGCTTCCGGTCTGCCCCGGGCTCTCAGCACCGAGGACAAAGCTCCTTTGTGGTGGGACAGATGGAGTCTGGGAGCCCCCCCTCTTTGGGACCAGGGGGCCATCTGCCCCGCCTTCTCACCCAGTTCCCCTGGGGGAAGGAGCTTCCTCAGACCGAAAGGATGGGAAATGAAAGTCGGGCTGTGCAGGAGGAGAGGCTGCAGTTGCAGAGCCTGGCTGGTGAGCTTGGATGCACCCTTCCCTTCTCCGGGCCACCTTTTCAGAGCCCCGGGCATCCCTGGTAAGTCCCAGGCCCACTGTGTGTGCCCTGTTCACTTATCCATCCATCCATCTATCCGTCCATCTTATCCATCTATCATCCATCCATCCATCCCTCCATTCATCCTTTTGTTCATTTGTTCATTCATTCAGTAATTACCAAGTACCCACTCCATGCTAGGCCCTGTACTTTGGGCCAGTGTCTATTCTGACCAGATGGCGCCGCAGCATCCCAGCTGTTAACTATTTTGAATATTACGCCCACTGCGGAGTATTCAGCTGTGAGTGAGACCGAAGTGGCCCCTGTGCTCATCAGACATGTAGTCATACGGTATGTTATGTCATCAGAGCCATGGTCCATGCTGGGAAGGAGAAGTTGAAGGTTCTTACTTGGGCTGGGGGAGGTCAGAGAGGCCTCCCGTGAGGAAGTGGCTTTTGAAATGAGGCTCAAAGAGAGAGCGGAATTGGCTGGGCGTGCTGCTATTTAAAACGGTGGTCAGGAAAGGCCTCTCTGAGCAGGAGACATTTGAGTAAAGCACCTGAAGCAAGTGAGGGAGTCAGGCATTTGTCTGGAGGAAGTATGCTCTGGGTGGAGGGAACAGCAAGTGCAAAGGCTCCGAGGCAGAAGTGTATTGGGTTCTCAGGGAAAGGGGAAGTGGCCAGTGTGGGTGGAGCAGGAGTGAAGGGGGTGGGGCTGGGAATGTCCACTGCAGGACCTCAGAGGCCCCCCCGCGAGGACTTTGTCTTTTGTCTTGGAGTGTGGGCTGTGAGGGGTGTAAGCAGGAGTGATGGGTTCAGATGGACATTTCAGAAAGGCTCTCTGCCTACAATTGGCCAGCCTGGGCTGGACGAGGGGGTGACCGTGGTGGGAGGGAAGGAAGTGGATTCAGGATGTGTTTGGAGGTGAGACTGACAGGGCTTGGAACTGGATTACATGGGGCACAGGAAGAATCATCCTTCCTCTCTTGGGCTGCTGGTAATGAGGGGCTGAGTCTCCGCCACAGACCACTGGGCTTCTGGTTCATGTTCACTCTCCCTCCCCCTAATCCATCTCGAGGCATGTAGGCCCAGCAGCTTCTCCACCTTGTCCTGAGGGTTGGACTGAGTCTTCCAGTTCCCGTGGCTTTAAACAGCGGTATCCCTTAGGCAAACCTGGCAAGATCCTACCCATTTTACAGATGAGAGAACTGAGGCTCTGAGTGGTACACCCATGGCCTGGGTTACACAGTGGGGGCAGGGTTGGGGCTTGGCCTCTAAGGACTCAGGAGGATCAATGGATTTGGGGAATATGGGCCCTGCCATTTCAGGGGGTACCTGAGATTTCTTTCCTACCCTGAACTGTCTTGGGGAGATAGAGGCTGCCCAGGGGTGGGGTGGGGGGCCTGAACTCCAACTTGCCTCAACTAGGCCTCAGTTTCCTCTGCTGGGAAATGGGCACAGTAACAGTCCCTACCTCACAGTGCTGTTGGGAGGACCAGGTGAAACAGTGCGTGTAAAGCTGGATGCCAGGCATGGAGTTAAGTGTTCAGTGATCAGCACGTATTTAAAATTTATTTTTAAATTTTATTTTATTTATTTTTGGCTGTGTTGGGTCTTCTTTGCTGCGCGTGGGCTTTCTCTAGTTGTGGAGAGCGGGGGCTACTCTTCGTTGCAGTGTGTGGGCTTCTCATTGCGGTGGCTTCTCTTGCTGCGGAGCATGGGCTCTAGGTGCTCGGGCTTCAGTAGTTGCAGCACGCAGGCTCAGTAGTTGTGGCTCACGGGCTCTAGAGCACAGGCTCAGAAGTTGTGGTGCACGGGCTTAGTTGCTCCGCGGCATGTGGGATCTTCCCGGACCAGGGCTTGATCCCGTGTCCCCTGCACTGGCAGGCGGATTCTCAACCACTGCGCCACCAGGGAAGCCCTCAGCAGGTATTTTTATCATTGTTGTTTCTGTGGGGAGTAAGGACGTGTGTGAGTCCGGGCTCTGGCCATGTCTATCCTCAGAGGTGGGCTTTGGGGGCAGGGCTGGAGTCACTGAGGTGGCCTCTTCTAGATAAATCGGCACCTTGGGATGGAGGGTCCCTGGAATCCTTGCCCAGCATTGCTTTCCACCTGGGGAAACGGTCCTGAAAGGGCCACGATTGGCTCAGGGCTGTGCAGCACCGTGGGACAGAGCCAGGCTTTACACCAGGTTCCCTGCTGCCTTGTCCTGCTCCGGCGCCGGCCACTTCCCGGCCTTGCCCTTCTGTCTCGGGCTTCTAGGCTGTGGACGGATCCTAGCGGGAAGGGATCCTGCCCTTTACAGAGCAGGGCAGGGCCTGGGGTCTGGAAAGGGATCCCCTTACTGCCCAGGAAGAAACCCAAGAGCCGCTCGGGCCAGAACAGTTCTGTCTGCGCGGGGCCGGGATTAGTGGGAGCGGCGCCGTCCACTTGCTTAGCTTTGTCCCTCCCCGAGTGGCAGGTCCCGGCTCTGGCAGCACCCCTTCATCTGCCCGCCGTGCCAGCCTGAGCCTGCAGCGCCCGCCCCGCCCTGGCCGCACTGGCAGAGCCGGTTTGAGGCCTGCCAGCCCTGAGTGTGTTCGCACCGGGAACACGGGACCAGACACGTTCCGGTTGCCCTGGAACACGGACAGTCCCTGGCTCACGCTTCACTCACTCCTGGCTCATGCAGCAGGCAACCCCGGTACCCATGCCATGCCTGCAGCCGTGCCGGGTGAGGCTCGGGCTCTACAGCTGTCTCAGACTTGCACACTGTCCCATGTGACCAGGGTGGTCAGAGGCTCTGCCACGGGGACATGCCAGGCAGTGGCAGGAGAGTGCAGTGGTCGGAGCATAGGCTGGGGGGCTGGGCAGACCTGGGGCTGAGGCCTGTATCTCTTTATCTCCTGGGGCCCTGGGTAGGACCCATTCATCCCTCCCTCCCTCCTTTCATCCCTCCCTCTACTCCTCCCTCCCTCCCTCTATCCATCCCACCATCCTTTTCTCCTTCCCTCTCTCCTTCCATCCCTCTATCCCTCCTTCCATCCCTCCCTCCATCTACCTCTCCCTCCCACAAATATTTACTGAGCGCCACTATGTGCCAGACAATGTTCTAGAGGCTGGAGATACAGCAAGGAACCAACCAGACAAAAATCTGTGCTCTCACAGAGCTGCCATTCTGGTGGGGGAGACAAAAACACAACAAATAAGGAAAATCTGCACGTGGTCTGTTACAACGTGATAGGTGTCATGGGTCAAACGTAAAGCTGGGAAGACTGGCTGGGTTGTACAGAATGGGTTGTAATTAGATAGGATGGCGGGCCTGGGGGTGGGGGGGCGGGAGGGGAGACCTCTCCCAGAAGCTCACCTCCCAGGAGGGGAGGGAGGAGCCATGTAGCTCCCTGTGGCAAGAGAACCCAGGTAGAGGGAACAGCCAGTGCAAAGATCGGAAGCTAGTGGTAGGCTGGAGTGTTGGAGGAACAGCGAGGAGGCCAGGGGAACAGAGCAAGCGCAGGGAGGATGACAGGAGGAAGGGCTGTAAGATGCGGGGGTGTCCAGCGCAGGGAGGATGACAGGAGGAAGGG
>NW_021703769.1:21818278-21825136 GCF_005190385.1 Monodon monoceros | reverse complement strand
CAGCGCAGGGAGGATGACAGGAGGAGGGGCCGTAAGATGCGGGGGTGCCCAGCGCACGGAGGATGACAGGAGGAAGGGGCCATAAGATGCGGGGGTGTCCAGCGCAGGGAGGATGACAGGAGGAGGGGCCGTAAGATGCGGGGGTGTCCAGCGCAGGAAGGATGACAGGAGGAAGGGGCCGTAAGATGAGGGGGTGTCCAGCGCAGGAAGGATGACAGGAGGAAGGGCCGTAAGATGCGGGGGTGTCCAGGGAGGGCCTCTGGACCCTTCTGATGGTGGCTCTTACCTCCCAGTGAGGCGGGGGCCGCAGGAGGCCTTCTGAGAGCACCTGGCTGCTGTGTGGCGAGCAGACTGGGGGCTGAGGGTGGAGACAGGCGGACCAGAGGGACGACTGCCTTGGTCCAGCGAGGGGAAGGGGTGACAATGGTTGGCCCAGGCTGAGGCAGTTGGTGGGGCTGCAGGGGGTCCAACATTGTTTTGCATTATTTTATTTCATCTTCCTTTTTAAACTCTTTATTATGGAAACATATTAGTATAACAAACCCCATGAACCTGTCACTGAGCCCCAAGCACCACCCATGGCCAGGCCTGGCCCCTCCACACCTGTTCTGTGCCACCCCCTTCCTGTGTCCTTTTATTTATTTATTTTTTGCAGTACGCGGGCCTCTCACTGTTGTGGCCTCTCCCGTTGCGGAGCACAGGCTCCGGACGCGCAGGCTCAGCGGCCATGGCTCACGGGCCCAGCCGCTCCGCGGCATGTGGGATCTTCCTGGACCGGGGCACGAACCCGTGTGCCCTGCATCGGCAGGTGGACTCTCACCCGCTGCGCCACCAGGGAAGGAAGCCCCCTTCCTGTGTCATTTTAAAGCAAATCCCGCACGCATGTCTTCCTTCACGTGTAAATCTTTCAGTATGTATCTCTAAAAGATAAGACTCATGTTGAGAAAGTAGCCACAAAAGCCATAATCTACCTGAAAGAAATGCACAGTAGTTCCTTAATATCAGCAAAATCCCCTTCGTCCCCAGATACATTTTGAGGTGAAGCTGATGCCTCCGGTCCTCCCTGTCTTTGCCGTTTTTTTTTTTTTTTGCGGTACGCGGGCCTCTCACTGTTGCGGCCTCTCCCGTTGTGGAGCACAGGCTCCAGACGCGCAGGCTCAGCGGCCATGGCTCACGGGCCCAGCCGCTCCGCGGCATGTGGGATCTTCCCGGACCGGGGCACGAACCCGTGTCCCCTGCATCGGCAGGCGGACTCTCAACCACTGCGCCACCAGGGAAGCCCTCTTTGCCGTTTTACAGCGAGGTTCATAACGGCCCCTCCTCCCAGGCTGTTGTGAGATAATCCAGGTAAAATACCGAGCACCGGGCCTGGCGTACAGTAGGTGCTCAGCAGGTACCAGCTGCTGCTCTCACTGGTTAATGGCGAATACTTACGGCACATTTGCTAAGGTCTGGGCTCTGTTCTAAGCCCTTTACAAATATGACTTCATTTAATCCTCACAACAATCCTTGGAGGTAATTATTATTTTTGTCCCTATTTTATAAGTGAGGAACTGTAGGCACAGAGAGGTAGAGTAACTTTTCCAAGGTCACACGGCTAGGAGGGGTCAGAGCTAGGTTTTGAACCCAGACAGTACAATTTTTTTTTTTTTTTGGCTGCACCGCACAGCTTTCGGGTCACAGTTCCCCGACCAGGGATTGAACCCAGGCTATCACAGTGAAAGCGCTGAGTCCTAACCACTGGACCGCCAGGGAAGTCCCCAAGCAGTACAACTCTTAGTCCCCATGTGATGGAGGCTATGTGAGCCCAGAAAAAGAGAGGTACCTCTCTCAGTTGGAGGGTAGGCAAGGTCAAGTATGACCTGTGGTCAGGCCCATAGGGTGCCCTGGAGTTCATGGGGGGCATGGGGAGGTGGGTGGTGAAACCTCAGGAGAGGAAACAGCATGTGCAAAGGGCTGGAGGCTAGAGGGTAATTACGAGTCCAGGGAGGGTTAAGTGGTGGGGAGGAGGGAGCGTACAACAGACGCCCCTCCACCCTTGGCCTTGATCCCATGAACAGCCCATAGGAGCATTAAGGGTTTCGGCTCTCTTGCTGACCACTGTGCTCTACCTCAGGCTTGGATGCCTTCTCCCTCAGAGACCTGCCAGAGCCCCCATTTCATGGATGAATAAAGGAAGGCCTGGACCATCCTGAGGTCACATGTCCAGGGTGGAACCTGTGAGCTTTGAGTGTGTGGGGTTGAGCACAGGGCCGACAGTGTCGAGGGGCCTGGCCTCCAGGTGCTTCTGCCCACCCGTGTCCCTGGACGGAGCTCCTGCGTGGGTGTGGGCGGGGGCGGGGACGAGGGGGCACTGTGTGTTCCCAGAGCAGGGAAGCAGCCAGAGCTGCTGGCAGGAATAACGGGCACTGTGGGCAGGGGCCGGCTGGCATCTGTCCCCCCAAGGCCTGTTGGCCATCAGCCAGCGGGGGTGGAACCACAGGGGCGAGGCCTGGGAGACATGACCTTGGAGAGGCTGGGAGAGAGCAAAACGTGTCACCTCAGTGTTCCCTGTGGTCACCACTGAGGCTGGGCTCTGTTGAGGAATCCTTGGCCTGCCAGGGCCTTTGTCCAGGCAGATGCTAAGGCCCAAGAGGGGGCGTGACCTGCCGAGGCCACATGGAGATTCTGATGGAGGCCTTCCACTTAGCCACATGGTGGCCAGCCCTCATCTGGCCGGGCCAGGTGGTGTCTGGCTGGGTGCCTGGGACTTGCCTAGCCTGTGGTTCTTTGGGGCCAGCATCTCCTCTTCTAGCTCCTCCTCAGCCCAGCGCTCCTGGGCGTGGTGCCCCAAGAATCTTATCTTCAGTCCGGGTCCCAGTCCCACACCCTCATTCAAGAGCTGGCCTCCGCCTTGCTGTGTGACCTGAGGCTGACTGCTCTCCTCTCTGAGCCTCCACTTCCACATCTGTGAAGGGGGAGATCTCACAAAGCTCTCTGAGATCAGGGCTGTGGCCTCCTGGCCTGTGAGCTGCCCTCCCCATCCACCTGACAGGCTGCCTGGCCTGGATTCTGGGGTAGAGGGTGTCGGGGGGGTGGGGTGTCAGTGAAACCTCCCAACCCTGCCAACCTCACCAGCCCCAAAGATGCTCCATGGCAGGAGGACCCAGCAGCCAACTTCCCAGTGCCCTTCCTGTTGGGTGGGGGCCTTGGAGAAGGGAGATAGTGGGTGTGGGGGAGATGGAGGCACCCACTGTGTGCCTGTCTTTCCCCCCATTTTGCTGCTGGAGAAACTGAGACTACATGACTTAAACTGACCTGGCTCTTTGCCTTTCTCTAAATGGTCCCACCTCTGGGCCTTTGGCCAAGTAATCCCTTCTGCCTGGATCATGCTTCCCCTTCCTCTTTTCACAAACTGCTCAGCCTTTGGACCTCAGCTGAGATGTCCCCTCCTCTGGGAAGTCCACCGTGGTTTAGGTGTCTCCTCTGAAGCTGATCACTGCGCTCTGATAGGATCACTGTGGGATGAAGCCTCAGTAACCTCCTCCCCCCCCGCCCCCATCCCTCCCAGCACACTCAGGGGCCTGAGAAAACCTTCATGGGCTTCTCTCTCAAATTTTCAGGTCTTTCTGACCTAAATTGCTGGACGGGTCCCTCTCGGGGCCTCCCTCCGACCTCCTCGTGCCTGCAGCGACCCAGTTAAGCTGGAAGCCACTCAGTCCAGACCTGCACATCTGACCTTCCTGCCTCAGGGCCTTTGCACTCCACTTCCTGGCTGGGGCAGTTTCCTGGAGCCCTGTGTGCTCATGTGTAAAATGACTGTGGCCATAGCTTGTTCCAAGGCTGTTGGGAGCATGGAAGGGGTAGTGTGAACCCCAGGTGGGAGGGCATGAGGGGGAAAGGTGTGGTCTCCACACCGCCATCAGCATGCCCTATTCCACCCCACCAGCCTGCACTGGAGCAGCCAATGGTGTTGAGTTCTGGGGAGGGGGCTGAGCTGGCCGTGGCCCTGGCTTCTTCCTTGGGTCCTTCCCAGTGGCCCAAGGGGTGACAGCCCCCCTTCAGGGAGAAGCTCAGAGAGGGAGGAACTTGTCACTTAGCTGCTAAGAGGCGGGATTTTAATCACATCATTTAACCTGTCTGTGTTTCCGTTTCCTCTTCTGTAAAATGGGGTGATAAGAATGGCACATAGGAAAAAAAAAAAAAAAAGAAAAAGAATGGCACATAGGGACTTCCCTGGCGGTCCAGTGGTTAAGACTCTGCGCTTCCCTTGCAGGGGGTGCGGGTTTGATCCTTGGTCGGGGAACTAAGATCCTGCATGCCACACGGTGCGACCAAAAAAAAAAAAAAAAAAAGCGCTAAACGAATATTAGCTGTTGCTACTGCCGTTATTCTTATTACTGTCATTATTGATGTTCCCCTGCTCTGAAGCAGGACTCCCTTCTATATTCCGAAACCACTTGTAGAAAAACACCTCAGTTGAGCACGTCATTCTTTTGAGAGTCTGAAGGAAGAAAGGGAATCAGAAGATTCCTGCCTACGTGTGGGAGGCTCCAGGGGAGGAAGGAAAGGGTCACAGCCCCCACTTTTGGGATGGGCGTGATGGGCCGGCACCCTCTCCCACGCTCCTCCAGCCTCAACTTCCTCCCCTGTGGACACGGGCCAGTGCTGGTGGTACCTGCCCCCTAGGGCTGTTGCGAGGAGGGTGGGGCATCAGCTGGGGACCTAGCTTTGGAGGTTCAGAAGGGTGACAGGTTCATTCCGTAAGTGGTCCTTCTTGGGCTGTGTGGCCTTGGGCCAGCCACTCCCCCTATCTTGGCCTCCATTACCCTAGTAGAAAAAGGACTGACTGAGGGCCCTGCTTAGTCCCTGGTGTAATAACTCCCTTCGAGAGCCCAGCTGGGACTGGTGCCCTTGGGGAGAGGGGCCAAAGTGGCCTGGGGCCAGGAGAGCCAAGATCCCCAGCTGGTCCTCTGCTGTCTTGGATGGTGGCCTGGGCAGCTGACTTGGCTTTTCTGAGCCTCTCTCTGTTGCCTTCTCTGGGAGATGGGGGCTGATCGTCCCTGTGAAGCAGGGTCCTGGTGGGAACTGGAGAGCTAAACAATAACAATGGAAATAATAAGGTAGCAGTGGTGGTCGCGCCCCCCCCCACCCCCCCTTTATCCAGCATGGCCTGCGTGCCCAGGGCACACGTGGTTAGCTCATTTGCTCTTGCAACTGTCTGGGGTGATTATGGATGTCTCCATGGTACTGAAGGAGGCTTTGGTTGACTTGCCCAGAGTTCTCCCAGGGCCACAGCAGGAGCCCCCTTAACCAGGATGCTGCAACCCGCCTGACTCTGATGGGTGCCTGATGGGACCTTTTTGCTTCCTCCTCTCCAGAGGCAGGACAGATGGACTCAAATGGGCTGTGTCCCTCCTGCCGCCCCCTCCCCCCCATTCCCCGCACAACCACCACCACCCACTCCTCCCACCCCCGGTTGGGCCACTGTTATCAGGAGACATTCCTGGACTGGCTGAGAACAGCTTCCACCTTGGGTGCTTTTGAGAAGGGATGTGACTGCTGATACAGGCCCTGGCAGTGGCTTCCTTGGGCCATGGGCCCTGGGACCTGAGGCTACGGAGCCCAGACAATCCGAGTCTGCCTGCCGATGCTGTCTCTTATGAGCCGTGTGACCTTAGGCAAGTAACTTGACCTCTCTGGACCTCAGTTCCCTCGTCTGCAAAATGGGGCTGACCACATAGGGCTGCAGAGGCTCCACCTGGGCTCGCAGATGTAGTGCACTTCTCAGCACGGTGCCTGGCACACAGGAGTCTCTCTACCTACCAGCCAGGTGCTGTTATCGTCTGAGAACCAGTTGTCCCCCCTCTTTGTTGGGGACCCCCGTTTAGGTGGCATCTTTATGCACCTTGTGATGAGCGCACATTGGGATGGCCCTTGTGGGCTTTCTCTTCTCCAGGCTCGTGGGACATGGGAAGGGTGGAGCTGGGAGAGGACCTTTCCAGAAGTTGAGAAGGTGCTGTGTGACCTTAGGTAGCCTCTCTCCCTCTCTGAGCCTCCTTTTCCTGGTCTGCTCTATGAACACTTGGACCTGGGTGAGGCTCTGCCCCAGCCCCTTGTTGTCTTCACACTCTCTGTAATTCCTCCCTTCGATGGTCCAGCTATTGGCTTTGTCTGTCTTTCCTATGAGAGTGTCTGGCACATAGTCGGTGCTCAGCTGAGCTTTGTTGAAGGAGCCAGTGAATGAACGACTGAGCGAATACCCAGGGCTTTCCTACCTCCAGGCCTTTGCCTGCACAGCTCTCTCTGCCAGAGGCACAGCCCCCAGTTATCTCTATTTGTGGACCTCCTTCACGACCTTGAAGCCCTTCTCAACTGCTGCCTCCCCCAGGAATCCTTTCCCAGTTCCTCCCAGTTGGAGGGGATTGCTGATGCTCTGAACACTTGGTCCCAAGTCTCCCTGGTGGCACTTGTTAACGTAGTAACGTATTAATAACCAGCATGAACCATGCACCTACTGCTAGGAGCCAGACACAGACACGGTGGGGAGCCCTGTGCGTGTGTGCGTGCGGGGCCTTGTCTTATTTAATCCTTCACAACAACTTTGCAAGGCAGATACTATTATTATCCCTCTCTTTGCAGAGCACAGAGGCTCAGACAAGTGAAGTGACTTCCCAGCTATGAGAGAGAGCACCAGGATCTGATACCAGGTAAACCTGTCTTTTTTCTTTCTTTCTTTCTTTTTAAATTAGTTTTTATTGGAGTATAGTTGATTTACAATGTTGTTTTAGTTTCTGCTGTACAGCAAAGTGAATCAGTTATACACACACACACACACACACACACACACACACACACACACACACACACACACACACA
>NW_021703769.1:21777280-21818268 GCF_005190385.1 Monodon monoceros | reverse complement strand
ACACACACACACACACACACACACACACACACACACACACACACACATATATACGCACTCTTTTTTAGATTCTTTTCCCATACAGGTCATTACGGAGTATTGAGTAGAGTTCCCTGTGCTATACAGTAGATTCTTATTAGTTATCTATTTTATTTATAGTAGTGTGTATATGTCAACTTTTGTCTTAAAAAGGAAAGAAAAAGCATTAACACACACAGTAAAAAATAATTCAAACAGTACAGAAGAAGGCAGGGAAAAGTAAACCTCTCTGGCCCCCAGGTCTCCTTGCTGGAGGCAGCCATGGGAGGAGTTTCTGGCATGTTCTTCCAGGGAGTCCAGGCATATGTAAGCATGGATATTAGAAAAAATAGTTTAAAAACCTCAAGCGATCATGCATGGTACCCTCTGCTCTACATGTGACTGTTTGCTCTTGACAGTGTGCCTTGGAGATCATTTAGTGCTGCTTCTTTCTTTTTCCTGATTGCGTAGTATTCATTGTGTGGATGGAGACCATGCTTTATTTCATTAGAGAAGACTACTTTTGGTTGTTTCCAGCCTTTTGCTTATCGCAGACCATTCTGCAATGCATATCTTCCATCGTGTGCTTAGTGTCCACGTATGAGGATACCTCTAGGATTAATCCCAAATTGCAGTGTCCGAGAACGTGTGCAGTTGTAATTTTGTTAGATATGGCCAGAGGGTCCTTCACGGAGGTGGCACTGATGTACCTTCACACTGCATCCTCTTCTTCCCCTCGCTCTCACCAACACAGGTGGATCTAGAATTTGGGGATCTGCCAATCTAATAGATGAACAGTGGCCTCTGGTGTAGTGTTGTTTTTTTTTTTTTTTAAAACACAGCTTTATTGAGATAGAATTCACATACCAGACAATTCACCCATTTGAAGTGTACAGTTTATTTATTTTGTATGTATCTATGTGTGTATGTATTTATTTATTTGAATTTTTGTTGGAGTACAGTTGATTAACAATGTTGTGTTCGTTTCTGCTGTACAGCAAAATGAATCAGTTATACACATGTAAACTTTTTTTTTAGCTTCTTTTCCCATATAGCTCATTACAGAGTATTGAGTAGAGCTCCCTGTGCTATACAGTAGGTCCTTATTAGTTATCTATTTTATATATAGTAGTGTGTATACGTCAATCCCAACCTCCCAATTTATCCCTCCCCCAAAGGGTACAATTTAATGGTTTTTAGTATAGTCACAGAGTTGTACAACCATCACCACAATCAATTTTAGAACAATTTCATCACCCCCCAAAAGAAATTGTGTAACCCATTTAGTCAGTCTCCACTGCCCCTCAAACCTTCCTCCCCCAGCCCCAGGTGACAACTAGTTTACTTTATGTTTCTATAGATTTGCTTATTCTGGAACTTTCATGTAAATGGAATCATACAATACCTAGTCTTTTGTGTCTGGCTTCTTTCACTTAGCATGTTTTCGAGGTTCACCCATGTTGTAGCATGTATCAGTACTCCATTCCTTTTTCTTGCCAAATAATATTCTGTTATATGGATATACCACATTTATTTACCCATCCATCAATTGATGGACGTATGGTTGTTTCCACTTTTTGGCTATTATGAATAATGCTTCTATGAACACTCATGTTCAAGTTTTTATGTGGATATGTTTTCTTTTCTCTTGGGTCTATATCTAGGAGTGGGACTTCTGGGTCATATGGTAACTCTATATTTAACCTTTTGAGGGACTGCCAGACTGTTCTTTCAAAACAGCTATACCATTTCACATTCCCACCAGTAATGTATGAAGTTTCCAATTTCTCTACATCCTTGCCAACAACTTGTTGGCACTAAGCCATCCTAGTGGGTGTGAAGTGGTATCACATTGTGGTTTTGATTTGCATTTTCCTGATGACTAATAATGTTGAACATCTTTTCATGCAGTTACTAGCCATATATTTTCTTTGGAGAAACGTCTATTCAGATCTTTTGTCCGTTTTTAAGTTGGGTCATTTCTCTTTTTGTTTGTTGAGTTGTAAAAGATCTTTATATATTCTAGATACAAGTCCCTTATCAGATATATGGTTTGCAAATATTTTCTCCCATTTGGTGGATTCTTTTTACCTTCTTGATGGTGTCCTTTGACACACAAACGTTTTTAATTTTTTTTTGTAAATTTATTTTATTTATTTATTTATTTTTGGCTGCATTGAGTCTTCGTTGTTGTGCATGGGCTTTTTCTAGTTGTGGCAAGCGGGGGCTACTCTTCGTTGCAGTGTGCGGGCTTCTCATTGTGGTGGCTTCTCTTGTTGCAGGGCACGGGCTCTAGGTGTGTGGGATTCAGTAGTTGTGGCGCACAGGCTCAGTAGTTGTGGTGCACGGGCTTAGTTGCTCCGTGCCATGTGGGATCTTCCCAGACCAGGGCTCAAACTCGTGCCCTCTGCATTGGCAGGTGGATTCTTAACCACTGTGCCACCAGGCAAGTCCAAACGTTTTTAATTTTCATGAAGTTCAGTTTATCTATTTTTTCTTTTGTTGCTTGTGTCATGACTAAGAAACTATTTTGATCCAAAGTGGGGAAATTTATGCCTGTATTTTCTGATAAGATTTTTAAAGTTTTACCTTGTACATTTAGATTTGTGATCCACTGTGAGTTAATTTTTGTGTAGGGTTTGAGGAAGGTGCCCAACTTCCTTCTTCTGCCTGAGTGTATCCAGTTGTTCCTGCAGCATTCATTGAAAAGATTATTCTTTCTCCATTTAATTATATTGGCACCCTTGTCAAAAATCAATTGACCATAAATGTGAGTGTTTATTGCTGGATTGATTTATAAGTCTATCCTCATACCAGTACCACACTGTCTTGATTTCCAGAGCTTTGCAGCAAGTTTTGAAATTGAGAAGTGTGAGCCCTCAGGCTTTGTTTCTGTTTTTCAAGATTGTTTTTTCTATCCTGGGTCCCTTGACTGTCCATATGAATTTTAGGGTCAGTTTGTCAATTTTTGCAAAGAAGCTAGCTGGGATTTTGTTTGGGATTGTGTTGACTCTAGATTAGTTTGGGGACTATTGCCATCCTAATAATGCATAGTCTTCCAATCCATGAACATGGGATGTCTTTCCATTTATTTAGTTCTTTAATTTCTTTCAACAATTTTTGTTGTTTTCAGAGTATATGTTTTGCACTTCTTTTGTTAATCTTATTCCTAAGTCTTCTTTTGATATTGTAATTTATTTTCTTAATTTTATTTTTGGATTGTTTATTGCTAGTGTATAGAAATGCAATTTATTTTTATATACTAATCTTGTACCTTGCAAGTTGCTGAACTTGTTTATTCTCATAATTTTTTTAGTGGAATCCTTAGGAATTTTTATATACAAGGTTATGTCATCTACAAATAAAGAAAATTTTACTTCTTCCTTTCCAATCTGGATGTCTTTTATTTCATCTTCTTCCTTTATTGCCCTGGTTGGAACCTCCAGTACAATGTTGAATAGAACTGGTGAGAGCAGACATCCTTGTCTTGTTTCTGAGGGGGAAAGCGTTCAGTCTTTCCCCATTAAGTATGTTGTTAGATATGGCTTTTTCATAGATGCCTTTTGTCGGGTTGAAGAAATTCCCTTCTATTCCTAGTTTGGTGGGTGTTTTTATCATGAAAGGGTGTTGGATTTTGCCAAATACTTTTTCTTTATCTACTGTGATTATTGTATAGTTTTTGTCCTTTATTTTATTGGTATGGTATATTACATTGATTGATTTTCAGAAGTTAAACCAACCTTGTATGCTTGGGGAAAATCTCACTTGGTCATGATGTATAATTCTTTTTATATGTTGCTGGATCCAGTTTGCTAGCATTTTGTTGAAGATTTTTACATCTTATAGTCATAAGAGATAATGGTCTGTAGTTTTCTTTTCTTATGATGTCTTTGTTTGGCTTTGGTGTTAGGGTAATACTGGCTTCATAGAATGAGTTGGGAAGTGTTCCCAAGTGAAGAATTGGTATTAATTCTTATTTATCTGTTTGGTAGAATTCACCAGTGAAGCCATCTGGGCTTGAGTTTTTCTTTGTGACATGTTTTAAAATTACTAATTCAATCTCTTTACTTGTTTTAGCTTTATTTAAAATTTCTATTTCTTCTTAGTTTCAGTAGTTTGTGTTTTCTTAGGTATTTGTCCATTTTATCCAAGATATCTAATTTGTTGGCATGGCATGGCATTGTTCATAGCATTTCCTTAAAATCTTCTTTATTTCTGTAAGATTTGTAGTTGTCCTCTCTTTCATTCCTGGGCTTAGTAATTTGAGTCTTCTCCCTTTTTTTCTTGCTCAGAACAATTTTCTTGTTTGTCAATTTTGTTAAGCTTTTCAAAGAACAAACTTTTGGTTTTGTTGATTTTTCTCTATTGTTTTTTATTTTCTATTTCACTAATTTCTGCTGTAATCTTTATTTCCTTCCTTTCACTTGCCTTAGGATTAGTTTGCTCTTCTTTTTCTTCTTCTTTTTTTTTTTGTTTTTTTGCTAGTGTCTTAAGGTGGAAGTTTAGGTTACTGATTCAAGATCTTTCCTTTTTTTTTAATATAGGCATTTACAGCTATACATTTCCCTTTAAGTTCTACTTTACTGCATCCCATACATTTTGATAAGTTGTGTCTTCATTTTCATTAATCTCAAAGTATTTTCTACTTTTTTGGGTGGTTTCTTCTTTGACTCATTGGGTATTAGGTGTATTAATTTTCACATATTTGTAATCTCCCAAATTTATTTCTGTTACTGATTTCTTTCTTTTTTTTTTTTGGCGGTACGCGGGCCTCTCACTGTTGTGACCTCTCCCGTTGTGGAGCACAGGCTCCGGACGCGCAGGCTCAGCGGCCATGGCTCACGGGCCCAGCCGCCCCACGGCATGTGGGATCTTCCCGGACTGGAGCACGAACCCGTGTCCCCTGCATCGGCAGGCAGTCTCTCAACCACTGCGCCACCAGGGAAGCCCTGTTACTGATTTCTTAATTCATTTCATTGTGATCAGAAACATACTTTGTATGATTTCACTCCTTTTAAATTTATTGAGGCTTGTTTTATGGCTTAGCATATGGTCTATCCTGGAGAATATTCCATGTGCACTTGAGAAGAATGTGTATTCTGCTGTTGCTGGGTGGCTTGTGTAGTTTTAATGTGATTTATTTTCTAAGTGAGATTGAGCATCTTCTCATATGTTTAAGTACCATTTCATTTGCTGTAAACTATCTGTGGTTATATTTCTTATTTTATGGGAGCTCATTATATATTAAGGGAAAAAAAACTTTGCCTATCTATGAGTTACAAATATTTTCCTAGTTTTTGGTTTGTCTTGTGAACTTATGATGTTTATCAAGTCATGCAGACGTTTTAGATTTTTATGTAGATTGATGTATTATTTTAAAAATGATCTTTAGGTTTTTTGGTCATGTTTAGAAATGCTTTTCCCATTCTGGGATTAGAAAACTTATTCTCCCACCTTATTTTAGAGCTTTATGGTTTTATTTTTGTGTGGTTTAAATATGATTGATCTGGAATTTATAGGCGTGTGGAGTGAGATTGAGATACAGCTTTGTTTCCTGGTGGCAGATCATTGGTCCCAACTCTGTCTTAAAAATAGTCTACCTTTTTCTCACTGTTATGAAATGCTACTTTCATAATATATTAAATTTCCATATGTTTGGGGACAATTTTTGGACCCTCTTTTCTGCTCTATTAATTTATATATTTTTGTAGTGATATCACACAGTTTTAATTATTGTGACTTTATAGTAAGTTTTACTACCTGATTGGACTATTTTCTCTTTGTTACTCTTCTTTTTTTTTTTTTTTTTTTTTTTCCCTTTTTTTTTAGGTTTTTCTTGGCTATTCTTTCTTTTTTAAAAAAAAAATAATTATTTTTTTTGCTGCGTTGGGTCTTCATTGCTGTGCACGGGCTTTGTCTAGTTGCAGTGAGTGGGGGCTACTCTTTGTTGCAGTGCACCAGCTTCTCATTGTGGTGGCTTCTCTTGTTGCAGAGCACAGGCTCTAGGCATGTGGGCTTCAGTAGTTGTGGCACACGGGCTCAGTAGTTGTGGCTTACGGGCTCTAGAGCGCAGGCTCAGCAGTTGTGACGCGTGCGCTTAGTTGCTCTGCGGCATGTGGGATCTTCCCGGGCCAGGGCTTGAACCCATGTCCCCTGCGTTGGCAGGCGGATTCAACCACTGTGCCACCAGGGAAGTCCCATTCCTGGCTATTCTTATACATTTACTCATAAACTTTAAAATTGACCTGCTTAGTTAGAAAAAAATCCTGTTGGGGTTTTATTGGGATCACATTCAATTTGTAGATTTATTTAGGAAGAATCGATACTTTTGCAATGCTCAGCTTTCTTTTTTTTTTTTTTTTCTGGCCACGCCGCACAGCTTGCAGGACCCTAGTTCCCCGACCAGGGATCAAACCCAGGCCCTTGGCAGTGAGAGCTCAGAGTCTCAACCACTAGAATGCCAGGGAATTCCCATGCTAAGCTTTCTTTCATTTTATTTCCTGATTGCTCTTGGTACCTAGCTACATTATTGATTTTTGGATATTACATTTAATTTCCTTCTGCTTTACTTAATTCACTTTTTGTTCAATAGTTTTATAGAAGATTCTTTTGGATTTCTCAGATCTATATTGATAACAGCTGCAACTGATGATACTCATCTTCTGTTTTCCAATTCCATCCATGTCTTTTTCTTAGCTCATTGCACTGGCAAGCATCTTAGAGCAAGGTTAACTTGTGGACATGCTTGTCTTTTCTGGACTCTTTCCCTGTGAAGTGGCTTTTGTAGGCCTTGGTTCCAATCAACTCTACCAGACAATCTCTCCAGGGCCATGCACAGGGCTTTACACACAGTTGGAGTTTTGGAAGCCTTTGCCCAATTGTAAGAGTGGTTAGAAAAGAGAGCAAGGATCTGAAGAGAGGTCTTCCACAGTGATGATAATAATAGCTAGTATTTATTGAGCACTTCCTATGTTCCAGGCACTTTATCAGTATTACCTCATGTTTTCCCCTCAAGCTCAATCATATAGGAGCAATTACACAGATTCCCATTTTTGATAAGGGGTAAACTGAGGCCCCTTGGAGGCTGCATGACCAGGAAATGGCAAGTTGGCATCTGAACCTGGCATTCTGGCTCCAGGCTTTCCATGATGCTTCTTCTTTCTTGGAGGGTCCAGAGATATGGATGGTGATGTCAGAGGTTGACCTCTGACCTGTGTTGCCTCTGTGTTAGGGAGGTGGAGATGGTGGAATGGTGGGGGTACCTGGGGCAGGGAGGGTATCAGCACAGTGGGCAGGGCACCAGAGGTGCCTTCTGACTGTACTCTCCTGACCCTCGAGCATCCCAACTCTGCTGCACTCGCTTGCTGTATGGCCTTAGGCAAGGTTTTGGCTTCCATGAACTTTGGTCCCATCTGTAAAGTGGATGTAGTTATAGTCCCTACTTCACTGTGCTGTGGGGACAATTGAGTATCAACTGCATGCAACGTGCTCAGTTCTGTGCTTGGCATTCAAGGCCCTGCCACTAACTCTTGCTTCCTCTTGCGTTGCTCCTCTTGTCACCTGTAACGGTAATAACAGCAAACAACAGTGAGCGCTGTTTATCAAGCACTTATTCTCTGCCTGGCACATGGACTCTCACTTAATTCTCGGATGTTAAGTTTATTATTACCCCCATTTTATTTTTTTATCTGTTTATTATCTGTCATTTTTTTATACATCTTAATTGGAGTATAATTGCTTTAGAATGTTGTGTTAGTTTCTGCTGTATAACAAAGTGAATCAGCCATACATATACATATATCCCCATATCCCCTCCCTCTTGAGCCTCCCTCCCACCCCTCTAGGTGGTCACAAAGCACCGAGCTGATCTCCCTGTGTGATGTAGCAGCTTCCCACTAGCTATCTATTTTACACTCGGTAGTGTATATATGTCAGTGCTTCTCTCTCACTACGTCCCAGCCTCCCCTTCCCCCACCCTGTGTCCTCAAGTCCATTCTCTACGTCTGCGTCTTTATTCCTGTCCTGCACCTAGGTTCTTCAGAACCTTTTTTTTTTTTTTTTTAGATTCCATAGATATGCGTTAGCATACGGTATTTGTTTTTCTCTTTTTGACTTACTTCACTCTGTATGACAGACTCTAGGTCCATCCACCTCACTACAAATAACTCAATTTCATTCCTTTTTATTACGCCCATTTTAAAGGTAAGGAAACTGAGAGGTGAAGTGACTTGCCCAAGAAGATTTAGCTAGTAAGTAGTGGACCCAGGATTTGAACCAGGTCTGACTGGAGTCCTCACTCTCAACTCCTAAGCTCCTGGCCTCCCCTCCACTCTTAGAAGAGGTGGAGGTGACCTTCTTCAGAGTCAGGAAGGAAGGAGCGGGTATGACCTGACTGAACTACAGTTTTTTCTGGACTCTTCTGGATGTTGTAAGTAGCTGTGCCTAGGGGCATAGTCTAGGCAAAGGCCAGGAGGTGAGAGAGTGTGGTGCCCTCCTGTAGGGGGCCCACGGGAGGAGGCCACAGCCCCAGCTCCACAGGGCCGCGTGGACCCAGCTGAAGGGTTTAGGCCTCATCCAGAGGGGGATGATGGGGAACTTTTGGATTAAATATTGTGAAGAATTTGGACTCCTTCTAGAACGTTCTCTAAACCTTACGGCACGTGTGTGCACGTCTGCACATACACACACATACACATTCACATGCTAATTTTCTTTACAGAAATAATTGTAGTTCATGTATACTACGTTCCAGGCACCCCACTAAGGCCTTGTCTGCATTCTCTTTAATCCTCTCACCAACACTTTGACATAGGTAGCACTATTGCCCCCATTTTCTAGATGAGGAAACTGTGGCCCCGAGTGGCCCAGAGGACGTTCTACACTGCCATCTTCCTCTTCACTTAATAGTGTGTTGTGAGCATCTTCCAGGCCACACCGAGCTCTCATTCTGTTTGTTTATCTGCACAGCTGTCCACTTGATGAACAGACCAGCACTTATTTGTCCAGTCCCCCTCTGATAAACACTTAGGTCTTTTCCAGTTTTCCATGAACAGTGTTGAGCAGGGGCCCTATTTGTACAGAGATGCCTCTGGGTGCTGGACGAGGGCGCCCTGGAGGGCCCCCCACTGCTGTCCCAGGTCAGGACGACAGGGGCCTGGCCTGAGGGAGTGGAGATGGGGTGTGGGGAGGGATGCATTTGAGGAAGATTGGCGGGGAGGACGGGCGAACCAGCCCTGAGATGGAGACATGGGGTGAGGGGAAGTCGTAGAGGGAGATGCCAAGTTAGTTTGGGACCCACTGAGCACGAAGCGCTGGGGACACTGATGGGGAGGTGCTATAGGGCATCCCAGTACCTCTCACGGTAGCGATAGCTCAGGCCTTCTGTCCGGATCCTGTGGTCAGCAGCAGCTCCCCAGAGGAAAGGGGCTACCTTCCTCTGGGAGCCTCAGACACCCCGAGTATGGAGCCCCCCCACTTCCTCTTGGAACCCAAGGATATATCTCTGCCTTGGAGTGAGCAAGTGGCGGAAAAGATGTGGGGAGTTGTCCCTTCTCAAATGGGCAGCTCATGGTGACTTAGCGTTTGGGCTCTGAGACAGGGTCCTGCCTCAAGAAAGGAGACCACGGTCTGGAAGGGCAGTCTCTCTCAGGTCACACAGCACAGCGGCAGCCCTGCAGGGACTAGATCCCACCCTAAATGTGCTGTCCCTCCTCTAGCACACTCTGCTATATCAAAGCTTGAAATCTTGGGCTTTCTGTAGGAATGGGGCTAGGCTGCCTTATCCACTCACACCCCATCTTGCTGTTCATGTGAAAGAGAGGTCCAGAGGGCAGGAGGTGGACCCTGTGAGCAGCCCCTGATTCCTGCGGCCCAGTGTGGTTTCATGTCCCCACTTTTTTTCATTCTCACCCTCACTGTGTTATCTCAGGCAGGTGCCTCAACCTTTCTGTGCTTCTGCTTCCTCATCAGTAAAATAGGGACACTATTAGTATCTACTTCCTCGATTATCATGGGGATTTGATGAGTCAATATTTGCAAAGTGCTTAGAGCAGGGCCCAGTACAAGGTCCAGGCTCTGGGAGTGTTTGAATATTGCAGAATGATACTTGGTCTCTACAACATGGCATTGCAGGAACAAAGCAGGATGCAAATCATGTCTGTGCTCATTTAGTCTTTTGTCTGTTCTGCAAATATTTCAGAGCACCTAGTAGGGATATGGAGATGGGTCCGACCCGGTCCTTCCCGCAGGGAGCTTAGAGTCAAGGGCACTAGATGGATCCCAATATACAGTCCTATGTTCATATGATGCCGGAAGGAAATGCACCGCCATGCCCAGGGGCTTGTCCACTGGAGGCAGGTTGCCAGCGTGCCACAGCATCTCAAGCATGTTCCGTGTACTTCCTCATGGATTCTCCCAGCAGCCCTATGACATGGGTACTGTTGTTATCCTCAGTTGACAGAGAAGGAAACTGAGGCACAGGGTCCCACACTGGGCTTGTAGGGCTGGGATTCACACACAGGTAGTCTGCTCCAGTACTCTGGCCCTTAACCTCGACCTGCCCACCTCTCCACAAACAGGTGGTACTTATATAATCAGCATCAACCACAAGGACAAAAAAACACCCAAAAAACCCAAAACAAAAACCCAAACCCCACAAACCAACAAACATTGCAAGCAGAGGCCCTGGGCCACCTTAGTCTGGTCTTGAAGGACCTCTTATGTTTTTCTGAGTGTCTCAGTGGGGAGTGGTCTTCTGGGTTAGTGTAAGAGCTTAGGGGTCAAGAGCTTTTTTCTTTGCCCCCTCCCAAGTGGGCAAATGCATCCTCTTCGTGCTGGAAGGGCCTTCAATTTCCAGCCCTGGCTTTCCCTCCCCCTCCATGGCACATTAGCCAAGTATACTTTCTCCTGTCTTTGATCACCTCCAGTGACAGGGGGCTCACTCTTCATCATTTAGTTCATTCTAAAGAAAGTTTGGGCTCTTAGAAAGTTCTTCATTAAAATTTAAAAAATATTTTTAATGTGTTTTTATAACTTTCATTTCCTCTCAAAGTCCCACAAACAAGTCCCCTGTTAGAGCATGCACCCTCTGAGGCAGGACCTGGCCAGCTCATCTCTGTGTCTCCCTGTGGTGACTGGCAGAGGGCTTGCTGTACAGTTGGTGCTGTGAATACTATACCAGGGAGCAGGTGGGTGGGGATGTGGTGGTTGGGGCTCAGCCTCCATCGAGCCTGGGGCTGTGGGTAACCGGGTTAGTAGATCCCACAGGACACCAACTGTATGAGCGCTGATGGGCATCGTGACCTCAACGGATTGGGTTGCCGTAGAAATTGGCCTTCCTAGGCTTGTTGGCATATCCCTTGAGCAGGTCTCCCCAGGGCCTCCCCAGCCCCACATTCTCTGAGCTGGATGGCCCCCAGGGAGCATGCAGGCCACGCCCCCATTGTGCAGGCGGGCAGCCTGAGGCCCAGAGGGTTACAGGGACTGGCTAATGTTCACATAGGGAGGGGTGTCACAGAGCTGGGCTTGGCGCTCAGGGCAAACAGTCTTGCCTGAGGCCCCAGCCAGTCAAGGGGACTTTTGCCCATTCACGGGTTCCCAGAGGAAGTTCTGGACTGATTTCAGGGCCTGCAGCATCCCCTGGAGAATAATCGGAGCTCATATCGCCAGTGTGTCCAGAATCACAGTATCAGTAATAGCTGATGTGGCAGGGTGACCTACTGTGTTCCCAGCACTCTGCCTTGCCTCCTTCAGTTGTCACAGTCATTTCCAGATGAAGAAGTGGGGCAGAGGGAAGTTAAGTCACTTGCCTGAGGTCACACAGCCGATTAGGGGCAAAGCCAAGATCTGAGTCTGGGGAGTCTGGCTTCAGACTATGCCATGCCATACACGGCCTCACTCTCACTCTTGCTTTTGGGGGAGTGAAGGATATTTCAGGTCTGGGAAGCCCTTAGTATCAGGCCTGCCAGAGTCAGAGCCTGATAAATCATGACCCAAGAGACAGAACCTTGATGATTTCTCTTTCTAGTCATATCCTCCCAACAGTTCTGAGAAATCTGTTTTATCCCTACTTTGCAGATGAGGCCCAGAGAGGGGAAGTGACTTGCCTAGGGTCACACAGCGGGGAGAGGTAGAGCAGGGCCTCTAGTCCGAGACCGCCGACTCTACACCTGGTGTTCGTGCTGAGACCTCAGGCTGCTTCCCAGGTCCTCTGGGATAGCCCCTGCCTTGCACCAGGTGAGGTGATGACCCATCAGGGCTGCCAAGATGAGGGAGCTGGGAGGGGCGGCCATGGTGTGTGGGGAGACCCTGGCTAGGCTCCATGAGGACCTGCGGATGGCAACGTGGGGAGCAAAGGGGGGGGGGTGGCAGGGCTATGGGCGTCACTGGGGAGTTTGCAGCTTGGGTTTCTCTGTGTTTCCAGATCTCTAGCCCTCCCAGATTTCTGGCTTAGAACTCTCTTAACTATTGCATAGTCACACATTCACACTCATTCATTCAGCTGTTTATTGAGCACCTACTGTGTGCCATACCCTGTGCTGGGTACTGGGAGCACAGCAGTGAACTAGACAGACAAAAGCCCATGACGATAATCATGTAATCACACACACACACACACACACACACACACACACACAACTGGGCCACATGTTATCAAGGAGAGGCACAAAAGGCAAGGGGACTTAAACCAGTGAAAGAAGTTGGGAAACACTTCCCAGGGAGGTGACTTTTTTTTCCTTAAGAGCTTTATTGAGGTATAATTGACATACCACAGACTGCACATGTTTAAGGTGTGCAGTTTGATAAGTTTTGACACATGGATGCACTCATGAAACCATCAGCACAGTCAAGATAATCCATCACCCCTAAACATTTCCTTCCCACCTGCCACATGCTGCCTCCAAGGAGGCAACGTTTGGGCTGAGAACTGAAGGAGGCATGAGTTACTCTGCTCAAGTGGTCAGGGAAAAGCATCCAGGCAGAGGGAACAGCATGTGCAAAGGCCCTGGGCCTGGAGTGAGCTCCCAGCCATCTCTCCTTAGTTGCCCTAGTTGCAACTTTTAGCACCTTTCCCCCGGTGTTAGACAATTTCAGTCAGTCATGTATTCACTCAACAAACCCTCAGCCTTCTCCTATATGCCTGGGACATAGACATGACTCAAGATACTATCCCTACCCATGAGAGACAGAAACAGTGACTCAGAGGAAGGTGGGGAATGTTAGGGCTTCTGATTATGATGTGTTTCTTCTGTGCTTGGCCCTGTACCCAGGAAGCCCTTTATGGTTGCCATCACTATTCCCATTTTACAGATGGAGAAACTGAGGTTCTGAAGGGTAACTTACCCAAAAAGACCTCTTTGGGCCTCAGTTTCCCCATCTGTAGAATGGATGGGAGTGCAGGCTAAGGGGCCTAGGCAACCCTGCCGGCTCCCAGAGCCCTTCACCCAGGGTCCTCTCTCATCTCCAGCAGGACCATGGGCAGCAACAAGAGCAAGCCCAAAGATGCCAGCCAGCGGCGCCGCAGCCTGGAACCTGCTGATAACACCCATGGCGGCTGTGGCGGCGGCGGCGGCGGCGGCGGCGCCGGGGGTGCCTTCCCCACCTCACAGACCCCCAGCAAGCCGGCCTCCGCTGATGGACACCGGGGCCCCAGCACGGCCTTCGCCCCTGCAGCCGCTGAGCCCAAGCTGTTCGGAGGTTTCAATTCCTCCGACACAGTCACCTCCCCGCAGAGGGCGGGGCCCCTGGCTGGTCAGTGCGCCTGGGAGTGTGGGAGCCGGGTGGCCCTGGCCCCTCCCCCAGGAGGGCTGTGTGCCCTGGGGGAGCGACGCCCCCTCTCTGGGCTGCTGTTTCTTTCGCTCAGTGACGGGGAGGAGTCTGGGGGTTACTTGGCTTTAGGGACCATTGGGAGTTTCCTGGAGGCTTTATAAACTGGAAAGTGTGGTGCACACTCCATTGCCTTTAGGGGTGAATCCGATGTAGCGTATAAAGGGCCCTAGAGATATAGGACTATAGGCGGAAACAGGCCAGAGAGCCGGGGGGTTTCTCGGAAGCACGGGGACGGGTCTGAGGCATTGCTTTTTGCTCTGGTCAGCCCAGAGATGGATCAGGACAGGAGGCGGTGAGTGGCCAAGGGGGCGGGGCGGGTTAGAACGGAGAAAGAGAACTGGGGTCTTCAGAGGCCCGGCCCAATGCCGAGATGCGCCCCTGCACCCTCTGCTGGCGCTTTGTGGGTATAGCAGCGCCAGGCAAAGGATGCTTAGAGATGCAGATGTGGTCCTGGAGGCACACAGATATAAGACCCTCACAAAAACATGTGCATTCTTACCCGGACACCCTCACACAGAGCCCCCCCCCCACATAAACACACTCACACACAGTTAGCAACTCATTCAGAGGCACCCATACAGGACATTTACACGTGCTGAGCTAGAGACGCTTTCGTAAACAGACACACCATGCACATAGAGACACACTCAGGGACACATGGATGTGCACCCTCCAGGCACAGACACACACCCAAGGCAAATGTACACAAATACAAACACACATATGCAAAAAACCTCATACTCCCAGATGGAGACAGACACATGTGGTCAGAAGCCCTTCAAAAGCACACACGTGCCCAGCTAGAAATGCCATCCCAGAGACCCACAGACTCACAGACGCACAGATGCACATATGTGCAGTGAGAACACACAGGCACAGACACACACCCAAGTGAGACAGACCCACAAACATACCCATTCGTTTGTTCAAGAGACAGTTGTGGTGCCCCCTCTGTGTGCCAGGTCTCTTCTGGTGCGGGGGTCACAGCAACGTGTAAAACAGACAAAACCCCTGTGGGGGAGAGAAGCAAAGGGCAAGGTGTGTAAACTGTGCAGGGTGTTAGTGGGTGGTAACTGCTGTGAAAGAGCAAAACGGGCAGGGAGTAGTGTTGGTGGATGTATGGCTGGAGGTTGTAACTTCACACGGGGGGACAGAGAAGGCTTCGGAGGGGACAGTTACCTGCAGCCAAGATCTTCCCTGACACACAGAAGCATCCAGAGTCATACCTCCCCAGAACAGAGCCACGTCCCCAGGTGCAGTTTCCTTCGTTCACTGCTTCATTCATCTAATGGTTGTTTCTTGAGCACGTACTATGCACCAGGCTCGAGGAACAAAACAAAGATGTCTGTTATTGGGGACTTCTGGTGCTGTGGGGAAGACAGATAGCAAACAGAGAAGCCAACACCCAGCATCCCCTCAAGCCCAGTGGGCGCACTCAGAGGTGGAGAGACGCGCGTGCTTCCTACACGGCCTCACAAGCGTGCGGGACACACAGGCACAGGGGGACATGCGTAGAGGCCCACCCCCAGTGAATGGGACCAGGCCTCTGGGCAGGCAGTGGGAGACCAACCCCACCCCCGCCCAGGGTGCAGGGCTCTCTTGTCCACCTCTCCCCCCAGCCATGGCTCTGGCCATTCTGACACGCCCCACCTTCTGTGCAGGCGGAGTGACCACCTTTGTGGCCCTCTATGACTATGAGTCGCGGACAGAGACTGACCTGTCTTTCAAGAAAGGGGAGCGGCTCCAAATTGTCAACAACACGTGAGTGCCTCCCTACCCCACTGCTCCTCAGGACCCCAACCCTGGGCCTGGTCTTGGGATAGAGCCACTTCTGAGCGTCCCAGGGCCAGCTTCATGGGCAGCAGGCAGAGCTGGGTGTCCAGGCAGCTGAGGTGCAGGGAACTGTCCTGGGGCCTCTGGGGGTGATGAGGCAGGTGCCGGTGGTCGGGGGTCTGGGACGGCTCCAGGGACAGCAATCTGGGTCCGTAACTGGACAGCAGGGCACAGCACTCCAGATCCCAGAACCCGCACAGGGGCGTGTGATCAGTGCAGGACTGGGCAGGGGACCCAGGACTACAAAAAGCAGGGCCTGTGGAGCTGGAGGCTGTGCCCACAGAGAGGCTGGAGAGCCTGGGCAACCAGTAAAGCCAGAGTCTGCAGCTGTAGAGGGAGGGCCCTCATTGGGAGGGTTGGGGGACCCATCCTGGGGACCCAGTGTGAGAGGAGTCAGGATAGGGCAAGGGGGTGAGATGGTGCGATAGGGTGTGGAGGGCGGGGCACCCTGGTGGGCATCTCTGCTTCACCTCCAGGGACTCCAGCCTTGGGGTGGGGCATCCTAGGGCCAAGTTGGCTTATGGGGGGGATGGGGGCCCCTGCCAGGCTTGGGGGCCCCTGTGAGCAGGGATAGTGAACTGGCGAGGGGTGGGTGAGGCTCTGGCCATGGGGTGGCGTCCTTCCCCTCCTCCCCACTCCCCTCCTTTCCTTGCCTAGAGTGCAGTGAGGTGGGGTGCAACGCCTGTCATGGCGGGTGGGGGGGTGCAGGCTTTGGGTCATGAGCCCTGGGGTGGTCACAGCTGGGGTGATCACACTGGGGGCGGAGCTGCCGACAGAGGGCGGAGCTGCCGACAGAGGGCGGGCTACAGCTCCACGCCTGCTGCATTCCTGCCTTCCGAGGGCCTGCGTCCCCTCTCCGCCACCTCCCATCCCCCCAACAGCCTCGGGGAACCCCCTCCCCATTCCTGGCCCGTGCTTCCTCCCTCCAGCTCTCTCTCAGCTTCTCCCTCTCTGCTTCTCTCTCGCTGGCCCTAGGAGGAAGGTGGATGTCAGGTGTGTACACACTCCGTGGGCGGCGGGCTGGGTAGGGGCGCTTCACTGGTGGGGTGGGCTGCCGCTGGCATGTGCTTCATATGGTCTCTGGCTCCCTTGGTTGCGCTTCCCCAGCTTCTGTCCTCACCCCCAATAGTTTGACCAGATCCCTACCTTAATCCCAGGCTGCGAATGGGGAGGGTCCTCCCATCACCCCTGTCACTCCCCGTCCACCTCATGCTAACCCATCCCCTCCCTGTTCAGCCCACACTGAGTGCCAGCTGCATGCAGGGTCCAGTGCTGGGCTCAGTGAGGTCTGGGTGGAGAAGGCCATGCCCTCCTGGAGCCAGAGTGTGGCCGGGATGCAGCCCCAGTCCAGGCCAAGTGGCAGGCAGAGGGCCGGGCCGGGGTCAGCTCAGGCCTTAGGGCCCCTGCTGTGTGACCCCCCTCTGATGGCGACCACAGGGCCTGGGAGTTTCAAGCAGGACCCTGCAGGAAGCACAGTGAAGTCGAGGGGATGGAGGGAGTGGAAGAAGGCGGTTCCCCTCGCAGAAAGGCAGCTCGTGGGAGGGTGCAGCGCTTGAGGGGACTGGTGGCCTTCAGGGCTGCAGAAGGGCGAGAAGGTTCTAGAGGGTAGAGTAGAATCGATCCATGAGCATCCTCGAAGGCCTGGCTAAGGGGGTTGGACGTCTCCACCGTCTCCAAGCATTTCTTGCTTCTTCATGCCTCCCTGCCCTTTGTGCATGTCGTTCTCGCTGCCTAAAGCACCCTTTCTCCCATCTCTGTCTGGCAAACTCCTATTCATCCCTCAAGATCCAGTTCAGAACTGCCCCCTTTGTGAGGCAAAGGGGAAAAGAGGTAGCAGGCATTTTTACCCATGTCCTTGTATTTGCTCTGCTGCCCTCCCACCAGGGCTGTAGTGATGGGGGAGGGGCCATCTCCATTTTGCAAATGAGGAAACTGAGGCTCAGAGATGTGAAGGCCTTTGTCCAAGGTCACACAGCTACCAAGTAGCAAAGCCAGGATTGGAACTTGGGCAGCAGCTCTCTCCCTTCCTTAAGCTGCTCTCCCGGAGGGAGGGGGCTTTCCCAGCTCCCCCCACCCGCTTCTGTCTGAGTCCCAATGCCGCTCCAGTTCTCTTATGGTTCCGGCTGTTTGTATCTCCCTCCCCTCAAACTGGGAACTCCTTGAGGGCTGCTCTTGGGCCTGCCATGTTTCTGGGTCCCCCATCACCTGTTGCTCAGCACACTGTGGGTGCCCGGGTGGTGATTTTGCATGAGATGAGTGAACAGTCATAAAATAGCCCCCGTCTCTCGTGCCTCGAGTGTGGGCCTGTTCTCGTGCAGAGCAGTTGCGTTGTTTTATTTATACAGCACCACAGCCCTGGAAAGTGGAAATGCTTACTTGCTCCATTTTACAGATGAGGAAACTGAGGCCCAGAGAGGTGAAGTGACTTGCTCAAGGTCACACAGCTAGTAGTGGCAGAGCTGGGAGGGGTAGGCATGACCCCGAGCCCTTGGAAGAGGAGCTCTGTGGAGGTGCCGAGGAGCCGGGAGGAGGGAAGGGCCTGAGCTGGGGAGGATGCCTCAGGTTAGAGGCTTTGAAGTACTGGAGGATCTCAACCAGCAACAATAGGAAGAGTGTCTCAGGGGGTCACAGCTTGAGCAAAGCTCTCAAAACTTTGATTCTGCCTCTTTCACCCAGAGTCAGAGGGCAGCCCTCACATCTTCCTTTGTCCAGCCCCTTCCCTTCCTTCTTCCTGCCTTCCATGATGGGCTGGGGTCTGCCAGGAAGTGATGGAGTTCCATCCGTGGGAAGCCCTTGGGTGGCAGTGAGGCACCCCGATTGGAGGGTGGGGGAGGGTGGGAGTGGATGGGGAACCCTTCCTCACATCACAAAGCTCAGCTGCTCCTCTGGGAGAGTTGGGGGCTGGCATTAGAGGAAGAAGAGGGATAATGGGATGGGGGCGAGAGGCTTAGTGGAAGATGGGCCACCCACATTTG
Source organism: Monodon monoceros (assembly GCF_005190385.1). Lineage (NCBI taxonomy): Eukaryota > Metazoa > Chordata > Mammalia > Artiodactyla > Monodontidae > Monodon > Monodon monoceros. Next base: position 21,799,615 of record NW_021703769.1, on the reverse strand, counting down.
AGGTGCTCATGTCTCATACCTCACCCAGGGACCACCCTGCATGTCCTTCCACTGTTATTGCTTAAGGTCTATTATTGTGAACCCCCTGCTCCAACCCCGCTCCCTGTAGGAATGAAGGACTTTCTGAGTCTAACCTGTGACTGGGCTGGGAGTCGGGGAGGGAGAGCTTAAGGCTGAGCCTGTCTGTTGGGGTTTGGCCAGGGCCGGCTGGGTTGGGGTCCTCACAGTAGCAGCCTGGAGCCCGCACTCCCTGGATCTCCATGCCAAACGGTTCTGCTCCTAGAATCCTGGGTGCTGTGTGGTCTTGGGTCCGAGGAAGCCACTGGGGTCTGAGGTGTGACTGCCCTGAGCCCCTGCCCTGGTGTCTAAGTCTTCAGGAGTCAGAGCCCCTCTGGGTCTGACTCTGGGATGCTTCCTAAATTGCCCTTTCCTCCTACCCAGATGATTCCAGCAGCTTCTCTGGGGCAGTGCTCCAGCAGGCACTGGCTTCTGTCCCCTTGCCCTGGGCACTCCAGTTCTACTTCCCACCATGGGGTGAGGGACCCCTTCCGGCCCTCCTCACACGACTTGCCTTGGCCTCACCCTGCTCTCTCCCCACCAACCATGGGTCCAGGCCTCAGGGCTCGGAAACTTGACTGCCTGGGCCGTACCCAGCTGCCCTGGCTTGCCTGTAATCCCCAAACGGCTCCTCTGGCCAGTCCCAACAGCCCAAATGAGTTAAACAGAAGGACCCACGGGGCATAATGTCCCAGGTTCCAAAGCTGCCACACTCCCAATGCACACGCCAGCCTGAATTACCCACAAGGATTAGGCTCCAAAAAGAGGATCCTGAGGCTCAGAGAGGTGAGGTCAGTAGCGTGAAGTCACACAGCTAGTGACAGCAGTTGGGATGTAAAATTGTTGCTTGGGGACTCCTGGTCCAGTGCTTTCTCCTCTTGCCACATGTGGGAAGGTGAGGGGTCAGGCAGGGAATGTGTGATTCCCTTCCTTCCCTCTTCCTGCCTATCTGATAGGAACCAGGCCCTAGGGAAGGCGCCAGATGCAGTACATCTGCTCAACCTGTTAGGTTTACACCGCTGTTACTTCTGAGCCGGGCGCAGATCGGTATCCCTACCAGACTGGACTGATCTGGGAAGCTGTGGGGCCCCTCATTGTGAGGGCAGTCCCTGGTCCTTGGCTGAGACAGCTCACAGCCACCTGAGGCAGGTTTGAGCCTCCCAGACCGTTGACATGGGAAGATGGGGCTTGATATCTCCATTTCACAGGTGGGCAAACTGAGGCTCAGAAGATAATCACAGTAATCAGCTTACCCAAAGCCTGGCTTGAAGCTGGCTGATTTACACACTTTGCCTGCACGGGAGATTTTGTGAATATTATCTCCTTTTTACAGATGAGGAAACTAAGACCCAGAGAGGATAGGGTACTTGCCCAAGGTCACACAGCAAATCCTTATCGGAGACTGGAACTGAGCTGCTTTGGTTTTTAAAAACATTTTGGAGAGTGGGGAGGAGTACCACAGAGTTGCAGATTTAATTGCTTTTCTTTTTTTAGCCAAATCAAGATACTAACAGCTCATGCATGCTGAGCACCTACTATGTGCCAGGCCCTGTGCCGGTATTTTACATCCTCAGAGGGAGGCATGAGTATCCCCTTCCTGCAGATGAGGACCAAGGTCCTGCAGGGCCAAGGTAATGCAGCCTGCAAGTGGTGAGCTGGGCTGGCGCCAGGACGCTCTGATTCTGGCGCTCAGGCTCTGAGGTACCTCTCAAGCTGGGGCCAGGCTGAAGGTGGACCTTGGATCCTTAGTGAGATTGCAGTGCACCTCCATCCCTGCCCTTGTGAAATAAAACCCCCAAACTGGACTGTGAGCCCAAACTCACACATGGGCTGATGTTAGGCAGGTGGAGGCTCTGCTGGCAGAAGTCTGGGTAGTGTCAGCAGAGTTGAACCCTCACCCTTGCTTCTGGGGCCCTGCTTGGTTGGCCCCTGGGCACAAGCTCCTGCCGGCCTTCTACTGTGAGTGGGTGGCTGGGGGCTTCCCAGAGGCCAGCCAGCTTGCACACTCTGGCTTTGTCAATCTGCCTCATTTTGTAGCCTCTGACCTAGACCTCGGCCCAGTCCTGCTGCCTCCTCCTCCATCTTCCTCTGGTTTCTCTGAGGGTCTCTGAGCCTCTGAGAGGCCTGGGGAGGGTGCAGGGGTCCAGGAGGCCTGCTGTGTCTGGCTGTGGGCACACAGGGGCCCTGGTTCTCACCCTTGCTCTGCTGTTGATTCGCTGTGTGGCTTTGGGCAAATCACCGCCCTTCTCTATGCCTTATTTTCCCCCTTGGTGAAATGAAGACTTGGGACTGGAAGATCTCAGCTCTTCCCTGTGATTTGAGTCCTTGCTGTGTAGCCTTGGGAAGTCTCTGCCCCGCTCTGTGCCTCAGTTTCCCCAACTCTACAAAGAAAGTGCTGGGTTACTCCAGCCTGGGTGCTGTGTGTCCTTGGGCTGGTCCCTAGACATCTCTGAGCCATAGTTTCATCATCTGGGGGGCTGAGGCCTGCCTTCCTTCTTAGCAGGTTGGCCTTGAGGGTCAAATGGGACAGACAAGTGTGGATCCCCCACCCCATGTGGGTGCACACAGAGAGGTAGATGGAGGGCCTGGGCATCTTTAGGCTCTTTCCTTGAGGCGGGCCTCGCCCTCTTACTCCAGGGCCCTCCCTCTCCCACAGAGACCCCCATGTGAGCTTGTGCCCCCGCCTGAGCATGCGTGCGGTGATCTCACAGCCAAGTCAGACCGCACAGCCCCAATCTCTCTCTCTTCACCTCACTCCATCCAGACGGGACCCACACTCTCTGGTTGAGCCTCGGCCCACCTGGCTGGGCCCCTGGCTCTGGGATGCTCACCTGTACTCACCTGTTCTCAGAGAGCTCCCCCAGCCCCACTCTCTCCCAGCCTCAACTTCTCCATCTTCAAAATGGGCTGAAGGATATGGGTCAGAGGCAGCTCAGAAAAACCAGGAGCCAGGGATCCAGGTTCAAGTCCAGACTGTGGCTGTGGGCAAGGGCCTTTCTCTCTTTGTGTCCCGGTGATAGGGAGTGGGGGAGCACATCCTGCTTGCTTGTGTCTTCTCAGGGTTGTGATGAGGTCAAAGCCAGCCTTGGATTGAGAAGCTCAGCAAGGTATCAAGCCCTGCTGCACCCTGTAGGGAAGGCTTCCTTCTCATCTGGGAGTTAGGAACCTGGGCCTGGCTGCTTGACGTGACCTTGAGCAGAGGCCTTTGCTTCTCTAGCCTCAGTCTTCCCATCTGCACAGTGGGAATGGGAGGGGGCTGGACCCTATTTCCCAGGCAGCCCTTCCCATTGGCCTCTCCTCCCTCCCCATAGACCCTCTCCCTGTCCCCTTGGATTGCTTTGGATGCGAGGCCCTAGTGGCTGCCCCGCCTTGTCCCCCCTCCCCCGTCCCCAGCACCGCCTGGCGCTGCTCAGCTCTCTCCCTCGCTCTTTCTGCCTCTCTCTCTCTCACCACCCCCATTTCTGCCTCTTCTTTCCTGTTGGGCTCTCGCTTTCTCCTCCCTCCTCTGTGTCTCTGGACCCCCGCTCCAGCCAGACCTGGTTCACATTCAGATGGCTGCAAAGGTACTTCTGCCCCCTCCCCACTCCCACCCAGACCCAGGGGACCCGCCCTGCCGGGGGCTCTTCCCGCCCATCACCCTGTCCCCATCACCTCCTCCTCATGGGGCAATTAGTGTAGAGGGCCCTGGGTACTGGGGCTCTGCCACCTCAGCTCCCTCTGACACGACTCGCTGTGTGACTTTGGGCAAGTCCCAGCCCCCTCTGGCCTCAGTTTCCCCCATAGATGGGTAGGCTGCAGGAGGAGGCCTGTAGTTTTCAGTCAAGGAGCCCTGTGGGTGTGACCCATGATCTGTGACAAAGGCAAGCATTGCTCCAGTTTGCAGGGTTGGCGCCTGGATTGTCACCAAGCCCCCAAAGAGCCACCCCTTGCCTCCACTCAGGTCTTACCAGCTCCCAGGCTTGGGCTTCCAAATCTCAGGACTTGGGGAGGATTTGAAGGTCTGATTTGACATCCATCTCAGGAGGAATCTTCTCCTGTTACAACTTGCTTGCTCCCCAAAGACAGGGAACTCCCTCCCTCAATCCCAAGGCGGCTCTTGGCATCTTGAGACTGCTTGTTCTATCTGAAGGAAAGCAGATCACTTCCTGTCCCAGGACTCTGCCCCGTGAATTCGGGCCTTGTCATCTGAGTCAGCTTTGGCCAAGAGGCATCTGGGGTAGGGAGGGGAAGAGTCCCAGGCCGCCTCGGCCTGGCAGCTGTGAGAGGCCTGATCTCACTGTTCCCTGCACCTCACTCAGCCTCAAGAGCCCCCAGCACAGCACCTATAAAGATTGCAGAGGCATCGGGCTCCATTGCTGATGGTTCCCTTCTCCTTTGCTCCCTCCCTCTCCCCCTGCTCAGAGAGGGAGACTGGTGGCTGGCCCACTCACTCAGCACAGGACAGACGGGCTATATCCCCAGCAACTACGTCGCGCCCTCCGACTCCATCCAGGCCGAGGAGTGAGTATCGACTCTGGCCTCCTGCTTGCTTACCATCGCTGCCAGTTCAGAGCTTCTCTCCTGGGCTAGAGTGGGAGGTCTGGCTGCCCAGGGCCCCAGCCACATCCCAGGAAGAGGCACTGTGGGTGGGCGGAAGCCTGGACCACCAGCACCATCCTTCCACCTCCCTCCCCAGGTGGTACTTTGGCAAGATCACCAGACGGGAGTCAGAGCGGTTACTGCTCAATGCGGAGAACCCAAGAGGGACCTTCCTAGTGCGAGAAAGTGAGACCACGAAAGGTATGAGTGCTTCTGCTGACCAGTGGGAACTGAGCCTTTTGTGGGTTATTTGAGCCGGGTATTGTGGAATGAATAGGAGTTTGGTATATGGAGTGGGGTGGGAAGAGCCCTCTAGCTAGAGAAAAAGACAGGATCAAAGGCAGGGAGGTCCATTTGAGGAACACTGAGTCACTCTGGGTTGACCAGAGATGCAGCAAAAGGTGATGCAACAGGTGCAGCAAAAGAGGCCAGCCTCTCTGGCCTCAGGTTCCTCAGGTGAGGAATGGGCACAGGTTGTCAGGGAGTCTGAGGGTCACAGAGCAAAAGGCTGTTCCCAGGGAGGGTGTTGATGCAATGGGCCCCTCTCCTTCCCCTTCTCTAGGGGCCTCAGGGGCTGGACTGGGTGCTGGAACCTGGCTTTGCCCTTCCCCCAACAGTCCTGGCCTCTCTTCCTCTCCTGTTCTTCCTCCCCACCAGAGAATGATCACCCCTTTCTCTCCAGCCCCTCCGCACGTGGGTTGCAGACTCTCCATCACCATAGCTACGAAGCTTCCGCTTCCTGTGGGCCGGGGGCTCAGTGGGAGATGGGAAGGCAGAGCATCCGTGTCATGTGTGTGCATTTATGAGAGGTCATGTGGCTGTGCATGCCGTGTGTGGGTCCAGGCATGTGTGTGCACACATGGGGGTGGAGTTGTCTGTGGGTTGCTGTGTGGGAGTGAATTGTTATGGGTTTGTCCTTGTGCCCAAGGGCCTAGGGAGTGTGGACCTGTGTGATCATACAGCCACTGGACACAGGCATGCCTGTGTGTGTGCACATGTGGTCAGGGCTTGGCCTTAGACTCAGGCCTGTGGCTTCTATACGCACACGGCCTGGCCATCTGTAGAAAGTCATGGCTGTCCAATGCAGGCTTTAGAGACCCAGGTATGGGTTCAAGTCCCAGCTCTGTGCCTGACTTGCTGCGTGACCTGAGGCTAGCTGCTTTCCCTCTCTGGGCCTCATTTTCCCTTCTTTACACTGGAGATTGTAACCCCCACCTGAGGATTGTCCAGAGGTTTTGTGGGCTGTGCGGACTGGGCTTCTAGCATGATGCCTGTGTGCTGCTTCCCGAGAAAGGCTTTCTCTGGCCCCTGGAGCCTCCTCCCCTACCCCTGGGGCTCAGCTTTGTTCCCTGATGCCACCCCAGGCATCTCTTAGGCTCAGGCTTAGCCAGGCCTGTTGGGCAGAAGGAAACTTTTCCAGCCCAGAGCTCTTCCAGGCTCAAGGGAAACAGGGAGGGGCCATCGGGATTGGCCCAGCTTAGCTCTGGCAGCCTTCAGGCCACACCCAGTACGTGGTCTTCTGCCCAGGATCGCCCCAGCCTCAGCCAACCACTGGCTCCTGCCTGAGCCTGGAGTCTTCAGGAAGGGGCAGGGCCCGGACAGTGTGCCCGTGGGCAAACCCACAGAGGGGAGGCAGTTAGGCCAGGGACACACAGCCACTTGGGACCATTCCTGTTAGGCTCCCTGCCAGCATTTATCGAGCACCTACTGTGTGTCAGGCCCTCTTATATGTAGTCTCATTGAATCTCCCCAGCAGCCCGGGAAGTAGCCCCATTGTGCAGCGGAGGAAACTGAGGCCCAGAGAGGGCTAGCCACTCGCTCAGGTCACACAGTTGGGATGCACACCTGGGCTTCAGAGGTCTTGCTAGGGCCATGGGTTCATGGAAAGGCTCTCCGGTCAGGTGCCCCTTTGTCCTTTGGCTCTGCCCCAGTGGCCGCCCCAGAACTGGGTGCTCAGAGACAGGCTGGACCAGACCTGGCTCTGCCTGTGCCTCCCTTCTGTCCCGTGTTGGGTAGGTGTGCTCGGTGCCGTGGCCCATCGGTGGGCCGGCATGGTGGTCACGGCTCCTCTTCGGCCTGCCCTGCAGGCGCCTACTGCCTCTCAGTGTCTGACTTCGACAACGCCAAGGGCCTCAACGTGAAGCACTACAAGATCCGCAAGCTGGACAGCGGCGGCTTCTACATCACCTCCCGCACCCAGTTCAGCAGCCTGCAGCAGCTCGTGGCCTACTACTCCAGTGAGTGCCGGGCAGGTCTCCCGGGCGGCCAGCGGGGCGCAGGGGAGAGTACGCCCTCGGAGAGCATGCGGGGGTCTCCGCCTATCCTATGAGCTGCAGACCCTGAGGAAGGGGGCTTTGGGGCCAAGAAGGGCCAGGACTTCTGTCACCCTGGGGATGTGGGCTCCCGTTCCCCTCCCCCCCTCTTCCTCTCCCCTTTCTCCCTCCTCCCACCCCCTCTTTTTTCCTTCTCTCCTCCCTGTGCCCTCTCTTCCCTGTTTCCCCTCTTCCCTCCCCCCACCCCAACCTGCCACTCTATCCTCTCTCCTCCGCAGCTGCCTGGTGAGGAGGGGGCCGCCTGGAGGAGTGAGCTGGGAAGGAGGGGGCATAGGCCGGTGTCCTTTGCCCCTGCAGCCTTAGGACCAGTTAGAACTGGTTACCGGGAGACAAGGAGGGGGTGGCTCTATTGATTGGATTGTAGCAGAGAGCGGGAGAGAGAGCGAGCAGGCGGGGAGCTCACGTGCGCAGGTCGTGAGCGCGGGCCAGGCCGAGTGTGCGGGAGTGTGGCCGATCCATCTGGATGTTCAGGGCTGCCCGGCTGGACTGAGGCGTCATGGCCTGGGTGCTCCCACGTGGACAGCTCTCTGTGGGTGTCTGTGGGCCTGTGGCACGTGGCCGTGGCCTGCGCGTGCAGGTGTGGCCTTTCCTGAGGCCTCCCGACTCCCTCTAGGATCTGCCACCCCGCTCTGTCCCCTTGGCCACCACTGTAGGTTTCATTCTGAACCCCGTTCCCCCAGATCAAAACCCTCCAGGGGTTACCTTGGAATTTTAGGATAAAGACGCCCATGTGGCCTCTGAGGCCTTGGGTAGTCTAAACCTGGCTGGCCTCCCTGCCTTACCTGGGGCCCTCCTTCCCCCAGTCACTCTCCAGCAGCCCCCTGGCCTCCTTTCAGTTCCTCCAACCCAGGGGCTTATTTCTCCCTCAGGGCCTTTGCACATGCATGAGGCAGCGTGCCCTCTGCCTGGAGGGCTATTTTCCTGAGTCAACCACTCACTCTCCTGTGGATCCAAGCTCAGGTGCCGCTTCCTCTGGGAAGCCTTCCAGGATGCCACCCAGCCCACCTGCTATTGCATGCACAGCTCTCCTCTGTCACACTCATGGTCCTCGGAGGTGATTAAGGGAAGTTGGGTGTCGTCCTGAGCTATGCACTCCCTGAGGGCAGGTTTCCACTGGGTCCCTGGCACCTGCCTAGGTAGCCCCCGCTTAAAGTCTGATGAGTGAATGAATGAATGACTCAGGGAGCAGATGCATGAGGCGGTGTGGGCCTGTGTTGGGGACGCTTGTGTACACATAGGTATGGATGCCTGGCCTTGCGGGTGTCCCGTGCCTCCCCGAAGCCTGTGTGCATACAGTGTGTAAGTCTGCGGGACACGGAGACCCCAGCACGGACGCCGGGCCTGAACTCCACCTCCCTGCCTCTGTCTTCAGAACACGCTGACGGCCTGTGCCACCGCCTCACCACTGTGTGCCCCATGTCCAAGCCACAGACTCAGGGCCTGGCCAAGGACGCCTGGGAGATCCCCCGGGAGTCGCTGCGGCTGGAGGTCAAGCTGGGCCAGGGCTGCTTCGGAGAGGTGTGGATGGGTAAGTCCTTGCCCCGGCCCCGCATACCCCGCCATGTGCCCACCTGCGAACCAGGCAGATGTCTGTCCAAAGTGGCAGCTCAAGGCCCCATGGGTCCCCCAGCCTTCGCCTCCACGAGCCCCATCACCTCTGCTGAACAGTGGGCCCTACTTTCAACATGGAGCTCCCCCAGTGGTGGCTGACAGCAAGTTGAGGTGTAGACCGCCACACCTCCACACACCGTGGTACCTGTTTACCCAGAACTGCTCAGGGCTGGGCATCGTGACGTCCCAGTGACGTGCCGTGTGGCCTGGGCTGGGTGGCTTCACTCTGGAGGGCTATTTTTCCGAGTCAACCACTCACCCTCTTGCGGATCCAAGCTCAGGTGCCACTTCCTCTGGGAAGCCTTCCAGGATGCCACCCAGCCCACCTGCTATTGCATGCACAGCTCTCCTTTGTCACACTCATGGACAGAGCCTCGATCTTCCCAACTGTAAAATGGGACTGGTGATAATAGGACACCCTGGTGGGGTTGAGAGAACGCTGGCCCCGTGTGGGTCCACACGTTAGCTTCAGCTGTGGGAAGAGAAGCCCCCGCTCACAGAAGGAGTACAGGGTCTGGCGTGTTCCAGGCCTCTTAATGATCTCCTGTCTAACTCTGGAGAGACGGCCAAACCGTCCTTGAAAACAAAATGCCATGCAGCCCTGACAAAACCCAGGCCCCCTTCTGCTTTGGTTTCTGCTGACACAGGAGTTGCAGAGGCAGTGGTGAGGCAGGCCTGGCTGTTGTGAGCCTGCGCGTCCAGCGAGGGGGTGTGTATGTTGTGTGTGGGGGGGTGGATGGCCGTGTGCTGTTTTCAAGGTTGTTTCATCTGAGCCGCAGTATTCACTTGGCGTCACCACCACCACTTCCCTCCCTTCAGAGGAAGAGATGATGGAGGAGAGCAGAGGGCGTTCCTGGGTGGCAGCACTGCAGGGACAGAGGCCTGCAGGCTGGAGGTCAGGCCAAGTCAGGGAAGGGGAGGCTTTGAGCTGGGGAGAGGGGAGGGGGATGAGAAGCCAGCTCCCAGGCACAGGCACAAAAAGAGGACGTGAGCAAAACCTGAAAAATCCATGGCGTCAGCCATTCCTGTGGCTGCAAAACTCATTCCTGGCTTGGGCGTGCGGTGAACAGTCAGTGGGGGAGGCTCCCGTTCCTCCCTGGATGATCCAGGTAGACTCACGAAGCGCCTGGTACGCATGCCCAGAGGGCCTGTGCCGGGAAGTCCACAGACAGGGGCCCGAGCCCCAACTCGCACCTGGAGGCCCAGAGATGGGCAGGAATGGGCCCAAGGCGCCTCAGGCCCGGCTGGGACAAAACTCAGATTAAACACACTGGTTTAGAGCACAGCTTCCCCTAAGGCCTCACAATGTAAAAACCAGATAATAATAAAATGACAGCTGCAGCTATTATTAACTGTGTCCTTACAGTGGGCTTGGCCCAGTGGCTAAAATCTCATTTAATCCTCAAACAGCCCACAGGTGGATACTATAGCATCCCCATTTTCCGGATGAGAAAATCGAGGCTCAGAGAGGGGAACTGGCTCACCTATGGTCTCACTGCTGGGAGGAGGCAGAGGTGGGAGCCAAACTCCTGCCAGACTGACGTCTGAGCCCTTCTAAGTGTGATGCCTTACTGTTTGGGGAGTGTGGCTTGAGACAAGCTCTTGTTCTGGTGGCCTTGTTCTGAGGCCGGCTCTGCCTCACCCCCCGCCCCCACGAGTACGTGCTCCATCTGCTAACACCTGGGCCACCGGAAGGAACATGCCTACCCAGGAGAGGGCGGTTGAGTTGGAACCATGGTCCCCCAGCTCTCGGATGAGGGTGCTGCTTTGGGGGACATCTCTAATAATCAGCGTCCGAACAACAGCTCCTGTTTCTTGAGCGTGCCCTGTGTGAGGAGCGTCCTGCCCATCTGCAGATGGGACACTGAGGTCCAGAAAGGGGCTGGGCCTTGGCTTGGCTTGTCACGTGGCCTGGGAGGCCAGAGCTGAAATTGGTACCCAGGCCGGCAGATCCTGGTCCCTGTGGGGTGAGAATGGGGGTCCTCCCCTGAGGCAGCCTGCACCCCTTTCCATGCAGGGACCTGGAATGGCACCACCAGGGTGGCCATCAAAACTCTGAAGCCCGGCACGATGTCTCCGGAGGCCTTCCTTCAGGAGGCCCAGGTCATGAAGAAACTGAGGCATGAGAAGCTGGTGCAGCTGTACGCGGTGGTGTCTGAGGAGCCCATCTACATCGTCACGGAGTACATGAGCAAGGGTGAGGCCTGCGTGATGGCGCGGACACATGGGTGACCCCTGGCTGGGGTCCTCACAAAAGGGCAGGTGGGATGTGCTTCACCTCCCACCACATCTAGAGCATACGCCTTTAAAGGTGGAATGAATGGAAAGAACCAACTTCCCATGTCAATGGAAAGTTAAACCAAAGGTTGCCTTTCTCCGTTCATTTTGTTTTTAATGATTTCCCACGATGCATCTATGTCCCCCCATTTGCTGGTTTTGTAAAGCCATTTGCCGTTCTGGGGCTGGAAGGAGAACTCCCTGAATCCTCCAAGCTGAGCCACAGCACATCTGGGTCAAGTTCCTGGCTTGACTTTTACTTGGTTTTGAAATTAATTATTTTTCAAAATTCTACTTTTTGGAGGCATAATTTACATGGGATAAAATACACCATTTTAAGCGTCCAGTTCGGTGAGTTTTAACAAATTGCTATGCTGTGTATCTCCTACCACAACCGAGATATAGACGGCCGTCACCCCCGGAAGCGCCCTCGTACCCCTTTGCAGGTAGTGCTCTCCAACCCCAAACCCACAGAGCCGCTGATGGGCTTAATGTCTTCGCAGAGTTGTTTCTTCTAGAATTTCGTATAGCTACATCTTTTACATCCGAGGGTTTTCCTTCTCGTCGTGTGATTCAGTAGTTTGTTCCTTTTTGTTGCTGACTAGTATTCCGTAGTATAGCCGTACCACACTTCTGTTTGCCTAGAGGCGGACATTTGGTTGTTTCCCATCCTGCTTGCCTTTTAAGTGACAAACACAGACTTTATTCAGAGGTGGGTTTGCACAAAATCTGCTGTGTGGTTAAAGTGAGGCCAGCCTGCCCCGGTGGACGAGATCTGGGAGTCACTGCTTCCTGGCTCAGGGAGGACAGGGTGGGGGCTAGAGCTGCCTTCTCTCTCTCCAGGGAGTTTGCTGGACTTTCTCAAGGGGGAGACAGGCAAGTACCTGCGGCTGCCTCAGCTGGTGGACATGGCTGCTCAGGTGAGCCAGCCCCTCCCCGCTCCCACACCTGGCCTTGAGCTCTCTGACCCACCTGGTTCAGCCATGTCTGGCCTCTTGAGTGCCCCCTCCAAGGAACTTGTCTTGGTTGCCCCACACTCACTGATCTCATCCCATGTATTACTGGGACCACTTACAGGTGCTGTGAGTGGTGGTTCGGGCAGAAGAAAGAGCCCTTACCTGGGCATCAGGAGTCACTGACTTGCTATGGGACCTCAGACCTCAGTTTTCTTCTCTGTCAATGTCAGTCACGCATCAAACATGTATTAGTACTTGCTTGCTGTAGGCAGTGCTCAACAGCTACTTTTTTTTTTTTTTTGGTGGGGGGTACGTGGGCCTCTCACTGTTGTGGCCTCTCCTGTTGCGGAGCACAGACTCCAGACGCGCAGGCACAGCAGCCATGGCACGGGCCTAGCCGCTCCGCGGCATGTGGGATCTTCCCGGACCGGGGCACGAACCCGTGTCCCCTGCATCGGCAGGCGGACTCTGAACCACTGCGCCACCAGGGAAGCCCCAACAACTACTTTTTAATTTAATCCTTAATACAATCAGGTGGTAGAGATGGCTATTATTCCATTTGACAGGTGAGAAAACTGAGGTTCAGGGAGGGTACTTGGGACAACAGGCAGGACCTGACACTCATCTGTGTCTCTGGGAGCATCTGGGGCCTCTTTTGCATGGTCACCCCACTTCCCTGGCTGCATCTTGTCTTGTGCCTCCCTTTTGTCCTTTGCCCTATGCTACCTCCTCCTGCTGGGCACTGGTCCTGCTTTTTGTGCCAACAGTATTTATTGTAAATTGACGTCATTGCCTGAAGAACTGGGAAGGGTGGGGCATTTGGTTGGCTATCCACTCCTGGGGATAACACCACCCCTGGGCATGTGCCCTGTGATCTGGGAAGGGCAAGGGGTGGCCCCTGAGCCAGGCTCCTGGGTTCTGCCTACAGATCGCTTCAGGCATGGCGTACGTGGAGCGGATGAACTATGTCCACCGAGACCTCCGTGCTGCCAACATCCTGGTTGGAGAAAGCCTCGTGTGCAAAGTGGCTGACTTTGGGCTGGCTCGGCTCATCGAAGACAATGAGTACACAGCCCGGCAAGGTGGGCAGAGGCTCCCGGCAGATGCCGTGTGGCCGTGGGCAGTCACACCCCTTCTCTGAGCCTCAGTTTCCTCCTCTGTCAAGTGGGGATAAGAATGGTGCCTATCTGGCAGAGCGGTCATGATGTTCTCCTGAGCTCCCCCGACCCTTCTTGGTCCTGCAGGTGCCAAATTCCCCATCAAGTGGACGGCTCCAGAAGCTGCCCTCTATGGCCGGTTCACCATCAAGTCAGATGTGTGGTCCTTTGGGATCCTGCTGACAGAGCTCACGACAAAGGGACGGGTGCCCTACCCCGGTAAGAGGGCTCCCCACAGCCCATCTTTGGTCCTTCTGCCCCTGCCCTGGTGACCCCTCTCAGGTGACCTTGGGCAAGTCAAACCCCATCCAGGGCCTCAGTTTCCCCATCTGTATAACAAAGAGGTTGACCATCTGATCTTAGGCTCTGTCTTTGGTGAGGGCTCCCAGCCTTGGGGGGGGGGGGCGGCCTTAGCCACGGTCACAGCCACCCTCTCCTAGGCAGGAAGCCCTCTCTGTTGTTCCCATCAACTTCCCTCTGCCCCACTTTCCTCAGTGGGGCCAGCCTACTCATGCTTCCCTCTGCCCACAGGGATGGTGAACCGCGAGGTGCTGGACCAGGTGGAGAGGGGCTACCGGATGCCCTGCCCGCCCGAGTGTCCCGAGTCTCTGCATGACCTCATGTGCCAGTGCTGGCGGAAGGACCCAGAGGAGCGGCCCACCTTTGAGTACCTGCAGGCCTTCCTGGAGGACTACTTCACGTCCACCGAGCCCCAGTACCAGCCCGGAGAGAACCTATAGGGCGTGGGCTACAGGGCCAGACTGCCTTCTTGGCTTGGATCCTGAGCTGGGTGGCCCCTGACGTGGGGTCTTGCCTGCCTCTGCCTGTCCGCCCCCCGTTGATCCTCTCTGTGGGGCTGAATTGCCAGTGACGAGGCCCCTCCCTCTTTTGTGGCATGGAAGGGCTTGGGGCCTGGGGCCGCCCTGGGGGCGGGGTCCAAGGCTGGCGCAGTGACTGTGCCCCAGCCCCTGGCCAGCTGCACACCTCCTCCCTGCGTTCCCTCCTGGAGCTCTGTGCGTCTCAGCAGGAGGAACTGGGAAGAAGGGCCGGGCTGAGGGCACCCTTTTCTTAGCCTCAACCTACTGCACGCGCTGGCCCTTTCCCACTTCCACGCCACCCCAGGTCTGTCTGCAGAGCTAGCCAAAGAGCCTTTCCAAAGAGGAGTGATGGGCCACTAGCCCTCGGCCTGCCTGCCACCCTGCTCCTTGCCATCCATTTCTGAAACGCCTGTTGGTGGAGGCTGCTGGGTCCAGCCCCCTCTGCTGTGGCTCCCAGGCTGGTGAGGCCTAGCTTGACTTGTTGCTGGTGGGTGGGGTGGACACCTCCCTCAAACCCTGCCCTTCTTAGACCTGAGGGATCCTTAGAGATCTTCAATTCCTTGTCCCCATACTACCCATGGGGAAACTGAGTCCAGAGAGGGGATATGACTTACCCAAGGCCACAGAGCAGTTCAGGGTTGAGGTGGGATTGGAACCTGGTGCTCCCTCTGTCTTCCTCAGGAACCAACAGGATTGTCCTTTGAGGCACTGTGGACAGACTGGGGCAGCCCAGGGGACAAGGGGCCTGAGGACGGGTTAGAGGTAGCAGAGAGAGTCCTGCTGCCTCTGTTTGCTCAGTGGGCTATTGTGGGGGGAGAGAGTGGAGGTAGATGTGGGGCTGAGCTAGAAATGAATGGTACAAGGGTAGGGAGGCAGGTTTCAATCAGAAGGTGGGAGGTATTTGACCTTTGGAGCTAGCCAATCATGAAAGGGAGTGAGCTCACCGGCTCTGGAGGCAATCAAGCAGAAATAGAAGATCCAAATGATTGGGAGGCCCTGGCCTCAGGAAGGAACCCCAGGTCCTCCTTCGCCCAGTTTGTCCTGTGTCATTTCAACGCCTGGCCCCTGCTCTTCTCCCCAGTTTGGCACCTTTAACTCACGAGTACGGAAAGGAGTGCCTAGACTGGGGTGAGGAGAGAGGACTGGGGTGTCTATTGCCACACACCAGGACTGGCTGTGTGCCCTCGGGCAGCCCCTGCTTCCTTCTCTGGGCTGCATTGTCTGCCTCCATTTGAGGCCATGGCCTCTGCAACTGCTCCACTCCTGTCCAGACCCTGTGGCCTGGCATCACGTGGTGAGCTCAGCCCATGGCATCAGGAGACCGTGTTTTGGCCCTTGGGCTATGTGGTGGCTTCTCCCTGGACCTCAGTGTGTCCTTCTTAAATGGGGCAGCCAACAGTTTGTAGGCATCTTGCCAAGGGCCCCTGTGTGCGTGTGTGTGTGTGTGTGTGTGTGTGTGTGCACGTGTATGTTCCTCCATGTGTGTTCATATTTAACATGTAAAAACGCCCTCTGCTCTGTCCCCCAGACCTGTTGTACATTTCACCCACAGCCCCCCATCATAGCAATAACGTTCCTGCTGCCAGGGGTTCTCGAGCCAGCCAGGCCCTGCCAGTGGGGAGGGAGGCCAAGTGGTGCCTGCCTATGAAATTTCAACTTTTCCTTTCATACATGTTTATTACCCAAGTCTTCTCCTGTCCTGTCTCCGTCCCAGTCGAATCTGGACTCACTTACCCCAGCGCGCTCCCAAATCCCCTTCTGACTGCCCAGTGTCCTTTGTATAAGGTGTCCTAATACTGTCTTTTTTTTTTTTTTTTAAACAAACAGTGTTTTCTAGATTTCAGATGACTATGCAGAGGCCTAGGGGACCCCTGGCTCTGGGCAGGGCCTGGGGTTCCTGCGTTCCACGGCCGAGGCCTGTGGGGGGAGGGGGGATTTGGAATTGGTTGTAAATACTTTGCATATTGTCTGATTAAACACAAACAGACCTCAGAGTTTGGTCAGCGGTTTCTTGAGTATCTATTGTGTGCTGGAGAGTGAGAGGGGGTGGGATGTGAGGACAGACTGTGTCAGAGGGGCCTTTGTGCAGGCAGCATTGGTGGCTGGAGGGCTTGAGGCCAGAGAGGGACATAATCAGATTGGAGATCTCTGGAATGCGCCTGTGTGTGCACATCCATCCCTGAGTTTGGGGAGTGACTGCCTGGCAGAAACCTTGCTTATGTCTGAGATGCACAAGGCGAAGCCCAGGGCTTGTGAGCAGGAAGTGTGAGCAGTTGAAGACTCTTTGCCCTGGGTGGATGGTGGCAGTTGACACTCTGGGGACCCCGCAGGGCTGTCAGGCCCTTGTGGAGTTGTGGATGTCCTCACAGGGAGATGCGGTTGTGTGCATGCTGTGTGTTTCCCAGGAGTGCTGGGCTGGGTGGGTGGGGGGTTGGTGAGACTGGGTTAGCAAAAGCCCTGGGCACCCTGGAGAAAAATCCAAAGACCCTTCCTCTCCTCCCTTCTCCCCTCCACCAAGGCACACAATCTGGGAAGTTCATTTGCAACAGTCTATAGGAAGAAATGTCTTTTATATCAGATCACACACTGATCCATGTAAGTTACCTCTGGTCGTAGTAACACTGTTTAATCTGTATAATTAAAAAAAGATTTCAAAATCAGGATGTTTCTCTGTTCACTGTCATTTTCACAAGCCAAATCCCACAATGTCCGGTCAGAATGGACACCTGGAGACCCCATGGGTGTACATGTGTCTTGGGAGCAGAGGTAGGAGCATGGGTGTGAGTGTGCGCTTGTGGGTGTGTGCCTTTGTGTTCACTGGGGTATGCGTGTGGCCCTGTTTGCTCATGGGTGTCTGTGTTGGTGTGTGGACACGTGTCCAGGTGGCCTGTGAGTCTGGACGTCCAGATGTGTGAACCTGTTTTTCCTGGCCCTGTGTGCAGAGATTTGTGTGTACTGCGGGGACACCACTCTAGGTGGTTCTGCCTGAATCTGTGGGCTCCCCCGGGGGCGCGGGCCCCGATGTGTGTGGCGGGGCTCTGCTTGTCTGCGCGGGGCAGTGTGTGTGTCCGCGTGGATGCTTGTGGGCTCAGGGCGTGCACGGGGCGCCGGCCGCTCCGCCAGGGCCCCCATGCACCCGGGGGGCGCAAGGACACCTGCGAGCAGCCCAGCCCGGGGACGCGCCCCAGCCCCGGCGGGGACAAAGCGCTCGTCCGCGCTACCGCGGCGGGTCGGGAGCGCGCCTGCGCGGTGGTGAGCCGCGGGTCGAGCCGGGGAAAGCCCCGAGACCCTTTTATCTCCATCTCTCGCCGGTCTCGCCAAGTGATTCAATGCGTGTGTGTCTCTCTCTCTGCCTCCTCCGTCTTTGTCTCTCTTTGTCTGTCTGTGCCTCTTCAGCTCTCTCTCAGGCTCTCTGGCCCTGGCTCTCTTGTCTTCACAATTTTTTGTGTTTCTTTCCTCTTCCCTAAACCCCCTCCCCCCGCACTAATTGGTCTTTCTCTGTGTGCTTCTGATTTTCTGTCTCCGTTTCTGTATGTGTCTGTTTCTCACTGTTGCTAGTTTCTCTTTTTCTCTGTGCCTCGTGGCCGTCTCTATTTCTCTAGTCTCTCTCTCTCTGTGTCTCCGTCTCTGATTTTATTTCCTTATCAATCTCTGTACGGCTCTGCTTCTCCTCCAGACCCTCTCACACCTCCGTGCCTTTGCCCAGGCTGTTTCCACGACTTAGAGTGCCCTTTCTTTCCTCTTTGCAACCTGGCAAACTCCTCTTCATCCTTCAAAACATCTCAAAGGCCACAGACCACCTCTGGGCGCTTTCCCTGATCCCCTGGAACTTGCAAGGGTGGTCACGGCCATTCACACAGCTCCCCCCCTAGAATGAGAGCTTGAGGGGCTGGGGAAATTCTGGCTGATGCACCCAGATCTAGCACACCGGGGTGCTGTCTGATCAGAGAAGGGAGGCAGGAGTTTGCTCTGTCTCTCCCACCTATTGTCTCTGGCTCCACTGGTTTTGACTTCCTCACTCTGGGCCTCTTTCAGTTTGCTTGTTTTTTTTTATTTAGATGTTGGGGGTAGGAGTTTATTAATTAATTTATTTATTCTTGACTGTGTTGGGTCTTCGTTTCTGTGCGAGGACTTTCTCTAGTTGCAGTGAGTGGGGGCCACTCTTCATCGCAGTGCGCGGGCCTCTCACTATCGCGGCTTCTCTTATTGCGGAGCCCAGGCTCCAGACGCGCAGGCTCAGTAATTGTGGCTCACGGGCTTAGTTGCTCTGCGGCATGTGGGATCCTCCCAGACCAGGGCTCGAACCCATGTGCCCTGCATTGGCAGGCAGATTCTCAACCACTGTGCCACCAGGGAAACCCTGTTCAGTTTGCTTTTGCTCGACTCTTCAAGAGAAAGAGCGAAAAGGCGAGTGACGTCTACTCTGCTGGGACCACCATCTCACTGCCCCTTCTGCCTGCTCCTGCTTCTGCTGCCCTGTTCAGTTTCCAGCCCACTTCAGGCGATTGGAGGCCCTGGGACCCCCCTCGTCCCCGCCGCCTTCCCTTCCTGGTTTCAGTGGTTTTTCTCATTCTACATGCATTTTTTTTTTCTTTTTGAGAAAAGTAAGATGATGTTTGCCCCCATGGGAAAAAAAATTCCTTATAGTAGGGTAGGAAAGATACAGAAAAGCACATACAAGAAGACTGTAATTTGTGCTCTCTACCCCCTCCCTCCCACCTAGAAACGATGGGGCATGTTTCTGGGTGTGTGTCCATCTGGGCCTGTCGCCTGTGCTCTGCACAGTGGCTTCAGTGTCTCCTTGTCTCTCTCTCTGTCTCTCCTCCTCTGGCCCATAGTTACTGGCTGCCACTCTGGGCTGCTGGCCTATCGATTCTTTCACATATTCATATGTAAAACTTACACTAAAGGTGAACCTTGGGCCCCATCCTGCTGCAGCCCTGCTCGCCCGTGTGGGTGCACGTGCTCGCCTGTGGATCTGTGTCAGGCCCCCTGTGCCGGCTCTTTTTCAGCCCCCCCTCCCTGTCTTCCTTTCTCCATGGTTTCATTGACCTCCCTTCCACCAGTTGCACTTCTAGTGTGTGCAATGGGTGTGTGATGTGTGCAGTGTTCGGGGCACGTGCGTGTTGCTGGTCCTTCCAGGCTGTGGCTCCGTGCTGCTGTTGGTCTCTTTGCTCATCCTCTGCTCCTTTCATCTCCTCCCTACCTCCTAAAATTCCAACTAGACCTTGTGCTGGACACACACACACCCGCACACACATGGTCCCTCGTCTTTTTCTCTCATCTCTGTCTTCTTTTCCCATTTTTCTCTTGGGGGCTCCAAAAAGCTGTGGTTTGCAGAGAGAAAAAGAGAGACTGACAGAGACAGAAACACGGAGATAGAGATGGAGATGGGGGGGTGGCATGGGGGTGGGGGAATCAGGCTGGGAGATGGAGCTCTGTCCGTCTGTCTGTCCATCCCAGTCTCCCCAGCCCTCCCTCCCTGGGGCTTTTCCCACCCAGTGCTGGGCTGTGCTTCCCTCAGAGTATGTCCCGTGGGATCCAGGGCTCTGCCTTCTGTCCATTTGTCCAAATGTCTGTGTGTCTGCCTCTGCCGCCACGCCTCCCCCTAGCTGTGGTCTCATTAGCCCTTCTCTTTCTCTGATTGTCCTGCGTGTGTGTGTGTGTGTGTGTGTGGGTGCGTGTGTCTGCGGCTGGATCTCTGTGCCAGTGGGTCTGTCTCTACCTCCCACCTCCAACTTCCTGCAATTTTATTAAATATCCTTCTCCCGTTTCTTGCTGCCCTCTCGGTGTGTGTGCATCTGTGTACATGCATGTCTGCGAATGAACCTCTCGGCTACCCCTTTCCCCTTCCCCGGGATTCCTGGGACTTGGCTTCTGGGGTCACTTTCTACTCACTCCCCATCCTGGCCCCAGACTCAGCCCCATGCTCCCTCCAACCTCTGCCTCAAGGCCACCCTCCTGGACAGTCTCCCTGGCGACTATCCCCTGGACACCTCACCTTTGACCCTCAACTCAACTCCTGTCCGCTCCTGCCCACTCTGGGGAGGGCTCCACCATTCAGCCTCCAGCCCTGGGCCACACTCACCACACTCACCCTCACTGCCGTGGCCTTCCTTTTTTTCTTCCCACCTCTGGCCCTGCTCAGAATATTTTGCCTCCGGTGGAGGAAGCCCCATCTCCCTCACCTGCCATTCCAGGCCTTGCCAGCCTGGCTCCAGTTGCCGGTGGCACGCTGACTGCCTGACACGTCTTTCCTTCCTTCAGCCTGGACATCCACCTCCTCCGGGAAGGCCTCCTGATTGCCCCTTCCCTGGCTTCCCTTGGCTCCAGCACTCCCTGCAGTAGCGTCCTTCCTAACCTTGGCCTCGTGTTATGCAGTCCCAGGCTGGGCACCCAACCAGGGCCCCGTTATGACTTTCATGGGCCCTAGTCAGCTTTGCCTTCATGGACCCCTTTCTCCATAAAAAATATTTTTAAAAATTCTATTTTATGACAACATTGATATAAAGTTGAATATATTAACATATATGAAAACATTTTCTTTGAGTTAAAGTTCATTTTTCTTCCGATTTTAAAAGAAATTAAAACATTTTTCATGGGCACCTAAAGGTATGGTGGGCTGTAGGTTTACTGAGTGCCTTCTCTGTGCTGACCATGGGCAATGGCTGTTGGGGACAGGCTGTGTGTCCTTTGCACATTCCACCCTCTCTGAATCTCTCTTCATCTCGACTCTGCCCCCTGCGGACTGCCCTTGACTTCCGTTTGAGTGCATCAAAGCCACATGATGTGTGTATCACCCGGCCTCCTGAGTCTCTCTCCCTCTCTGTCCATTTCTCTCACCCTAACAGGTTTGTCCCTTGCTCTGGGGTCCCCTGTTCATTCATTCATTCCCCCAACAAACATGCGTGGCCCTGGTGTCTACGTGTCTTCCGGGGAGCAGGGATCTGGCTCCCTGTGTCTCTCTCAGGCCTTCTGCCCTCCCAGATCTTCGGGCTTGTTGAATTTCCAATGTGGGCTCTCTCCCTGTAGCCCCCTCTCCTTGCCATGAGCTGGGGGCAGGTGTTTCTTTTCATTCCCTAGGCTCTTCATAAAGCACTCATCATGGAGCAGCTGCCCCTGCCCGGCCGTGTGCGCGTGTACGTGTGTGTTTGCCTGTATCTGCGAAGTGCATCACCGCCCCCCTGCCCCCCGACTACCCACCAGCTCCCAGGAATCTGCCCCACCCCCATACCTCCATCTAGATTATTCCAGCTGTGCCTGCCCCATCTTGCCGTTGCCCTCCAGGGCTCTCCCTCCCTCCGCCCTCCTCAGCCTTTTCCTTCCACATTCATCCTAAATGCCTTCCAGCTTTGCTCTCACTCAGGTGTGTAAGCATTCATTGAACACGTTTCCGGTGGGCACCTACTGTATACCTGACCCCGGTTGGGGTTTAGGGGGTCGGGGGGAGAAAAAACTGCTGGGGAGCAGCCGTGGACAAGGCACTTAGTGCCCAGAAGGACAGATGAGCAGAACAGATGCAGAAAGGGCCACGGTCCCGTTAGAGTAGAGACGGGGTCCTGAGCTTGAACAGAGCGTCCGGGAGGGCTCCCCTGAGGAGTGGGCTGAGTGAGGCCCGGGGGCAGCAGGTGGAGAAGCGGGGCGGGGAGGGAGGGTTGTGGCCGGGCGGGAAGCACTCCAGGCAGCAGGACAGCCATGCGAAGGCCAGGAGGTGGGAGCCAGCGGGCTGGGGTGGGACAGCCACCGAGTCATCACATCCCCTCGTTTCTCTGCCCACCCCCCATTCTCCCCTTTTTTAGGGGGTGTGATTGTGTGCGGGGGAGTGAGCGAGAGGGAGACAGACAGACATACAGACCAGCACCGGGAGAGGGCGAGAGAGGTGCGCGGAACTCCACTCTCCCTGCTCTCTCCAGCTTGCTCCTTCCCCCTTCTCTCTGGGGCTCCTCGAAACCTTATCTTCTCTCTGGGCTTCCTGCAATTGTTTATGTATGCACACACCTGTGTGGTGTATATGTGGCGTCCATGGTCCATGTATGTTGTTCATGTAGTATAGTGTGTGTGGTGTGTGTATGTGGTGTGTGTGTATGTGTGTTGTGTGCGGTGTGCGTGGTATGTGTGTGTGGTGTGTGTGTGGTGTGGTGTGTGTGTAGCGTGTGTGGTGTCTGTAGTGCGTATGCGTGGTGTGTGTGTGGTGTGTGTGTGTGGTGTGTGTGGCGTGTGTGGTGTGAGTGTGGTGTGTGTGGTGTGCGTGGTGTGCGTGGTGTGTGTGTGGTGTGTGTAGTGTGTGTGATGTGTGTGGTGTGGTGTGTGTGGTGTGCATGGTGTGTGTGTGTGGTGTGCGTGGTGTGTGTGTGTGGTGTTGTGTGTGTGGTGTGGTGTGTGTGGTGTGTGCGTGTGGTGTGTGTGGTGTGTGTGTGGTGTGGTGTGTGGTGTGGTGTGTGGTGTGTTTGTGTGGTGTGGTGTGTGTGTGCGTGGTGTGTGGGGTGTGTGTGGTGTGTGTCGTGTGTGTGGTGTGTGTGGTGTGCGTGGTGTGCATGGTGTGCGTGTG
>NW_021703769.1:21689080-21777180 GCF_005190385.1 Monodon monoceros | reverse complement strand
TGTGGTGTGTGCGTGGTGTGTGTGGTGTGTGTGTAGTGTGGTGTGTGTGGGGTGTGTGTGTGCGTGTGTGTGTGCATGTGTGTGGTGTGTGGTGTGCATGGTGTGCATGGTGTGTGTGTGCGTGCGTGGTGTGTGTGTTGTGGGTGTGCGTGGTGTGTGTGTGTGGTGTTGTGTGTGTGGTGTGGTGTGTGTGGTGTGTGCGTGTGGTGTGTGTGGTGTGTGTGTGGTGCATGTGGTGTGGGGTGTATGGCATGTGGTCCCTTGCTGACCCCCTGGTTGCTCCCTGAATCCAGCACGGGCTGTGTGACGGTCCCTCCCATCCATTCAGGCATCTTTCTTTCTTTCATTCATTCCTTTGCTTGCTGTGTCTTAAACCCCCAATCTAGCCGGTCCTCAGAGGCAGCCCTGGGTGGCCTGGGTGCCTCTCTCTCTTCCTCTGCTGATCTTTCTCTCCCTCTGTCATTTGGCCTCCATCTCTGTTTTCTCCTTCCAAACTCCCTTCTCAGGGTCGCTCCTTTGGTTTTAGACGTCTGTGTCCTTGCATTCGTGTCTGTCGGTCATCTCTCCATCCCCGCTGCCTTTCTCCTTTTCTCTCTCTTTGTTTTCCTGTCTTTCTTTGTCTCTCTGTCTCTGGCTTTCTTTTTGTTCTGTTCTTTGTCTCTTTCCGTCTCTGCCTCTCAGTTTTAGCTTGACATTACGTGTTACCTGCATTAATTCGTTTTTTCTGCCAAGATGTGACTGCACAGTCGTCTGTGTGCGTGTGTGTCTGTGTCCCACAACATGTCCCCCCATTCGCTTACCCACCCCCCCAACACTTGTGTAGTGTCCTCAGGCTTGAGCGTGTGTCCGTGTGGCCAAGCCAGGGTCTGGCTCATCTGACCCCTGAGGCTCCGGCTCTCCTGTCCCTGTGGCTTGTCGAATTCCCAGTGTGGGCAGCCACCGCCACCCTCGCTCCAGTCTGGGGGGTGCCTGCCATCGGCTGGGGGCTTTGTTTCCTTTCACGCCCCCAGCTCTTCCTAGATCACTCATCATGAAGCAGCTGCTCCTTCCCCAGCTGGTGTGTGTGTGTGTGTGTGTGTGTGTGTGTGTGACACAGAGTGACTAACAGGGACACAGTTGCCCCCTGCCCGGACCCCCTCTCTTTGGGGTCCTCGGCTGTTGTGCTCATTCTCTGAGTCGTTTGCATTTGTCCCTATGTTCAGTCAACTCCCTGAGCCTCTCCTGTGCTGGGGGTGATTGTGTGTGGCCACCCTGTCTCCAAGGTGGTTCTGAAAGCTGCCTTGGCCCTGTGCGCCTGGACTCACAGAGAAAGGTTGTGTGTGCATGTGTGTGTGTATCTGTGTGTGACAAGCTGTCTGTCACTGTGTCAACTCGACTACTTTACCTAAATCCTCTGCTCACACTCTGGCAGGCAGTTCCTTTGTATTTTCTTTCGGTCAGCACACATTGAACACCCCCTGTGAGTGTGTCCGTGTGTAAGTGTGTGTGTGTGACAAATCTCCTCTCACCCCTTGCTCTCTGCTCGTCCTCCTTTTCTCCGGCTCCATTTTGATTTTTCCACACACAGTGGAATCTGTCTCTCTCCCCACCTCCCTTTAAGGCTCTCTTTCTACTTCCACATCCATCTCCAAGGCTCTGTCCAGTGTTTGCTTTCGCTCTGCAGAGCATCTTTCCATCCATCTAGCCATCTGCTTGTCTGTCCGAGAGTTATTTCTGGGCCCTTTTCCTACCGCCTTTCCTGGGTCCACTGTCATCCTTGCCCTCTGGGCCGTCTCGGCGCCCACGCCCACCTCTCTTGCCCCCTGCCCCTGGGTTATGAGCTCCGGACCAGAGCACGCGGCTGCTCCCGGGCCCCTCACCAAGCCCGGCCCCTGCACCTCTGAAGTCCACCCCAGCCTCAGCTCCTTCCCAGCTCCCTTCTCCCCTTCTGCTTCATGCCCATCTCCAACGGGTCACCCTGGCCAGGCCGTTCCACGACTGGTGGTGGGCGCCTTCTCCAGGAGCCCCCATCCTCGGTGCCTCCGGCTCACGGGGCCAATGTTGGCGACGTCCTTCCTACCCTGTGGAACCCCTTCCAATTCAGGTCTCTCTGGGGTCGCTCTCTCTTTCCATGTGAGGGTCTAGGCATCAGGCTTTCTCTCTTGGTCGCATTAGCTTTTTACTATTTCTCTTGTCAGACTTTCTCGGGGTTTGTTCTGACCTGGACACTGTTACATCATTTGTGTGTGTGTGTGTGTGTGCATGTGTATGTGTTTGTGTGCATCTGTTCCTCTCTCGCCACCTGACATTCATCTTTCCTTCCCTTTCTTATCCTCTTTCTCTCATTAAAAAAAATTGAGGTATAACTTACATACCATAACATGCACACATCTTCAGGGAAAAACCTCGATGAATTTTACCCATGTCTACACCTGTGGATCCACATCCCGGAGCAAGAAACAGACCCCTCAGCAGCCTCCTTCTTGCTCAGGACTACCCCCACCCCTCAAGGGAACAGTTATTCTGACTCTAGTACTGTTTATTATCATTGTTTTAAATCCAAAAGTTGATGGGGATTTTTTTTTTTCTCACTGTATAGATGCGTGACATTCTGTCTATTCGTCTTGGAACTTTCTTAGGCGCAGCTTCCCTTCTGAGAGTCCCTCATGTTTGTTCCTCCATTCCATCAACAATTACTGAATACCTCCTGAGACGGGGCTGGTGTGTCTGGCTCGCTCCCTCCGCCCCCTCCCGCCCCCCGCTGCTCCACTCTGCTTTCTCCGCTCTGCGCCCCGTCTCCCCAGTCATTATTGAATTCTGCTTCCATTCTGTGTGTCACTGCAGGGGTGTATGTGTGCGTGAGAGTGTGTTTGTGTGTGTCCTGCTCGCCCACTACCTCACCCTCGCTCCTGCTTCCCCCACCTCTGCCTCTCTCTCCTCCTCTCCCGCTCCTGGGGGCTCCATCTAGAATTTTCCAGGTGAGCCTGGCTCTATTTCTCTCTCTCTCTCTCTCTCTCTCCTCCTTTCTCCCCTCACTGTCTCTGAGAGTGGGTGGGTGCTGGCTGGCAGTGTGTGTGTGTGTGTGTGTGTGTGTGTGTGTGTGTGTGTGTGTGTGCCGGCCTGGCCCTCCCCTTCCTGCCCCTCGCAGCTCCCCAGCCCCCTTTGCAAACTCTATGTGGTCCACAGGCAATCCGCTGCCATCGGGGTCTCTAGCCAAGCTGAGCCCCAGACCCATGCATCCACCGCGGTCCGTCTCCCCACCTGCAGAGCCCCCCTCCAGGCCCCCGCCTGTCTTCCCATCCCATCCTAGGGCTGTCTTCATGTCGGCCCCTCCCTCTCCCTACCTGTCTGGTGGCGTTTTGTTCCTGACTCCCTGAAATGGCTCTAACTGTGGCCTCTCCCACCTTCCAGCAAACTGGGGTCTGGCGCTGCACCTCGGGGACACCGTCCCCTTGACACTCCCCCTACTTCCCTGCCGGCTCCTTCTCCATGTCTTGCCCCGCACCAGCTTCCCTGTCATCTGTCACCTGTTGCAGTGCTCCGGCCTGCACTTGGCCCCCCAGAGTGACCCTATGACATCAGGCAAATTTGGTCGTGCATTCAGTCAACAAACATAGTTGCTGCCCCATAGCAGGGTGGGAGGCCATGATGGGGACAAACATCCCCTGCTGTGCAGCAGGCCTCAGAGTCAAAAGCATATCCGTGACTGGGCACCCTGGTGTGGAGGGGAGACCCCGAGCCTGGTGGGCGGCGGGTGGGGGGGGCGGTCACCTGGCCTCACACCGTCTCCTCATCTTCACCTACTCACTTCTATCAACTTCCCTGTCCTTCCATCTTGCCCTTGTGGGTGTCCTGCCTGTCTCTCCCCCATCGTCAGTGTGTGTGTTTCTGTCTTACTCAGGGTGAGGGGCTGTGTGTCTCTGTCCATGTGAGGTCTGTCTGTTTGTCCCTGTGCACCAGTGCGTGTGAGTATCTGGTCCTAGTCTGTGTGTGTCCGTGGATGCGTTTGTGTGTGTGTTTGACTGTCTGTTGTCTGTATTTGTGTGTATGTATCTGTTTCTCTGTGTTGATATGTTTGTGTGTTTATCCGACGGTCTGTGTGTCCTGACCTGGGTTTCTGATTGTTTCTGCCTGTGTGAATGGAAGTGTCTGCTGGTCTCTGTGTGTGTTCTGCTGTACGGCAGCTGTCTGTCTATGTGTCTGTGTGTGCGTGTGTCTCTGTCTCCTGTCTGTGTGCAGTGTTGAGTGTATGCGGGATGTCTGTCTGTGTATCTCAGGGAAGGCCCCTCCTGGCTGTGTCTCCACGTGTTGTGAGGGTCACTGTGTCTCTGGCTGTGTCTCTCTGAGTGGAGGGATCTGTTTGGGTGATTTTGTCTGTGTGTCCTTCCCTCTCTCTCTGGGGGCTCCTTGTCTGTCTGTCTGGCCACAGATTCCCCCACCACCCGCCCATCTGGCTCATGTGTCTCCCTCCCCATCCTCTCCCTTCTCTGCATCCCCCTCCTGGGGGCTTTGTCGGGGTTGCACGTCACCATCTGCCCCTGGCAGCCTCGCCAGCCTGAGAGCCGGCGGTGTGTCACACCCTGTGAGCCCTGCGTGGGTCGGGTGTGTGCGTCATCCCTAGCGCCTGGCAGCATGGGGGCCTCGCCTCGCCGCTCCTGCTCTCCCTCGGAGGCTCTCTCAAGCTTTCTTCTCCTTTCTTCAGGGGTCAGGCCTGCCTCTGTGTAAGTCTGTCCAAAGCTCCTCACTCTTTTGCCCCTCCTGTTGCTTTTCGGTTGCTGAGTGAGTTTGTTGGGGAAACTTTCAGGGTTTAATAAAATCTCCATCAACCAACCCTGCGGGGGGCAGAGCAGGCAGCGCTTGGGCCTGACCGGTCCTCCTTGTCCTTCTGTTAGTCCCACTGTCCTTATTAGGGTCCATCTCCCTGAGGGGCGCCCCCTGCAGAACCCAGGCTCTCACCATCACCCACACGGAAGGCCCTTGGCTCCAGGCAGGGCTCTGCTGCTCCCTCCTCACCACCAGCCCCCACCTGCCACCCCTTCTGCTCCAGCCACCCCGCCCTTGCCTCTCCTTGAATGAGAGGTGCTGCTCACACCCCAGGGCCTTTACACGTGCAGTCCCCTCTGCCTGGAGCTCTCTCCTGAGATCTGTGTGCCCGCCCACCTCCTCAGGTCTCCGCTCCACAGTCCCCTCTTCAGAGAGGCCTCTCTGGTGACTTAGTCTAGCGCAGCATCCTCTGTTTTAGCTCTCCTTACCCCTATCCTGCTCCTGCTGGCTTTGTCTTCAAAGCACTTTTCCCTGCCAGCTGTCATCTTATTTTTTAAAATAAATTTATTATTTATTTTATTTATGGCTGCATTGGGTCTTCGTTGCTGTGCATGGGCTTTCCCTAGTTGCGGCGAGCAGGTGCTACTCTTCGTTGAAGTGCGCAGGCTTCTTATTGTGGTGGCTGCTCTTGTTGCGGAGCACGGGCTCTAGGCACATGGGCTCAGTAGTTGTGGCTCGCGGGCTCTAGAGCACAGACTCAGTAGTTGTGGCGCACGGGCCCAGGTGCCCCGAGGCATGTGGGATCTTCCCAGACCAGGGCTCGAACCCGTGTCCCCTGCATCGGCAGGCAGATTCTTAACCACTGCGCCACCAGGGAAGTCCCCCAGCTATCATCTTATGTGTGGATTTCTTGGTTTATTTTCCATCTCTCACACTATCCTCTCTGCCACTGTGCTGTAGGCCCCAGGAGGGCGTGGAGTGTCTGTTCAGTGCGGTGTCTCCAGCTCCAAGAACACTGCCCGGCCCGTGGAAGTCACTCAGTACATGTTCTCTGACTGACTGAACAATCTAATTTCTAAACCCTGCCTGGCCAGGATGCAGGGACGTGCCTCTTCTTGCCCACCCAGTCCCCAGGGAGGCAATCCCTAGCTCCCACCTCGCTACCCAATCTGCTCTCACCTGTGCCTAACTGGTTCCGAAGTCCCTTGGCTGAATCACCTCTCAACCCCAGCGCCCGCTGCTCGCACCTCACCAGCCCCCACTTGAGTGGCTGATACCTGCCTCCTCTGTGGTCTCCGGTCTCTGATCTCACCCTAGGGGGGACCAGTCACAGATCTCCCACCTCATAGGTCCCCAAGGCTCCCACCTCCAAGAAGTATTCAAGCACACACCCCCCATCTCCTCTCCTCATGCTTCCAAGCCCCTCCCCCTGCCACACCCCCTCCCACCCGCCCACGCGCCTGCATGCCGCTACCCCCTCTGCAGGTGCTGGTCCCTCCACCTGGAAATCCCTTTCCTCACGTGCCTGCTTGGTGAACTAGTTTTTATTTTTTAATAAAACAAAAATTTTTTATTGAGGTTTATTGAGGTTTTATTGAGGTTCCTCACGTGCCTGCTTGGTGAACTAGTTTTTATTTTTTAATAAAACAAAAATTTTTTATTGAGGTTTATTGAGGTTTTATTGAGGTTAAGGTTTATTGAGGTTTTATTTTAATGGTTAATAAAATTAACCATTTCAAAGTGAACAATTTAGTGGCATTTAGTTGCAGTTATTCCCCATTTCCCCTCCCCCGTTCCTGTCCCCGGCAACCACCAACCTGCTTTCTGTCTCCGTGGATTTGTCTATTCCAGACATTTCAGATAAACAGAGTCCTACCATATGTGACCTTTTGAGTCTGATTTCTTGCACTTAGTGTAATGTTTTTGAGGTTTATCCACGTAGTCGCGTGTGTCAGGACTTTGTTCCTTTTTATGGCTGAATAATATTTAATTGTAAGGAGAGACCACACTTTGTCCACTTTGCCTCTTTTTGAGTCTCAAAAGCCCTCCTGTCTTGGGACACTGGGCCCTCCCCTTCCTGGCCCTCCCGTTCCTGGGATGATCTGGGCCACCCCTGGCTGACTGCACACCCTGGACTCCCAAGGCTGCATCTCCCTCCTTCCTGAGCCACCTACCATGACCACCTCTTCAATCTCACTGCCATTCCCCTTTGCCAGCCTGCTTCCTGCTGCCCCTTGGCTGGCCGGCCATCCCCGCTTCCCCCAGATCAAACTCCCCAGACACCAGCACCTTCTCACACATGCCTCTGACCATGTCTGTCTACCCACTGCATCACTCCCTGGCTCCCCACCCCTACCCCAAACGAAGCCCAGGCCTCAGCCGCCACTGCCTGCCTCTCAAGCCTCCTCCCTCCTCCATCACCCCCAAGCCCACCGCCCAGACCCGTCCCCTGGCATTCTCACCAGGTGGCTTTGTGCTCCCTTTAAGCATCAAATGCTTTGTCGTGTGTGTGTGTGTGAGTGTGTGTGTGTGTGTGTGTGAGTGTGAGTGTGTGAGTACTGTTCTGTCTGTCCACCACACTGGACTCCTCGCTTTCTCTGTGCTCCAGCCTTGGGGGTCATTGTCATTCTTTGAACGTGTTCTACACACACACACACACACACACACACACACACACACAATGAGACAGGGAGAGGGAGACAGAGACAGAGGAGCCCCCTCCTTGGCCCTGTCTCTGCGGGGTTCTTGCTTTTGTGCTCACTCTGTGAGCCTCCTGTGCGCTGGGCTGTGTGTGAGTGTGTGTGTGTGTGTGACTCTCTTCTCTTCCCCTCCCTCCAGCCCGTTCCCTCTCTGTCTCTAAGGCGTTACAGAAGCCTGCCCTTGCTCTGGGAGAGGGAGGAGGAAGAAGGGAGAGGGGCGCCCCCTCCCCACTTCCCTTCCCTCTCTGGGCTTTCTGTCAGACTCTCCGCCTCTCAGCCTCCGTGTGTGTGTGTGTGTGTGTGTGTGTGTGTGTGTGTGTGTGTGTGTGTCCAGCTCTGTCTCTGACTCTGGGTCTCTCCTTCTCTCTCCCCATCACGGCTCTTTATCCCTCTCCCCCTCTCTGCCCCGCACTGTCTCCATCTCTGTCTCTCCGCTCCCGCAGGCACCATCTCCATCTCTGTCTCTCCGCTCCCGCCACGCTCGCCCTTTTTCTTTGTCTCTTGGCCTCCCTATCCTTCCTCCTCGATTTTTCCAGATGTGTCAATGTCTGACTGTCTCATGCCACGTATTTCCCTCAGTCCCTCCTCCTCTCTCGGGCTCCCCTTCCTCCCGACCTCTGTGTCTCTGTGTGTGTCTCTGTGTGTGTCCGTGAGTGTGTCTGTGTGTGTCTGTGAGTGTATCTTCACATCCGGGTCTCCTTCCACTCCCTTCACCTGCCCCTAACCTGCTGGAACTCCCAGAGGCACCCTGCTTGGGGAGGCTTGTCTTCCCAATGGCACCCCCAGCTCTGACTCCATCCCCTTTTGGGGCATCATGCTTGAGGGGTCCTCACACCCCTGCCACACATCTGGCAGGAGCCACAAATCTAACCCCACCCTCTCTTCCTGAGACCCCGTTGAGCTGGGGATCCCTGTCATTCCTCTAGTTGCTCAGGTCAGCCTGACCCTCCCCCCACCCCCATGGTAACCTGTCCTGCAGATGCCGTTCCCTACGCATCCACCCACCTCTCCCCCAACGCTGGTCAGGGCACCCCATCTCTCCCTGGAAGGCTCCACTGGTTTCCTCTCTGGCCTTCCTGCTTCTCCTCCCAGGGATCACAAACAACACCCAACCCCCAGGCCCTAAATCCCTTAACTCTCTTTGTACAGCGAACAAAGCCAACTTCTGAGCTCTTCCAGGCCCTCAGGCTCTGGCTGAGGGGCCCCCCGCAGCCTCCCTCGCTTGTCTCTGCCTCTGTCTGTGCCTCTGTCTCTCTCTGCTCCTCTCTCTCTCTCACGCCCTCTGCTCCTCCAAGCCTTTGTCCTTGTGCTCAAGCTTCCCCCTTTGCCCCATACCTTCTTCCCCATCTCCCCCACCCTGGGCCCTGCTTTGAGTTTTTGGGCTCTGGGACCCTCCTCTGGGAGACTGTCCCCTGCCCGGGCCTCTGGGTCAGCCCAGACTTGCCACCCAAGATTGCAGTAGGCAACCTAACCCTAGGCTCCCGTGCACACTAGGTGATCAACAAATGCGCCCGCAGTCTCCTCCAGGAGCTCGTCCTCTCTGTGTGAGTGCGGGTATGTTTGGAAGTCTGGGGCTCGGAGCCTCAGTTTGCCTACTTCCTCTGCCCCCACTGCTCCCTGCTCCCCCTCCTCGGGTCTGCCCTCAGTCCCGGAGGGCGGCGCGCGCGGGCGTGTCTGGCCGCTCCCCTGCTTGCTCTCCGTGGCTTCATCTCCATTCAATCTCTGAACCAGTTTTCTTTCTCTTTCAAGGCACATGTTTTCTCCTGATCGGAAAAGTAATGCATCCATCTTCATTAATAATCTTTTAGAAAATACAGAAAAGCACAGAGAAAACAATAGAAGTGCCCTATTGATCCCGTTTCCTGGAGGAGGGGCCCCTGGGAGCGTGCTGGGGAGCGGACCCTGGGCTGGACTATGACCAGGGCCCCACCTCGCAGTGCCCCTCATGCCCCCTCCACCGCCCCTCCTCCTGTCTAGCACTCTCTGCCCCTCTCAGTCTCCCTCACTGTCTCCGGTCTGACTCGGAGCCCCTCTCTGCGTCTCTCTCAGCCTGTGCCTCTGTCTCTGGGTTCCTGTCTCTGTCTGCATGGGCTCTCACTCCCCCTGGGGGGTCTCACGGATATCCGCATTCATTCATTCATAAAGCCCGTCCTGAGGATGCCCAGGCCAGGAGTGTGTGTCCGTGGGATGGCGGGTCTCCCTCCCGCCACTCAGGCCTCCCTGAATTTTGCCCCCCACTCTGTGTGAGCTTCAAGGGGTGCATGTTGGGCTTGTGTCCATGTGTCTGGCTCCCTGGACACCCATCTACTTGATTGTCTGCTGGCCACCTCCCTCTCTCTGCAGCCTTTCAAAATCGCCATCTTGCTCTTGTCCCATTGTGTGCGCCTGTGTGCATGTGTATGTGCGTGTGTGCGTGTGTGTGTGTGTGTGTGTGTGTGTGTCCCTCCACAGGCTCTCGCCTCTCTCAGCCTCTCTCACTTCCTCTCTGTGGTTTCCTCACAGTTTGCTCTCCCTCTGTCTCCATCGGTCACTCCCATTCATAAGTTCTTTTGCTCATTCAAAAAACAGAGCATCATTTTTTCTAAATTGTCTGCCAGGAACACAAGTTGCATTATTACCTTTGTAATAAGAAAAACCCATGAACCACAACCACCATCAGAAAAACGAGGGCATTAGGGGCCCGTTGTCAGCAGCTGTGCTGAGTCATGCCCTCGGCTAGAGGGTTGTGCGTGTGTCTGTCCATCCATCTCCAGGCTTCCCTGTCTGCCT
Source organism: Monodon monoceros (assembly GCF_005190385.1). NCBI lineage: Eukaryota > Metazoa > Chordata > Mammalia > Artiodactyla > Monodontidae > Monodon > Monodon monoceros. The sequence continues at coordinate 21,766,969 of NW_021703769.1, read as the reverse complement.
CTCCTTCCTCCTCCTCTCCATCCTTTTCCCTCCTTGGAGATTTCTGGAATTTCACTCTAGCTGTTCATGCTGTGTGCCTAAAGAATGGGCCTGTGTGTGTGCGGGAGTACTGTGATCGTGGAGGAGTGTGTGAACGTGTGAGCCCGTGAGTGTGCAAGCGTCTGTGGAGGAGTGTGTGTGTGTGTGTGTGTGCGTGTGGTCTACACTCTCGCTGCTTCTTTGGCAGGCTTTATCTGCCACCCTGCCTCGGATGTTTTCTTTCTCTCAGAAATGACATTTATTGTTTTCCTTTGGTTTCAGGAGTAATATGTGTTCACCACAAAGAAGGTGGAAAATACCAGAAAGAACGTGCAGAAGAATATGAAATAAAAATCCCCTGTAATCCCACCTCCCAGAGAGAAAGGAACCACTATTAATATTTGGAGATCTTTTTGCAATGTTCTTTGTATCTGTGAACCTTTTCTCTCGGCGTGAGTTTTTCTCTGCAAATTTGATTTCACTGTTTTTACTTATCTGTTCCTTCAGGAGCATTTGGGCGTCTCCACTTGGGACACCCCTGTGTGTCTTTGTCAGCCTGTCTGAATGGTCTGAATGTCTTTGTCTGGGAAGTTCTGCCTGTCTGACAGTCTCCTCCATCCCTCCCTTCCTCCTTCTGGGGCTTTATCTGATATGTGTGTGTGTGTGTGTGTGTGTGTGTGTGTGTGTGTGTGTGTGTGTTGAGAGAGAGAGAGAGAGAGAGAGAGAGAGAGAGAGGAGAGGAAGCTAGATAGAGAAATCCAGAGAAAAAAATAGTGGAGGGGTGTTGGTTAGAGATAGACAGACAGAGAGCCCATCCTCCCTCCCCTCCCTTCCCTCTCTCTCTTCTGCTGCTTCCCTCAGGTTGCTGGGTGCCTTCCATGTCCCACCATCCCTTTTTCTGCCCTTGTCACTTTGTTCTTGGGTTACTTAAGAATGAAGAAGAGCTGGTGGCTGCGGGTGGGGCTTTCGTGGGTAACGCAGTGGAGCCAGGACACGGGACAGAGGTTCTGGGAACTTTTCCTTGTGCAGCCCGGGAGATAAGGGTGGCAGAGAACCAGGTGCCGGGGCATGGAGGGGCTTCACTCTTGTTTCAGTCTCGTGAGGGCTGGGGGCCGGGAAGTGGGACGTGGTTCACGGGCAGCAGGAGTGGGGTGGTCTGAGCCCTCCCAGCCTCTACCCATGGCCCAGGTCGCCTCCTGCTGAGAACTCAGCCGTCTCCTCTCCATTTGGTTCTTCCTGTGCCTCCTGCCTCTCACTGAGACACAGTAGATAAACAAGCCTCTGGACTTTGGTGCCCAACACCTGTTCACATCTTATGCTGGTCCTCAGAGCAGAATGAGGATAACAAGAGTTCTGAGGCTCCGTGGGACGGCTCACGTCAGGGATGCTCAGTGCAGTGCGGTCATGCAGCAGTGCCCAGTGCATGCTGGTTAGTGCTGCTGCCTCTGTGTTGGCATCCTCTCTCCTCTCTGGCTGAATCACAGCTCACCCTACCCCACAGGTCCCTTCCTTCCTTCCTCCCTCCCACCCAGGTGTGGCTCCTCTGAGGTGTCCGATAGATACTCAAGGAATTAGGGAGCGAGGGAAATCAGGGAGGCCTGTGGGCAGTGGGGATGGGGGAGGGAAGGCTGGTTGGGAAGCCTGGGGACACGAGTGATCTTCACAACACAGAGTGCCCACCTTGAAGGCTTTGGCTATGGCCGTGCCTGGCCTGGGATGCAGTTCTCCTTCCTTTGTCATTCTCTTTACATGGCTCCCTCCTCTGCTTCTTTATGGTGCCCCTCCTGTCACCCCCAAGGGGGCATCCTTCCTTGAAGCTCCCATAACTTCCTGGGCATATCCCTGTTGCTGCTGTTACCATGTTCTCCTATAACAATCTATTTCTCCCATGTCTGTCTCCCCCACGAGACTGGGAGTGACACAAGGAGGAGCCAGTCTGGTGCTCAGTTCCTCTCTGGAGCTTTGGCCTCCCCCACCCAGCACAGGGCCAGGCATGAGCGAGGCACTCAGGGGATGCTGGAGAGAGGCTGGAAGAATGAATAAACCTTTCTCCTCCACCTGCTGACTCGTATGCATCCTTCAAGGCCCAGCTCAAATGACCCTTCCTCACTAACGTCTTTCTTGACCCCGTATTAGTAAATGGCTTCCTCTTGGGCTCTCTCATAAATGTGGCTGTTAAAACAAATCTCAGGTCACATCACTGTTCCCTTTTTGTATATCTGCCTTCCTAAAGGCTGTGGGTATTCAGGGGCAGAGTGAGACAGAATATAACCACAGCAGCAAGAACAACAGCTAAACTCATATAGGCTTATTACATGTCTGAAGCTGTCCTAAGTGCCTTGCCTGTATTTTTCATTTAACCCTTACAATATGATTCTTGATACTATTATTATCCCCATTTTACAGATGGGGAAACCAAGGCTCAGAGAGGTTAAGTGACTTGTCCCAGCTCACACAACAAGTAAGTAGTGGAGGTGGGTTTTGAACCAAGATGTCTGTCTCTAGAGTCACCCTCTAAATGATATGAGGTGATATTAAGCATTTTTCTCTCCAAGTGTCAAGGTCCCTGAAGTCTTTCTCTTTTCAGCATCTCCTGTCCTACCCTGAGCCTGCTGTCTCCTCACTCTGCCCCTTCTCCCTGGGCAGTGCATCCCCTGCTCCTGCAGTCCACAAGGATAAAGACATGATGCCAGCATGTGTCTCCATCTGGGCCTCTCCACGGATGCCTGAAACCCACCATCTTGTCTCTGTAGCCCCCAAACATGTTTTTCTCCTGTTCTCATTAGCGCCTACTGGGGGCAGCAGCCAGGAGCCCAGAGTCATCTCTGATTCCTCAGCTCCCGCAGCCCACAGCCATCTGTCTGGCTTCCTGCTGACGCTCCCTCCGGGAGCCCCTCAGCAGCCCCTGTGCAGCCCCTCCTGCAGCGTAGCCCCCTCCCGGCCCCCCACCTCTGCACTCATCCCTCCACTTCTTACTCCAACACCTGTCACCTTCCCAAGTCCCCTCGTCTGTAACTGAAGCCACAGACAGCACGTTCCTCATGGGGTATCACAAGGATTAGATGAATTTTGAAAAGCTGTTATGGAAGGGCCAGCCTCGCCATCCGCAGCTGTTTTTAAGGATTACATGGATAGCTGTTATTAGAGATTTTCTGAATGGATGAATGAATGACCCAGTGGGTGCGCCTTTCTTCTCTTCCTCGTCCTCCTCTCAGTACTCGCTTCCATCTCCTTGTCTGACATGCTGTACTCTTGGAAGGATGGCTACCCTCTGAAAAAAAATTTGCATCCCTCCAGCCAGCGTGCAAATCTCTCCCATCCTAGAAAAAAGATCCTCCCCGTGACCCCACCTCTCCCCTAACTACAGCTCCTTCTCTCTCCTCCCTTCTCAGAAAAGCTTGTGGGAAGAGTTGCCCTCGACCCCAAATAGCCCTACCTCCCCACACTGTGGTCAGCAGCCCCCTATCAAGGTCATTGGTGTGGCCTCCATGCTGCCAGATTTAACGGACATTTTAATTTTAGTCTTTGTAGCATTTCAGCGCTGTTCTCAGTTTCCAGGACATTCATCCCCATCTCTCTCCTGTCTTTCATGACTGGCCACTGAAGAAAAGCTGGGGAACCCCTTGTAAGTGCTGATGAAATATTGGTGAGCCAATGGCTCAGCCTTTGGATATCCTCTCTCTGTGTCCCTCTGGTCTCTCTCTCCTTACTTCCTTGGGAATCTTGATTCATCCAGTCCTATGACTTGAAAACCCAGCAAGCCTCATGCTGTTGACTCCCAGCCTGAACCCTAGACTCTTACACCCACATCTCCACGTGGGAGTCTACAGGCAACTCGACTCTAACATGCTCCAAATGAGCCCTTGACGTCCACTCCCCAAGCCTGACCCCCACCTCGCCTCCCTCACTTCAGTACCTGGTACAACCACCATCGGAACCTGAAACAATGTATCGTTGCCCTCCTTCATCCCTAGACTGTGTCCCCAGCCCTTCTCATTTCTCTTCCCACCTGTTTCCCTGCCCCCTGTCTCAATAACCACTCAAACACCATGACTCCTGACGTTTTATTTCCTGCCTAATCATTATATTGAGCCTCAGATCTGTATGATCAGTCATTTCCTAGATGCTTCCACCTGGCTATCCCTCCAGGCACCTGCCACTCCATGTGTCCCAAAGTGGACCCAGCACCTTCCCTACAGGTGCTCCCCCTGCTGGGCTCCCTGGGTCGGTAAACAAGACCACGCCGTGCCCTATCATGAGGGTGGTACCTCCGCATCCCTCTTGACTCTGCATTGTTCACTCCACCTGCTTGTTGGGATGGTCATTTTCCAGTCTCCCACTGTGTCCCCTCAGTCACTGAGGATTGCACTTCCTGGTTCTTCTCTCTGTTCCTCGTCCTGTGGCCTTCCTTGATGACTTCACCACCCACATGGATGGTGTAGCCAACACCATGCTCTTGACCTCCCAAGTGCTAACAATCTCGTTCTCTACTCAACCTCAACCATGATCGTATCTTTGACCTTGCAACAACAGCTCCAATTCCAAAGTCCCAGCTTCCAGCTACCCTACTCCTAAACCATTGCTTGTCGTCATTCCACCTCATTTACTAGAGCATGTCTTGGATCTCAGCAAGACCTTGGAAGTCAGCCCCCACCTTTCTTTCTCTAACCCCTCTAATTAGCCTTTCACCCTGACCTCACTATTGACACTACTCTTGGCAAGGTCACCAGTGACCTCCATCTTGTCAGATCCAATGCTCAGTTCTCAGACCTCATCTTCCTTTCCCATCAGTAATGTTGGATGTGGTTGAACACTCCCTCAGTCTTGAAACATTCACTTTTCTTGGCTCTGATTTTACCTCTGAAAATCAGATTTCTCTGATTTTACCTCTCGGTCTCTCTATTTCTTTTGCTGGATCCTCCCACTTCCCCCAATCTCTAAATGGCCCCCTTCTCTTCTTCAGTTACACAACCCCTCCAATTCAACAGTTTGGCGTACTCTCTGTTTTCTGACCACTCCCAAACTCTACCTTTCCCTGAACTCCAGACTCTACTGCTCATTCAACTTCTCTGCAGGGATACCCAACACGCATTTCAAACTCACTGCACCGAAAGCTGAAATCATCCCATCTTCCTCGAAAACCTGTTCCTTCCTCATTCTTCCCCAGATCAATAAATTACACCACCCTGCAACCCTGGAAGTTATCCAGGAGTCCCTTTTTACCCTCATCATTTCATACATACTCGTGGTCAATTCATTGACTGAACTTCCAAATCATTCTGTTTTCTTCACGCCACCTGTTCCATCCTAACTCAAGCCCCCATCATTTCTCTGGGATAATAACCCAGCCTCCTCCCTGGGCTCCCTGCTTCTATTCCTGTGTCCAGAACCAGAGGGATCTTATAAATCAGATCGGGTCACTGCCTGCTTAAACCCCTCCAATGGTTTCCCACTGCATTGACTGTAAAACCCAAGCTTTGTGCCAAAGTCTAACATGATCTGGCCCTGACCATGTTGCCAGCTTCATCTCTTGCATTCTTCTCTCACTCACTCAGTCTGGCTCCGCCCACCTCCTTGCTACTCTTCAAACATGGCAAGCTCATTCTTGTCTTAGGGCTCTAGCCGTTTTAATTCTTTCAGCCTGAGAAGACTCTTCTCCCAGAAATTCACAAGGCTGCCACCTCCACCCTTTCTGTCACTCAGTTCTCAGCTCAGATGCCACCTCCTCAGGGAAGCCTTCCTTGATCATGCCTCCCCTCCCCCTGGGCTCTGTCTCACCACCCTGCACTAACCTCCTTTTCATTCTTATCAGTATCAGAAATTATCTTTCTAACTTACGTGGCCTTTTTCTGTCTCCTGTACTAGAAGATCAGTCCTGGGAGAGGAGGAGCTGAATCTCCTACAATAGAAGCTCCCTGTCGTAATCTGCTCATTACAGTGTCTGGCACATAGTAGGTGCTCTATAAATGCTCATGAATTACGTGCATGTATCTGAATGGTGACCACATCCTATCAAGTCTGTTCCTTCATAGCTCTCCTCCTGTACCCTCCACTCCAGCTCACCCCTCTGCCTCCCTGCCTTGCTCTGCTGTGCTCGTCATTCTCTCCTAGCTTCCGAGTTCTCTCTCTGAGCCCTCACAGATTTGGCCCTCCCTTTGTGAGTGGATCATCCTGTGTGTGAGTGTGAACTCACACCCATGCTTGGGTGTGTGCATCTGTGTCTGTCTCACTGTGGGTTATACTTCTGTCTCTCTCATTTATTGGGTTTTGACCTAATTTCTAGTTTGCTTCCTTCCTTCCTTCCTTTGTTAATTTATTAGTTTGTTCAGTTATTCCATCTTTAAATATCTTGTGGTGGATGTTATGCTAGGCAGTGTATGTGTGTGATGTGTGTACGTGGACATATGTGAATCACTCCTATTCTGGGCCTTTTATCAAATTTTATTCTCATCTCTGGATTACCCTTCCAACCATCCATCTGTCCATCCATCCATCCAACCATCCATTTACCTATCCATCCACCTATTGATCCCATCCATCCATCCAGCCAGCCATCCATCCATTTACCTATCCATCCACCTATTGATCCCATCCATCCAGCCAGCCAGCCAGCCATCCAGCCAGCCAGCCATCATCTAACTAGTGCCAGATTCTGTGCCAGCCAGTGAGACTGAGTGTGTGTGCGTGTGCAGTGTGCCTATATCTGTGTCCTGCTGTCTGAGGGCCCCTTCCCCCTCCCTCACTGCCTCTCTTTTTATCTCACTCCAAAGTCACATTCCATTTCTCTCTACAGAAGAGCTTTGTTGAATTTTTGCTCTGAGTCTGTGAGCCATTCGTGGTGTGTGTGTGTGTGTGTGTGTGAACATCTGTCAGTCTCTCACGTCATTCCCTCTAGGGCTTGGGCTGAGGTAGTTCCCAGTCTCTGGATCACTGTCATTCACGCTTTGTCCAACTATTTGTTAATTCATCCACAAGAAGTTTATTAAACACCTGCTTCCTGCCAGGACTTGGGTTGGTCCGGGCTGTGAGGGTGTGTGGTGTGAGCTCACGGCTGTCTGCTGTCCACCACCCTGCCTCCCCCTCTCCCGTCCCTCCACTTGCCTTCACAGCCCGGGCCCCCAGTGTGTGTACTGGACGCTACCCCTCCTCTGTGCGTGTTCCTCCTGCAGCCTGCAGGCCAGACTCCTATTTCGCTCACGAGCTGAAAACTCAAAGCCAATTCGCAGCTGACTCTGGTACCTCAAACCCAGCATATGACAAGCTCACAGCATCATTTCTGCACCTCTGATGGGTTTCTCTCCCTGTTCTCATTAGCGCAGAGTGTCATTGCCTGCCTGGGTCCGCAGCCAGGAGCCCCGAGTCATCTCTGAGTCCTCACTCTCCTGCCACCCACAGCCCATCTGTTCTCTTTCCTGTAGAATCTTCCTCCAAAAGCTGCTCAGCACCCAGCCCCCACCATCTTATCAGCCCCTCCCTCAGCCGGCCCAGAAAATTGAAGCCTGGACCACTGCATCCATCCATTCATCCATCCAAGCAGCAAACTTGCCCCAAGCGCCCACTGGATCTCTGCTGAGGACACAGGCCCCAAAGCCCTGGCCCACGTCGTGCAGGACCTCATCAGAGTCCAGGGGAAAGACAGACCAGTCATCACTGCTCTGCAAGACGTGTGATGGAGCTTCCAAAGATTTTCTGTCACTTTGGTCACTACATTGTGCATGTTTTGGGGGGTGACATCTGTCTTATTTGCCTTGGCCACTTTTTCAGACCTTCCTCCTCCTTCCAATCCTCCAGAATCTGTGCTCCCCAAGGCTGCGTCCTCCTGCTTCTCTCCTGTCCTTCCACGAGCTGTCTGTGCCCAGGGTTTCAGAGCTCCTTCTCCGTGCAGAAACTCCCTCGTGCACATGCCCTGTCCCTTCCTCAGCACCATTTGGATGCCCCAGCAACATCACAGACTTACCAAGATAGGATCAAACTCCCCATCATCCCCACCCTCCTCCCAGATGGGAGGTTCCTACCTCCCATCTCCAAGACCAGAAACCCAGACATCACCTTCTCTTCTCCTTTGCCCTCCATTTCCAATTCAGTTCCAATTTTTTGCCGATTCTTCCTCCAACATCTCTCTCGAGTCTTCCCCCTTGTTCCTGCCCATCCTCATGGCCAATATGGTTGCCCTGGCAACGGCCATGCTCTCCTTTCTCTCCAGGCTCCTCTCAGCAGGGGAACGTGCTCGCTTTCCTCTAACTTGGAGAGAAGCACTCCATCTTGCCCTATCTCACTCCTGTCCACTCTCTCCATCCATCTGCAGAAGCCTTGGCTTTAGCAGAGCCGCCCCCAGTTCCTCTGGGCCCGCCATGATGCTCGGCAAATCCCCCTACCGACTTCCTGTTCGCCAGATCAGCAGTCTCTATCCCATTGTGAAAAGAAAATCCATCTGCCCAATGGAGAGGTCCCTGTGGATGTCCCCTCCTCTCTGTCAGCAAGGCTGCAATGGCCTCTTTCCCTTCCCCTTCCAAACCCACCTTTCAAGAATAAGGCACCATATCCTCTTTGATGAAGCCCCTGACAGCCTCTCTCCCAATATCCCATTATATCCCCATCATATCCCAGGAACATCCAGGCATGCCTTGGTTTGGGTGCCTTTCTGCCCACCAGACTGAACCTTGTGTCTGATTTCTTCTCCGATGTCAGCACAGAGGAGGGCTAGGGGATATTTGGGTCTGGAGCAGGAGGAAGGATAGACAGACAGATGGAATTTTACCTGTGGGTTTCCTCTTTCTCCTTGTTCTTTGTCAGTTTCCTTCTCCCCTCTCTGCCACCAAAAACTCTTTTTTTTTTTTTTTTTGCGGTACGCTGGCCTCTCACCACTGCGGCCCCTCCCGCTGCAGAGCACAGGCTCCGGACGCGCAGGTTCAGCGGCCATGGCCCACGGGCCCAGCTGCTCGGCGGCATGTGGGATCCTCCCGCACCGGGGCATGAACCCATGTCCCCCGCATCGGCAGGCGGACTCTCAACCACTGCGCCACCAGGGAAGCCCCTAAACTCTTTTTTAATAAAGATTACTTTTTGGTCTCACCTGTGATATACAAATATGTTATCTTAAAATATTAAAACATTACATATGAGACTAAAGTCCCTTCCCCTGTCCCCCTCAGCCTACATCCTGTTCCTCAATTCCTTTCCCAAGAAGAAACTAGCATTATCAAATTAGTGCAAAAAAATTCATCTCTTTCTCTCTCTCTCACACACACACACCTAAATAACACCCAGTGGTGAAAGACTGCTTTCCCCCTAAGATCGAAACAAGGCAAGGATACCCACTTTCATCACTCTTATTCAACGTCACATTGGAGGTCCTAGCCAGTGCAATACAGCAAGAAAAAGAAGCAAAAGAACATACAGACGGGAAAGGAAGAAACAAAACCTTCTCTCTTAGCAGATGACGTTATTGTCTACATAGGAACTTCTAAAGAATCTACAAAAAAGACTAGAACTATTAAGTGAGTTTAGCAAGGCCACAAGACACAAAGTCAATCTACAAAAATCAATGAGCAATTGGAAATGGAAGTGTATATATTCCCCTGGAAAATGCAGAATGTGGTTTGGTAAACAGTATTCAAAATACTGTTGTTCTTGTTTTTAAAAGTAATCGCCTCATACTATGTATATTATTCTCTCGTGAGCTTTTACACTCAACAGTTCTCTGAGGGCTCCTTTTCCTTATTAGAACATATATTGCAGTCAATTCTTTTCCTCTGCTCACAGGATTCCAGAGAAGGGCTGAATTGAAGTTTATTTAGCTCTTCCCCGCCAAGGATGGACATTTTGGTTGTTTTCACTTTCTCATCGTTACAGATAAGGCTGTACCAAACACATGCTGTCTCCTTCTGGCTCCCTTTTCTTCGGGTCCTAGGGGTACTCCAAACCTTGTCTGTGCATTCATCCATCTCCTGGCTCCCTGAGAGCTCTGTGTATCTCCTTCCCTGCCTCATTCTCTCTTAGTTTGTCCCTCATCTTTCCCAGTTCTTTTTGGACTTGGCCCTAGTTATCAAGTGTGTGTGTGTGTGTGTGTGTGTGTGTGTGTGTGTGTTTCTGTGTTGCCTGTTCCCCACCCTGTATGTGGATCAGTAAAGGTCCCATCAGGAAATCGATGTCACAATCAAATTCGGATAATCTGAGGAGCTTTCCTCTCTCTGGGGACTTTCTCAGGTTTTATTCTCACTCCCAGGCTACTCCATCCTCTCACCTACCAACAAAGACATATGGAGCTTGTTCCAGGAGAAGAGTTTACAGTGTGTGTGTGTGTGTGCGGGTGTTAGGGGGTGTGTGCCTGTGCGTGTGCCTATGTCCCTACCTGCCTGCCTGTGGGTCCCCTGAAGGCCCCACCTCCCTTCCTGTTTCTCTTTTCTAACTTTTTAATCTACACCTCGTCTTGCTCCTCTTCCTTCTGTCTTGATCTCTCTGGCTCAGCTGTGTTCTTTCCTACTTTCCTGAGAAAGTGTTATTCATTTTGCTCTGTGTTTGTGCGTCATTCCTGCTGGGAGTGTATGTGTGTTCATGCGTGCGTGTGCGCGCACAGCTCGCCCCCTCAGCTCTGTCTCTGTTTTTCTCAAGCTTGTAGCTTTTTACTTTCTCCGTGTCTTACTGTGGGTGTGCAACACGCACACGTGTACACGTGTTTAGATAATGCTTCTCTCTGTGAGGCAGGGTCACGATCGGGTCCCACCCTCTCTGTCATCCTTCATGACTCTGTCCCTATGCCTTTCTGTCTATCCACAACACTGTTGCTGATCCCCTTACTATTGTCTGTCTGTCTGTCCTGACCATCATTCCTCCCCGAGTCCTCCTGCTTCATACATCCTCACATCACGGGGCCCCTAGTTCTTTGTCCTGGATCTTTCCCTCTCCTACTTTTTTTTTTTTTGCGGTACATGGGTCTCTCACTGCTGTGGCCTCTCCCGTTGCAGAGCACAGGCTCCGGATGCGCAGGCCCAGCGGCCATGGCTCACGGGCCCAGCCGCTCCACGGCATGTGGGATCTTCCCGGACCGGGGCACGAACCTACGTCCTCTGCATCGGCAGGCAGACTCTCAACCACTGCGCCACCAGGGAAGCCTCCCTCTCCTACTTTTCACCTACTTCCTGGATGAGTTCACAGAGTACTTCTTGGCACTGACCCCCCAGCATCCTCCTTCAGCCCCGACCCTACTCATTCTCTCCCACTCCTGCCACTGACTCTGGGCTCGCACGCAAACCCAGTGCATCATCTCTCAGGTCTCCAAATGTGTTTCTCTCCCAGCTCTCATTAGTGCTGAGCATCACTGCCACCTGGGGCTTCGCAGCCGGGAGTCAGTCATCTCTGACTCCACTCACTCCTGCCGTCCACCCCCAGCTGTCCCCTCTTCCTGTCAAGACTCCCTCTGAGGGGCTGCTTGGCACTTCCTTCCCCACCCCAATCCCTTCAGCCTCTCAGAGCTCGGTCATCAGCTCTTTGATGACTGGACCATCCGTCCATCCATCCATCCAATAAACTTGCCCCAAGCACCCACTGGGCCTCTGCTGAGGACCCAGGCCCACATCCTGCAGGAGCTCAGAGACCAGTTATCACTGCACTACAGGATGGATGACAGGGGCTTCTCACAGCTCTATGTCACTCTGAACGTCAGTATGTGTGTCTGTCTGTCTGTCTTGGTCACTTTTCCAGATGCTTCTCCCTCTTCCTGGTGTTGGTCCAGCAACGATGCTCCTCGAAGCTGCACCTTCCTCCTTCTCTCCCTCCTAGACTTCCTTGTGGTTCACTCCTGGGGTTTCAAGGGCCCGCTCCACAAGATGCTGCCCCACCTCATGTCCCCCCCTTACCCCCAACCCAGGCCCTCTGTTCGGCGTAAGCTCCAGAGCCCTCCTTGGCTCCACTTGATGGTCCCACCAGCATCACAGACTCCCCAAACTAGGCCCAAATTCTTCATCCCTCGACCAGGGCCATCCCCCATTTCCAGAGCCAGAAATCTGACCACCTTCCTGCCCCCAGCGTTAATCAGCCCCCAGTTCTTCAGGATTCTTTCCCCAAAGGCTTTCTCCCACCTCCTCCTTGCTTTTCCCCATCCTCACGGCCAGTGTCGTCACCCTGGCAACAGCTGTCCTCTCTCCCTCCTCCCGGGTCCTCTCTCCCTCCTCCCGGGTCCTCTCGGTTGGTGGGTTTGCTCGCCTCCCTTGCACCTGAGGAGAGATGTTCCCGTCTCCCTCCTGTCTTCCCTCTCCCTCTGTCCACAGACGAGCTGGGGTGGGGGGACATTAGGCACTGGTCATTTCTCTCCCATCCTCTGCAGTGAGGCCCCCTGCCTCGGCCCCCATAGCTCTCCAGCAAGGCCTCCTCCACCTGCTCGGTGATGACCAGCTAACCCATTTCTCTCCTCACTCCCTCTGCCCCCCAGGGGCCCCTGATGCTGGGGGCCAGCACAACGCACATGGAGGATGTCTGTTTTCCCCCCAGCTCTCAGGCCGTGCCTCCTCTGTTTCCTTTGGAGGGTTCCCCCCCCGACCCTGCCAGTCTCCGTGGGGTCTCAGGGCTCCCCAGAGCTCTGTCCTGGCTCCCACCTCTCCCCAGCCATGCTGAGCTCCACCTGGCTCAGGCTCAGGCCACTCTGCCCAGCCTGCACCCCAAGTGTTGGCATGAGGGAGGCTCCCTTTGGACTGGGTGCCACTGGCCCCTCTCCTTCTCCAGACCCACACCTCGGGCAGAGAAAAAGGCCTTGGGTCCAGGGTCCTCCCTGGAGGAGCCCCTGCTGACCCCTCCCTTGGGGCCCTGTGGGACCCAGCAAGCACTCCCCGGGCAGCACGAAGCACCGCACGGGTGGTCATCTTTCTCCCTCTGGGCGGGCCTTCTCTTGGGGTCTGCCCTGGAGGGAGGCTGGACAAGTGTCTGTGGGTCTCTTCTCTTGCACTCTTGTTCTTTCTCCCCTCTGGCTTCATCTCTCCTTTTGGAAAATAATTTTTAAATTCCACAGGAGATATAAGAACGGATTATATTTGTTAAAAAAAAAATTAAGGCTTTCTATATAAGACTGAGGTCTCCGTTGACCCCTGTTCCCATCCTAGCCTCAGTCAGGCCCCAGCAGGACTCTCCACAATGCAGGGACTTTGAGGAGGGTCTGTGGACATAGGTACCGAGGTGTGGGTTAGGGGGCCACTGGAAGCCACAGATGGCGGCCATGAATTGTTACCACCACTGGGAGAAGTTTCCAGAATCGTGTAGAGGGGGCCGCCTCGAGAGGAAGAGGACACAGCAGCCTGAGGTCCAGGGGACCAAACATACTGACCTCCCCCATCCCTCCCTCCCTCTGACCATCCCACTGGCCAAGCTCGGCGGGAAGCTGGGGGGCTCGGGCTGGGGGTCTGCACAGCCCAACCTCTTGAGGGTTGAGAGCTGGGAGGTGGCAGAGGGTGGAGTGTGGAGCTGCGGGGAGTTGTCTGGGGCGCCCCAGGGTCTATCTGTCTCTGGGGCCCTCCTCGGGCTTAGTTCTTGGCCCTTTGGTTACATCTACCCCCTTGCAAACGCACGTGAGCGTCTCCTCGGAGCCCGGGCCCGGGCCGGGTGGCGTCTATGCTGAACTGTGGACGCTCCACATCTCCACCCCGTTGCCTCCCTTGGGGTCCTGCTCCCCTTCTTCGAAGTTTGAAACTTTGACGTGCTGCTCCCTCGCTTGCTGCCTCTAATTTCATCTCCTTCAGCTCTCCGGAGGAGCCTGATTGAATTTTGCTCTGTGCGTCATTTCTGCTTTGTGTGTCTGTGTGTTTGTGTGTGTGTAGCTGCTGCTTCCCCCGCAGCTTTCTCTCTCTCGTTTCTGAGGCTTGTGGAGTTTTTCTTTCTCTGTACCTCACTCTGTGTGTGTGTGTGTGTGTGTGTGTGTGTGTACAGGTGTGTTCATGGTCAAAGTTGATTCCCACCTTTTCTATCCTGCTTCATCTGTCTCCCTGTCTGTCCATCGTCCTTCCATCCATCCATCCATCCATCCATTCACCCACCCACTCATTTATGGGGTCCTTGGAGAGCTCTGGGCCAGGATCTATGTGTCTGTCCTGCGTCTCTGCATGTTCTTCCCTAACTACTGCCCCTCGTCCACTCTCACACCTGGGGACGTCTTGGGTCCCCTCCCGTGCCCACTCTCTCTACGCCGTACATATTCCATGGACCCTCTTGCCCATGCCCTCCATGTGTGTGTCCCCCACCATGCTCCTGGAGATGTGACTGTCTCTGCGCCAATGCTGGCTGGGACCCCCCTCAGGTGTCTTAAATCCAGAGCATCACGTCACCCCCACCGCCTCTCCACACCGCTGGTGGGCACCGCCTTATGTTCTTAACAGCGCTGAATAGCACTCTGCTGCTTGGAGCCCTGAGTCACTTCTGTCTCTCTCCCCTACCACTCACGGCCCACACGGTCCCGTTTCCTGTCAAGTGACCCTCGAAGAGACTGCTCAAGACCTCTGCCTGATTTTTCAGCCCTGCGTCAGCAAGGACCCAGAAATTTGTACCTGGACGACATTCATCCACCCACTTACCCATCCACTCACCCACCCGTCCACTCACCCACCCACCCACCCGTCCACTCACCCACCCGTCCACTTGCCCACCCATCCACCTATACACCCACCTGTCCACCCATCCACCTATACACCCACCTGTCCACCCATCCACCTGTCCACCCACCCGTCCACCCACCCACCCACCCACCCATCCAGGAGACATTCAACAAATGCCGTGGAACACCTACCACGTGCTCTGCTGAGGGTCAAGAGCCCAAAGTCCCAAGCTGTGTCCTGAGGAAACTCAGAGTCCAGGGGAAGATAGACCACTTATTACGTCATGAGAAGACGAGGAGAGGCATAAAGGCTCCCTAGGTTGTGGTCTCTGAGTCTCACACTCAGGCTGTGCGTGGGGTCTTCCTGTATGTCCACTTCTCCGGACGGTCTCCCTCCTCACCCTTCCAGCATCAGTGTCTGTCAGGCTGTGTTTTCCTTTCTGCTCATCTCCACTCACCAATGCTCCCTGGGCCATGCCATCCACACTGGGGGTTACTGACACCCCTCTCATTCTTGCCTGTGTTTACCCAGGCCCATGTATCTAAACATCTTTCCATCCCCACTTAGGTGTCCCTAGCATTGCAAACTCACCAAGTCTGGGAGGAAATCCTTGACTGTCCCTGTCCCTGTTTCCCCATCTCCGGGAACAGAAATCAAGGGGCCCCCTGCTCCTATCCTGCCTTTCACCTTTGAGTCTGGCTGATTCTTCCTCTGAGCCCCCATCCCCATCTTCCCCTTCACTCCTCTCCATCACCCTTGGTCAGTGTGGTTGCCTTGGCAACGCCATGTTTCCCCTCTCCTGGGTTTTTCCGAGACAAAAGCGCTCACCTCCTTCCATGACCTTTTGTTCCCAGTACCTCCTGTCTGCTCTCTCCTTCAGTCCACAGAAGAGCTTGGGAGAAAACATTAGGCTCAGACTTTCTCCCCATCCTCCCCAACCCCCCTGCAACCATCTGCAGCTGAACTGAGCCCATCGTGGTGCTCGACTGAGGCCTCCACTGACCTTCAAACAGAATCAGGTCTTTAGTCTCCCCCCCTCCCCTGGTCCATAGGGACCCTGCCTCTGGAGACTCGTTCTGCCATTTGCAGCCCTGCTCCTCCCTTAGCTCCGGGGACGCTGAGGGTCCTGGTTTTCCTCCCACCTCTTGAGCTGTCTCTCCTCTGTTTCCTTTGGAGGCTTCTCGTCCTCCCGGGGCTGCGGCATCTCTGCTCTCCACAACCTTTCCCTACCTCTCTCACCTGCCCTGCCTGCTTCCTCCAGGTCAGTTCCACCCCTCCCAGGGCCTGGGGACTATTCGTACTTTGGCCACATCTGACTGTGTCTGTGGTCCAGCCTCTTCCTGAGGAGCCGGGACCTCCACATCCATTGGCCGGAGGGGATGCCTCTCCTTGGCATGGCCATCATGGGCCTCCCCCTCCCCCTCCCACTGTCTATCCAGAAGAAGGCCCGTGTCCTCCCAAGAAATGCCGGCTGACTCTTCCCGGAGGGAAGCACCCCCAGGGGTGTCTGGAGCGCCCAGACACATGTGGGTTTGTATGTCTTGGGACAGGGTCTTCGTGTCTCAGCACAGAGGAGGGGCTGACCAATAGCTGTGGCTGGAGGGGAGGATGGGTGGATAAATGGATGGAAGCTGTGTCTGTCTAGAGGATCTCTTATTTCAACTTTCTTGTTCTCTTTCTCCCCTATTGCCTCCTCTCCTGTTAAAATCAGTATTTAATTACCTAAGTGACACACGAACACATCATCTTTGTATGAAAAAGAAAGTATCACAGATAAGACTAAGGGGTCCCTCACCAAGGGGGGAAAGTGGCGGGTGGTGGTGGTGGTGGGATGAATTGGGAGATTGGGATTGACATATACACACTAATATGTATAAAATTGGTAACTAATAAGAACCTGCTGTATAAAAAAATAAGTAAAATAAAATTCCAAAAAAAAAAAAAAAGGCTAAGGGGTCCCTTTGACCCTCCTCCCATCCTGTTTTCCATCCACTTCCTCTGGGGAAACCACAGTCATTACTTTAGCAGGAATCATTCCATACTAGATACATATACACACACACATTCATAGATCCTTACACATACACATATACACATATACGTACATGTATGCTTTATTCCTATGGAAATAGAGAATGTTTTTGGTAGGTTTTGGTTTAGGGTGTTTTTCTCCATAGAAATTCTATTGACCTGTGACTATTGTTCAGCAAGATTTTTTTTTTTTTGGCCACACCGTGTGGCTTGTGGGATCTTAGTTCCCCAACCAGGGATCCAACCCGGGCCCACAGCAGTAGAAGCCCTGAGTCCTGACCACTGGACTGCCAGGGAATTCCCAGTGAGATTTTTTTTTTTTTTCAGTACCGGGCCTCTCACTGTTGTTGCCTCTCCCGTTGCGGAGCACAGGCTCCGGACGCGCAGGCTCAGCGGCCATGGCTCACGGGCTCAGCCGCACTGCGGCATGTGGGATCTTCCCGGACTGGGGCGCGAACCCGTGTCCCCTGCATCGGCAGGCGGACTCTCAACCACTGAGCCACCAGGGAAGCCCCCCAGAGAGATTTTTGACTGAACAATTTTTGGGGATCTCTTTTCCTCTCAGTACGTAAGGGTGTACACCAGCCTTTTTATCAGCTGAATGGTATTCCAGAGAACAGACACATCATGATTTATTTAGCCTTTCTTCTGGTAACGGACATTTAGATGATTTCTACTTTTTTGCCGTTAAAACGATATTGCCATTGACATTTGTGTTCCCGCTTCCCTACTCTGCGTGTGCATTCTCGTGCTGCCTTCCGGGTCTCTGAGCCACTCTGTTTCTCCTTGCTTTCCTCATTCGCTCAGCTTCTCCAATGTCCCTGTTCTTTCTGGATGTGGTCATTACTGTGTCCCCGTGTGTGCGTGTGTGTGTTCATGTAGGCACAAGTATGTGTTGTCTGTTCTTCTCACGGTGGGTTTTTGTTAGTCAGGATCCCAACAGGAAAGAGATGGAACATTCGAATTTAGGAACATTTGAGGAGTTTATTTACAAAGGCACTGTGCTGTCAAGTGCGGTAATAGAAGAACCCTGAGGGATTTTGCAGAAACCTGGGGATGATAGCGGTAAGGCTGTGACCACCTCTGCTACGTAGGGGATGAGGGGTGGGTGTAATGACCAGAACTTGGAGGCAATAGTTGTGGAGGAGGGCTGCCCCGAGAGGAGTAGTGACCTTCAGTCAAGGGACCAGCCAGCCGGAGGTGACCCACGGAATCTCTCTCCTCCCCCACCTGTCTCCTGCTAGGGCATCCCATGGGAGCCCACTGATGGTAGTCAGTGCAGTCAGCCTCCTGGAGCAGAGGAGAAACGTGGAGGTGGGAACTGGAGGAGCCAGTAATAGACATCTAGAACTTTCTCTGTCTGGGCCCTTTATCAGGTTTTGTTTCCAGTCTCTGGGTTGCTTCATCCATCGATCCATCGATCCATCGATCCATCAATCCATCCATCCCCCTCCATTCATCTGCCCTTCCCTCTCCACTCATCCATCCCACTCCCTCCAGACATCCATCCGTCCATTCATCCATCCAGTGTTTCACCCGGAGCCTCTCCCCGTGCCCTGAGCGGGGTGGGGTGTCTCGTGAGGTGCGTGTGAGCACACATGAGCCTGTGCCTCAGTGTCTGCCTGCCCCCCATCTATCTGCCTGCGTGGCTTGCCGCCCCCGCTTCTTTTCAACTCTCTTATTGACGTCTAATCCCCCTTCTCTTCCTGTATCTCACTGTGTCTTGCTCATCTCTGCTCTTTCCCTCTCAGAGGAGAATTATTGAATTTTGCTCTGAGGCTGTGCGTCATTCCTGCTGCGTATATGTGTGTGCGTGCTTGGGCTGGCTGCCCTTCCCCCGCAGTTCTCTTTCTTTTCTGGGGGCTTGTGGAGTTTTGTTCTAAAGCCTTGAAATTCTCTTTGATTCCTTTGATCCTGGTTACCATCCCCTTTCCTCACAGGAAATCTGTTATCAGGGAGGTGACCAGCAGAGTGGTCACATATGAATCTTTCTCTTTCGGGTCCCATTATCTGATTTTATTATTACTCCCTGAATTTCTCCATCCCCATCCACCCATCATCCACAAACACACAGCAGCAGGTGCCAGGACCCACGTCCTTTCTTTGCTCCGTCTCTCCATGTGTGAGCACGTGTGTGTCTCGTCTTTTCGGCTGAGACGTGATTAGAGCTGGCTCCTACCCTCTCTCTTGCTCTCCCTGCTTGTTTATCTGCCGGCTCCCCTACATGTTCATAAACAGCTTAATTAGTTCAGTGTCTGTCTGTCCTGTCTGTCCTGTCCTTCCCCAACTCCTCCTCCTCCTGCTCTCACACCTCCCAGTCTTCTGCTCACTACACATGCATTCCTGGACACGCTTGTCCCCTGTCCTCTGTGCTGATGTCCCCACCATGCCTCCGCAGCTCAGACCTCTTTCTCTTTCCCTCAAGCCACAGACTTGAACTTGAGGAAGCCCTTACCCAGCTCCTCAACCCCACTGCTCTGTTTCTACACCCACTCGATGTCTTTCTGTCTCCATTCTCATTAGCACTGGGCATCACCACCACTTAGGGCTCCACAACCAGGAGCCCCAAGTCATCTCTGACTGTTCCTACTCTGATCTCCATGGCCCACCTGTTCCTCCCTTCTTGCTTCTCCCTCCAAAGCACAGGTTAAGACTCCCTCTCTATCCCCTGAGCCCCTGCCTCAGCTCAGATATAAGAATTTTATGCTTGGACCATATCCATCCATCCATCCATCCATCCACCATTCCATCCTTCTAACCTAATTGAGCATCCACTGGGCTCTTTGCTGAGGACTTCAGAGCCCCAGGGGAGACAGGTAAGCTAACATGCCATGAGAAGACAGCAATAGAGCAGTCCCAAACCTTTTTGTCACTCTGAGCTGCATGCTGTGTGTGTGTGTGTGCATGCGCGTGCCTACACATGCACATGGGGAGAGAGAAAAGGAGAGAAAATGGGGAATCTGCCTATCTCTTTCCTCTCTTGGTCCCTTCTTCGCTGGATCCTTCCCCATCTTCCCATTACACTGGCATCAGTGCTCCCCAGGGCTGTGCCCTCTTCCCTCCTCTCTCTCCGGGGCCACGTCATCCATCCCCAGGGCTTCTCTCCTGTAGATGGCTGCCTCATTTCTTCATTTACTCCAGCCCCTGCTGAGGAAGCACTAGACCCACACGTCCACGGCGGCTTCCTCAGTCCCAGCAGTGCAAACCAGTGCAGGGTCAGGCTCGTCACCTTCCCATCCCTCATTTAGGTTCCCCGTGGCCCCATC
The DNA here is from genome assembly GCF_005190385.1 of Monodon monoceros. Taxonomy (NCBI): domain Eukaryota; kingdom Metazoa; phylum Chordata; class Mammalia; order Artiodactyla; family Monodontidae; genus Monodon; species Monodon monoceros. The sequence goes on along the minus strand of NW_021703769.1, from coordinate 21,747,081 downwards.
TCTGGGGTAAGAACTCCAGAGACCTCCCCCTCCCTACACCTTGACCTCCCACCTCCAATCTTCCTACCAATTCCTCCTGATTCCTCCCTCAGCTGTCTCTCCCAGAGTCCTTTTTCTCCTCTCCTTCCTCAAGGCAACATCCAGCATACAGATGGACAGTCACCTCTCTCCCAGAGAAACAAAATTTTCTCCCCGGACCCTTTGCTCCCAGCCAGCACCTGTCCTCCTCTTCCCCTAGTCCCAGAAGAGCTGGGGAGGAATGGGATATCGCATGCATCCACCCCTCAGCCTTCCCACTGCGCCCGGCGCACCCAGTCAGTCCTGAGCCCACCCCAGTGAGGGAGGAGGGCCCCACTGGCCTCTTGTTTCCCAGATCCCACAGCCTTGCTTCCCTATTCATCTCCCAGCCCACTGGGGGCCCCTCACCTCACTTCAAGATGCCCCCTCCTTTCTTGCCTCCTACTCTCCTCATGGGCCACCCTCTACTCATGATTTTCCTCCCACCTTTCAAGCACCCCGTCTTTTTGTTTTTTAAACAATTTTATTGAGACATAATTCACATACCCATTGAAGGTCTACAGTTCAATGGCTTTTTGTACGTTCACAGAATTGTGTATCCATTACCATGATCAAATTTAGGACATTTTCATTACCCCAAAAAAGACCCCCCCCCTCAGCCATCACCTCCCTTCCTTCCCCATCCCCTCCAGCCCCAGGCAACCATTAATCTGCTTTCTGTCTATGAATCTGCCTATTCTGAACATTTCATAGAAATGGAATCATACAATATGTGGTACTTCGTGACCGGCTTCTTTCACTCAGCTTAGCGTTTTCAAAGTTCATCCGTGTTGTAGCATGTACCAGTATTCCATTCCTTTTCTTGCCAAATGCTATTCCATCGCATGGACAGACCACATTTTATCTATCCGTCATCAGTTGAAAGACATTTCGGTCGTTTCCACTTTTTGGCGATGGTGCATAATGCTGCTGTGAACATCCATGTGCACGTTTCTGTGTAGGCACGTATTTCATTTCTCTTGGGTATGGACCAGGAATTGAATTGCTGGGCCAGATGATAACTGTATGTTTGATCTTTTGAGAAACTACCAGATTGTTTTCCAAAGCAACACCCCTTCTAGTACTGAGGATCCCAACGCCCTCACTGATACCTGTCTTTCCTCCTCAGCCTCGCCAACACTTGCTTATTATATATCTTTCTGATTATAGCTCTTCTAGCAGGTGTGAAGCGATATCTCATTGTGGTTTTGATTTGCATTTTCCTGATGACTAATGATGTTGAGCATCTTTTCATGTCCTTATTGGCCATTTGTATACCTTCTCTGGAGAAATGTCTATTCAAACCCTCTGCTCATTTCTTAAATTGGGCAATTTGTCTTTTTATTATTGAGTTGTAATAGTTTTTTATATATTCTAGATGCAAGTCCTTTATGAGATATATAATTTGCAAAAATATTATTCCATTCTGTTGGTTGTTTTTTCACGTTTTGGTGGCGTCTTTTAAAGCACAAAAGTTTTTAATTTTGATGACGTCCAGTTTATCTATGTTTTCTTTCATTGCTTGTGCTTTTGGTGTCTAAGAAAGCATTGTGGTCCAAGGTCACGAAGATTTATGCCTATGTTTCCTTCTGAAAGTTTTGTAGTTTTAGCTGTCTCATGAGCTATGGTCTATGATCCATTTTGAGTGAATTTTTGTATATGGTATGAGATAGGGGTCCAAGTTCCTTCTATTGCCCATGGATGTCAAGTTGTTCCAGCACCATTTGCTGAAGAGCCTATTCTTTCCCCGATTAATTGTCTTGGCACCCGTATTGACAACGTGTTGACCATATTTGGGCAGTCCCTCCTAAGTTTCCTTTGCTTCCACTTCTGCCTCCATCCACCCCTCATAGGTGTTGCTCTCCAGGGCTTGATCCTTTCTTAGATTCCTGAGTTGCCTGATCCCCTGGAGGAGATTCCCGCCCCCTAGGTGGCACTACCTGTCCACACGCTAACCTCCCAGCGCTCCTTTCTTGGACCCAGATGCTCTGCTGAGCCCCAATGGCACATTGAAGGATGCCGTGGACATCCACGGGCACCTTCTCACACTTGGTGTGATCACCACAGGCCTCATCCTTTCTTCTCCCCCAATCCGCGCCCTCCTGCTCCCTCCCCACTGCCCACCTGCCCAGGTCAGAACCTATGTTAGTCTCCTAGGGCTGCTATAACAGAGTACCACAAACTGGGTGACTTCAAACAATAACGATTTATCCTCTTCCCGTTCTGGAGATTAGAAGTCCAAGATCAAGGTGTGGGCAGGGTTGGTTTTTTCCTGGGGGCTCAGAGGGAGAATATGTTCCATGCCTTTCTCCTAGTTTCTGGTGTTTGCAGCTACCAAAGTCCAATCTCTGCCTCTGTCTTCACATGGCCACCTGCCTTCTGGGTGATAAGGTCATATTCTGAGGTTCTGGGAAGGATGTGGATTTGGGGGAACACTCTCCAGCTCAGTACAGAATCCCAGGCTACCCCTCCTCCCACACCGTCCATCCCACTGCAGCTCAGCCCCTCTGCCTCCTTAGTGACTAACTCCGAGCTCTCCCACTTTGCCCGGCCTCTGCCCCCAGTCAGGCCACCAGGCTGATCCCTGAACACAAGCTCTGGCTTCCTCCTGCCATGCCCACATAGCTGCCTGAGCACCCTTCCTGGAAAACTTTTTTATTATTGAAGTATAGTTGATTTACAATGTTGTGTTAGTTTCTGGTGTACAGTTAAGTGATTCAGTTATATATATATATATTCTTTTCCATTATGGTTTATCATAGGATAATGGATATAATTCCCTGTGCTATACAGTAGGACCTTGTTGTTTATCCATCCTATATATAATAGTTTGCATCTGCTAATACCCAACTCCAATTCCATCCCTCCCCCAACTCCCTCCCCCTTGGCAACCCCCAGTCTGTTCTTTATGTCCATGAGTCTGTTTCTGTTTCGTAGATAGGTTCATTTGTGTCATATTTTAGATTCCACGTACAAGTGATATCATACGGTATTTGTCTTTCTCTTTCTGATCTACTTCACTTAGTATTATAATCTCTAGTTGCAGCCACGAAGCTGCAAGTGGCATTGTTTCGTTCTTTCTTACGGCTGAGTAATATTCCATTCTATGTATGTGCCACATCTTCTTTATCCATTCATCTGTTGATGGACATTTAGGTTGTTTCCATGTCTTGGCTGTTGTGAATACTGAGAACCATGCCTGGCCAGCTTGCTTCTCCCCAGCGTGGCTCTTACCTGGTGGCCTTCTACTGCACCCAGGCCCTTGGTCCAGCTTCAAGGTCTCTCTGCACCGGCTGCTGTCTACTCCCCCAGCCGTACTCCTCCCGTAGCCCAGCCTCCCGAACCACCTGAGGTTCTTAGAAAGTCTGTTTCCCACCTCCAGGCCTTTCCTTGTGCTGGATCTTGGCCAGGAATGCCTTTCCCTCTGGTCTGACACACAGCTGGGCTTCTGTTGGGACCCAGCGCTCTGTCCTCCCTGAAGGAGTCTTGCTGACCCTTTTCCTCTGGGGACACCCACCAGCCCACATGATCACCCCCTAGGGGAGGCCAGACACCAGTGTGGGGAGGTCTTTTCCCCACTGGATTGTAAGCTTTTGAGAGCAGGGTGCGTGATTCTTTCAACAGGCTGTGGGATGTTTGGGCAGAAGGATAAACGGATGGACACACAGATGTTGTATCTGTCTGTGGCTCTCCATCTTTCTATGTTAGTTTCTCCCTCCTTCTTCTGCCTTCTCTCTCTTTTTCTAAAAAAAATAACTTCATTACAGAAATAGCACAGGAACAGTTTTTGTTTACATACTAACATTTTACAGACAAGACTAAGTTTTCTTTGGACAACCCCCGATTCCTTCCGGGAGGGAACTGAGGGGATCAGCGTGGGGGGATGAGCCCTCTGCACCCCCTTTCCTAGGTACTCATAGAAATGCAGTGTTTTTAGTTCTTTTTATCCTCCTAAATCTAAATGCTACTGTAGGGACTTCCCTGGCGGTCCAATGGTTATGACTCCGTGCTTGCACGGCAGGGGGTCCGGGTTCTATCCCTGGTCGGGAACTGAGATCCCACATGCTGCACGGTGTGGCTAAAAAAAAAAAGCTACTGTAAGTGTGTATTGTTCTGTAATGGGTTTTCACTCGATGATCCAGCTTGGATTACTTTCCCTGGCAGCTCACGGGGAAGGTCTGCCATTCTTTAATCCGAGGCGTAGTGGCCAGAGGACTCTGACATGAGTGTTTACCTAGTTGAACACTCGTTTGATGAGTAGTTATCACTTTTTTCACTTTATCGCCGTTCCATACACCATTCCAAACAATGGTGATAATGTGAAAAAAGTGAAAACAAGCTAACTACTCATCATCGAGTAGTTGATGGAAGTTCCACACGAACCTCCAGGGCCCCTGCCTCCTCTTCTCTCCCCCTCTTCTAGGTTCTAGCCCAGTCCTGTCCAATGTAGTGGGAGCTACGTGTATAATTCTACATTTTGTAATAGCCACACTAAAAAGTAGAAAGAACACGTAAAAAGAAATAGGTGAAATTAACTTTAATAATATATTTTATTTAATCCAAAGTATACAAAGCATCACTGTTGCAACATGTAATCAATATAAATATTTAGTAAGGAGTTACTTTACTTCTTTTCAGGTACGAAGTCTTTGGAATCTTGTGTGCATTTTACACTTGCATCAGATCTCGATTTGGACTAGTCACACTTCAAGTGCTCAAGAACCACATGTGGCTCCTGGCTCCCGTATTGGACAGCGTAGCTCTAGAGGGTTCTCAGCATTTGTCCTTAGCCTGTCCTTTTTGTCTGTCAGCCGCTTGTGTCTCTAAGTCGCTCTGTCTCCCCTGTCATCCCAGCTGTTCATCCACCGTGCGCTCCTCTGTCTATGCCTCCCTGAGGATTCTGCAATCAACCCTTTCTCTGCCCCGTCTTCATCTCTATCAGCCAGGCTCCCTCCTTCTCTCCAGAGGGACCTTTGTGAATTTTGCTCTGAGTCTGTGTGTCATCCCTGCTGTGTGAGTGTCCGTATGTGCCACGCATCCCCTCAGCCCTCTCTTTCTGGATCTGTGGCATTTTCTGTAACTGTATGTCAGCCTCATTGTGTGTACGTGGTATGCGTATGTGTCCATACACGTCTGAAACGTGTTTCTCTCTCTGGGGCGTGGTCAAGGTCCCTGGTGTAAACTCCATCTGTCCACCCATCTTCCCCGTCCGCCCACACAGTGCTCACTGAGCTCCAGGCACGGTCAGGCCTTGTCCTTCCCTCTCCTTCTTGGCCACCTCCTCCCTCTGCCTTCGTGTGAGGCCCTGCTCCCTGTCCTGGCCCTGCTCCTCTGGTTGACACCCCTGTTTCTCCCCCGCAGCCTGGACTCTGCCCCAACCGCAGCCTCATATTTGAAGCCAGTGCAGACCTAGAGCTTCTCAAGGCATCTTCACACCACAAGTGATCACCTCCCAGGGCCAACCAAACACTTCGTGGCCTCAGTAGCACTGAATCGCCACCCTCCTCAGGCTCAGAGGCCAGGAGTCTTCTCTGATTCCTTCCTCTCCTGCCACCCATGCCCAAATGTGTCCCCCTCCTGCTGAATCTCCAAGTGGCTGTTCAAGACCCCAGCCCAACTCCTTAGCCCCTGTCATGGCTCAGGCATGGACCAACCACTCCATTCATTCTTCTACCCATCAACCCCTCTGTGTGCCTCCCTTCCTGCCTCCCTCCCTCCCTCCCTCCCTCTTTTCCTCCCGCCCATCCATCCATCATCCTTCTATCCCACAAAGCACGCACTGAACACCTACTGGCTGCTCTGCTGAGGACACAGGCCCCACAGCCCAGGCTACATCCCGGTGAGCAGTTATCTGTAATAAGAGTACAGGAGTAAGTTCATCTCATGTTTTCATGTCACTCTGAGCATCGGTGTATGTGGTTTTGTATGTGAAAGAGAGGGGTGTCCCCACGTCTCTGAGTCCACTCCAGGCCCCTCTTCTGAAGCACCATGCACCCCACTGAGGACCCCACCAGCCTCATAGACTCACCAAGTCTGCTATCAGCTCTGTGTTCCCTCCATGTCCCAAATCCAGGACTGAAAACATACATTAGCCCCTTCCCCTCTACCTGCCTCCCACATCCAACCCATGGCTGATTCTACCCCCAAAGTCCCATCTTCTCCATCCTCCCAGTAATGTGGTTGCCCTGGCAACAGCTGTCCCCTTCTCTCTCCCTCCCCTGGGCTCTCTCAGCAGGTAGACACGCTCACATCTCTCCCACCTGAAGAGTCATGCTCTCCCTTGACATTTTGCTCCCGATTCCCTCTTGTCCTGTCTCTTTTCGTCCACAGAACAGTTGAGGAGGGGCTCTCAGCTCTGGCCATGTCTACCCACTCCTTCCCCAATCCTTGGTCCTCTGTAACCTCCCATGGCAGCCATTCTGTGCTCACTGGGGTGGCTGGATGAGGCTTCCAGACCCCATGGCCCATTTCCCCTCACCTCCCTCATCCATCCAAGGTCTCTGACGACAGGGGTCTATCTTGGTGTCTGGACCTCCTTTACTTCCCTGAACCCCACTTCTGAGGTCATCCCTCTTCTCTTTCCTTTGCAGCCTCCTTTGCTTCATCCACCCCTCTGTGCCCAGTCTCCTAGGGCCCCATCCTCCCACTTCCCTCTCTGTCTGCTGCCCTGGGTAAGCGGCCTCATGCTGACCATGCCCGGCACCCTTCTCTCTCCCTGCTAGAGCTCTGCTGAGTGGGGTCTCGGGTGCTCTCCAGGAAGCCCATGCCTTCCTCAGAGAAGTATTTGCCCACCTCTCCCTGGGGCCCCCACCTTATCGGGTGAGGATTCCACACATCCGCGGCACCCAGGAGTACATGTGTCTGGGCATCTCCCCCAATCTACTTCCCACACCACTCCCCCTGCCTCCAGGGCCTGGGAGCTCCGTGAGGGCAGGGTCTGCATCTGATTTCTCTCTCTGTCTCAGCACAGAGGAGGGGGTTGATGGACAGACAGACCAAAGATCTGGAGGCCTCTTCCTTCTCCTCAGTCTCATTCATCCTTTTTCCCTCTCCAATTTTCTTCCTTTTCTAATTTTAAAAAAATAGTTTTTAATTATACATGTGATACGTGAAGGCACCTTCTATGCAAAAACTTAAAGCATGATGGGAAAGACTGAGAGCCCTTTGCCTCTCCTCACCCCCAACCCCGCTCCAGGGGAACCACTGGGACCCAGTCTGTGTGAGTCTGTCCGTCTTCTTATTTAGATAAAATGGAGTTGCTTTGGTGGGGGGGACCCAGTCTTTGTAAGCCTGTCCATCTTATTTAGACAAAATGGAGTTGCTTTGAAGGAGGGTGTTTCAAATATACGTGCTATTTACTGTGCACAGATTTTGCCAACAAGCTTTCTTCCCAGTGGCAAGTCTTTGAGCTCTTTGGTGAACACGCCGACCCACCGTCACTGTGCTGGAGTCGGCTTGTTCCAGCTGCAGGAGCCAACGGCAGCCATCTCTTCCCAACTCTGTCCAGTGATGGCACGTTGGTAGCTTGAAATTGACCTTGGTGGTTGTATTTACACCACAGAAATCAACAAAAGCTACAAATTGGGAATTTCCTCCCCAGAGAGCCAGCCTGCCAGCCTGGACCAGGATGCACCCTGTTTTAAAAATCTGCTCCGGAGCGCATTCCAGAATACATATGGTTGATTAGCTCCCCTTCTGTGGATGTACACGTAGGCTATTTTCTCTTTTTCACTATGACAGATAGAGTTGCCACAAACGTCCGTGCTCGGACATCCCTTCCTGCCTTTTTCTCTTCTTCTGGGTTCGGGGTTGGCCTCCAGAATGTGTCCCTGTAACCCATGTATGTGGTTCTTTTCTGTCTGTCTGTCTTGAGTGTTCACATAGCTGCCTGTGCAGAGGTCTGTGGGGCTGCCTCTCTCCTTCCCTCCTTCTTTCTGCCTCATGTTTTTTTCCCTCCAGATTTGGCCCTTGCCCTGAGGGTCACAAGCGGTGTCTGCTGTGTGGACCGTGGGTCACATGGGGGCCCCTCTCTCTGAGGCTCCATAGCAGGCTTTCCTTCCCACTCCACCCCCCCACCCCCGCCCACTCTTCTGTGTGTGTGTGTGCGCGCGTGTGCACGAGATGTGTACCTGCGTCTGCCTGCCTGTGTCTCCCTGAGCCTCCTATCTCGTCCTCTTCATTTTATTTTTTGACTTTATTATTGATGTGCCCACCACCCCCGCCTCTGTCTTCATCTCGCTCCGCTCTCCCGAGGAGCCTTATTGAGTTTTGCTTCGAGTGTGTGCGTCATTCCTGCTCTGTGTGTATGTGTGCCTGTGTGTGCGTGTGTGTGTCTGCTACTTTCCCCTCCAGCTCCTTCTCTCTCTTTCTGGAAACTTGTGGAGTTTTGCTCTTTCTCTGTGTTTCTCTGAGTGTGTGTGTACCTGTGTGTACACATATGTGAGTCACATCTCTCCGGGGCATGGTCAGGGCTGGTTCCCACCCTCCCCATCACTCTCATGGACTCTTCGTCTGATGGCTCATCCATCCATCTGTCCACAGAATGTCTGGTGAGCTCTGGACCAGGGTCTTTCTGTCTGTCCTGTCTCTCTTCTCTTTCCGTGATGCCTCTCCTCTCATACCACCTGCTCTGTGCACAAACTTACCCACTGCCCTCTGTGAGGACACTTCAGTCTCCTCCTGCACTTCAGAACTGGCCCACCCCCATTCTCTCTTGAGCCACAGATTGGAGCCAGTGTGGACTGGTCCCCTCCACAGATGCCTCAAGCTCATCCCATCGTCGCCACACCCCCATCCAGCCCCTTTCCTGTTCTCATTAACACAGAATGCCACTGCTTCTCCGGTGTCATCCTGCAGCCAGGAGCCCTGAGTTGTCTCTGAATACTCCTGTTTAGCCACCCATGGCCCGTTTAGTTCCCCCTCCCTGCCAACTCTCCCTCTAAGGGACTGCTTGAGACCCCCATCCTCTCAGCCATTGCTGAGACATCATGTGGATGGATGAGTGGATGACTGTACCACCCACCCACCCATCCATCCATCCATCCATCCATCCATCCATCCATCCATCCACCAGCAGACATCCATCAGGCACCTGGGTGCTCTGAGGATGGGAGTTCTGAAGCCCCAGGCTGAGTTCTAAGGAGTCCAGGGGGAAAAAAAACCAGTTATCACCCACTAGAAGACGGAGCGATGGGGACTTCTAGAGTCTCCAAGTCACTCTCAGCATCGCTGTGTGAGTGTGTGTGTGTGTGTGTGTGTGTGCGTGCGAGTGTGTGGTCTGCCTGGGCCACCTCTTCAGACCCATCTCTCTCCTCCTGATCTTCCCTGTCAGTGCTCCCCAGGGCTGTGCCCTCTCCTCCACATGCTCTCATACACCACACTGTCCACACCAGGACTCCAGAGACTCCTTCCACACCGATGCCCTTGTTTCTGTGCTGGCCTCCCCCTCTCCCAGATCCTTCAGCTCCAGCCCTGTGCGTCTGCTGTTCCCTGCTCAGCCTCACTCCGTCATACCACCAGCATCACAGACTCACCAAGCTAGACTAAACTTTATGCTGCCCACCCCTCATCTACACTCCCCCGCCTCCACCTCCAGGAACAAGAATCCAAGCATCACTCTCTCCCTGACTCCATCCTTCAAGTTTGTGCTGCTTCTTCCTCCAAAATTTCTCATCTTTCCTTGACTCCGTTTCCTTCCCATGGTCAGTACGTTTGCCCTGGCAGCAGCCATCCTTTCTCCTCTTTGGGGGTCCACTTTTCTCCAACACTAGGAGAGACGTTCTCCAGTGATCCATTGTTTCTCCCTCTTACTCCATCCTCTGTCTCCATCCACACAAGGGCTGGGAAAGGAACCCTCAGATCTGATTGCCTCCATTCCAGCCCCACCCCACCCGAGCCTTTGCACTTGACCACAGCTGCCTCTAGTCCGTCGTGATCCTCAAGTGAGCCCTCCATAGACCTCCTGCTTGACAAATCCTGTGGCCCCTTTTGTCTGCTCACCTCCAGTGGCCCATCAGGAGCCCTGACTGCGATGCCCATTTTTGCTTCCAGACCCTCTCTCCTCCCTCAGGACACTGGATGCTCCTGGCTTTCCTCCCATCCCTTGGGCCACTTCTTCTCCATCTACCCACATCCTCCCACCCTCCCAGTACTGATGTTCTCCAGAACTCAGTTCTCCCGAGCTGGGACCTGCTCATCCATGTACCCGAGCAGGGAAGTAGGAGACAGGGGCTTCCTATGGACATCCGAAGACTCTACCCCGCCATTCCCACACTGGTTTTCTCTGCCAACTTCCTCACCCCTGTGTAAGTCACAGCCATCTTCTTGAGTCCTTCTGGCCACACCCAGTACTGCCATAGGGCTGTCGGATCCCCTCCATAACAACTAGGGACCCTCCTCTGGCAGACCACCACTGTCTTATCTGGCGGCCAGCCTCCAGTCTTGCCCCTCCCATTCACACTTGGTGCGGCTGCCCAAGCCACCTTTCTACTAAATCTCCCATTCGGCAACTCACCCTTTACTGGCCTGACCCCTGCTCGGCTGGTACCCCACTGCCCTCCCGGTCAGGTTCAAGTTGATTGGTCGTGCTTCAAGGCTTTTCTGGATCAGACTCAACCCTCTCATCCTTGGTGACTTCTCCTTCTGCCCCATCTGCAGCCACACTGAAACTCTTGCAGTGGCAGGAAAGCACGGGTTGTTTCTCACCTCCCCATCTTTGCTCAAGCTGGCCCTCTGCACAAACGACCTTTCTCCTGGTCCGTCAGACACCCAGCAAAGCTGGCTCAGGCATCTAATCCTTCTTGAGGAAGCCCAGTGGCCCCTCTCCCCTGAGAGCCTCCATGGTAACGTAGGAGCCTCTGGGAACAAGGTACATGGGTGTGGTGGTGATGGGGTTCTTTTCCACCAGACCACGAGCACCTTGAGTGCAGGGACTGAATCCGAATTCTCTCTGGCTCTTGGTGCAGAGAAGGGGCTGAGGAATGTTTGTAGCTGGAGGGGAGGATGGATGGACAAACAGAAGACATGTCTGTCTGTGGGTATCTTCTCTTTCTCCTACTCTCTGTCTCTTATCCCCTTTTCTGTTGCCTCTTTCGTTCTCTTCCTTTGGAAAATTAACTTTTAATTATCCAACTGATAGTGTAAATACATTCAACTTGAAAAAAGTAAAACATTACAGGAAGGACTAAAGTTACCCTAAATCCTGGTTTCTAACTTATTCTCCCATATGGATCCACATTATTAGGTTGGTGTGCATTATTCAGGTAGATAGATGGAAGGAAGGAAGGGAGGAAAGAAGGGAGGAAAGAAGGAAAGCTTCCATGCACAGTGTCTTTCTGCATCTCGCTTGTCTGGGGTCCTGCGTCAGGCTGTGGAGCGCCTGTTCTATCCGTCTCTGTGTGCACACCTCTTCCTCTCTGGATCTCTGACTCTGAGTTTCCTTTTCCCATTGTCTCTCTTATTGTTGCATTGTCCTTCTAGATTTGGTCCTCACACTGTGTCACAATTGTGTCCATGTCTCTCACCACAGGGCACACTTGTGGGTTCCTCTTTACCATTTTTCTCATTCTAATTCTAATTTGCTGAGTGACTTCAAACTCACTCACCCTCCCATCAATTCATCCACCGGCTTGGACACCGAGCGTCTTCCAGGTGTTGGAGCCTGGGAGGGCTTGCATATGTGGGTCTGTGTGTGTGCCCTCCCCCTGGGCTGTGTCAGTGTCTTGCCTGTCCATGTGTCTGTCTCTCTGAGCCCCTTTCCCTCTGCTCCTTCCTTTCACTGCCTGTGTCTTCACCTCACTCAGCCACACTCTCTCCTTCCTGCTCTCCAGAGGAGCCTTATTGAATTTTGCTGTTTGTAAGTCATTCCTGCTGTGCGTGTGTGTGTGCGTGTGCGTGTATGCGCGTGCGTGTCTGCGGCCCTTCCTTCACTCCTCTCTTTCTGGAGTTTGTAGAGTTTTGCTGTGTGTGTGTGTTTCACTGTGCGTGTGTCTCTGTGTGTTTACATGTGTGCACCTGCCAGTGGGTCACGTCTCTCCAAGGCCTGGTTGGGATTGGCTCCCACCCTCGCTGTCACTGTCACGGTCATTTCATCTGTCTGCCCATCCATCCATCCATCCATCTGCCAACAGCATGCGTGTTAGCTCTGTGTAGGGTCTGTCTGTCTCTCTGTCCTGTCTCTTCCTTCCCTCCCCCTCCTCTCACCCCTGCACACTCCCCGGGGGAGCTGACCCCCTGCCCTCTGTGCTGACATCTCCCACCTGCTCCTGCAGCCAAGACCCTCATCCTTTGTTCCCTATCTCTCAAGCCATAGACTTGGAGTCAGCGTTGGCTGGACCTGCCCCAGGTGCTGCAAACCCACTGCATCAGCTTCACCCCTGGGAGGTACTTCTCTTCGCCTCTGCGCCAGCAGCCAGGAGCCCAAGTCGTCTCTGGCTCCTCCCCCTTTGGTTGCCCAGAGCTGTCTGTCCCCTCTTCCCGTGGAGTCTCCTTCCTCGGGGCTGCTCCAAGACCCCTTGAATCCCAACCCCTTTAGCCCCCAGCTCTGGCCAGGCCCCAGCAACTTTTGTCGGGTTCACTGAAGAGGCCTCCTCCGTGGTCCTCCAGCCCCCACTGTCACCCCCTCCTCTTCATCCCCCATTAACTTTCAGAGGGATCGCGAGTCTTCTTTGCTCAAGTCCTCCCATAGCTCCCGTGTCACTTGAGTAAAAGCCGATATCTTCACGGTGGCCCACAGGCCTTCCCTAGTCTATCTGCCCTTTACCTCTGCCCTCCTCCCCTCCTCCCCTCCCCCTCGCTCATGTTGCTGCAGCCACGCCAGCCTCCTTGGTGTCCCCTGGACAGAGAGACACCAGGGCTGTCACCTGAGGTTAAGACGCACCCTTCATGAGGGCACCTGGCTGAGGGTGTCCATGCCTTGTTCTGTTCTCCAAGCCATGAGCTCTGGTTTGGGGTTCCCTTTGCCTAGAAGAAAGGTTGCCTTTTTCTTTTAAAGACATCGATACAAAAGCCCCTTTAACATTCTTGCCTGCTCTTCCACCGTCTGTGTTATCTTTGGATCTATTTACTGATTTTACCCCTAGTTACAGGTCACATGTTCAGTTTCTTGGCCCGTCTGAGAATTTTTGATTGGATGCCGAACACTGTGAATGTTACACTGTTGATGGTCTGAGTTTTTGTTGTCTTCCTTTAAGACGTGCCATGCGATTACATTACCTGTTAATTACTTTGATCATCTTGAGGTTCACTGTTAAGCTCTTTCAGGGTGGGTAGCCTTCACTCATGAGATAGTTTATCCCTTCTACTAAGGCACGATCAAATGCTTCATCAGATCATTGCGGACTCAAGCTCTGGCTGGTCTACACATGAAGGTCCCCCCACCCTGTATGAGATCTGGGCCTTGTTCAGCTTAAAATTCCCCTGTCTTTCTTTGCCTGGCCTCATGGAGTTTCACTCTACATATGCAAACCTCGCACTTAGTAATGATTCAAGGGGACCCCTAGGTAGATTGCTGGAGCTATTTTTCTGCATAGTTTCCTCCTGTCAGATACTCTGAGCTTCAATTTACAAATTAACTCAGCCTACCTGAACTTTGATCTCTGTCTCAAAGACCAGCTCAGCAGTACCCCGGGCTCTATTTGGGTTTCCCTCCTCTACACTCAAGATGTGTCCAGGAAGAAAGCTGGGTCAGTTGTAGGGCTCACCTTATTTGCTTAACTTTTTCTCAGGGATCACTGTCTTATGTTGCTTTTTGTCCAATATCTGAAAATCATTTTTTCTAAAATTTTGTCTAGGTTCTGGCAGAAGGGTGAATCAAGTCCTTGTTCCTCATTCAGGATGCCTTTTTCTAATTTGCATGAAGGCTCTTTATTGGTTAGTGAGGTGCTGGTAGTCATGATCTGTCCACAGGGCCTTTGTACTGGCCGTTCACTTTGCCTGGAAGACTGCTTTCAGTCTTCGACTGGAAGACTGATATCAATGTGGCTAACTTGCTCACTTCACAGGTGTTTGTTCAAATTTTATCTTCTCAGTGAATTCTAAGTAGATGGCGCCTACTTAGAGTCACCACTTGTAATCCTCATTGCCGTGTACATTTCTCTCTATGATATATTTACTTTTTTTTTTTTTTGCAGTATGCGGGCCTCTCACTGTTGTGGCCCCTCCCGTCGCGGAGCACAGGCTCCGGACGCACAGGCTCAGCGGCCATGGCTCACGGGCCCAGCCGTTCCACGGCATGTGGGATCCTCCTGAACTGGGACACGAACCCATGTCCCCTTCATCGGCTGGCGGACCCCCAACCACTGCGCCACCAGGGAAGCCCCTATATTTACTTTTTTGTTTTGCTTGTCGCCTGTCTGCTTCCACCAACATGAAAACTTGATGAGGGCAGGGAATTTTGCCTGCTTGTTCACTTCTGCACCCCCAGTGGGGATGGGCCAGCACAACTATGAGGTTCATGGTGGATTTAAGTTGAGGTGGTGTTCTGTAGGTGTCCAATACATCTTGGAGCAACTGCTGGGGCTGGTCTAGGCTAGGGTGGGGAAGAGGTGGGAATGCCTGGCCAAGTTCCAAGTATCTGGTCCTCACAAGCCTTCCAGGGCTGGATTAAGGCCTTCAGAGGCTTCAAGATTATGGCTCCTCTACCCCAACAATAAATAAAAACAATTGGTAAATCATAAAGTAAGTATAAGGGAGGTCCACAGAGTTCTAATTTTTCTCATGTTGACAATTTAATTAATATTTCTGAGGTATAATAAAATTACTGAGGTATAATTTACATGCAATGAAATGTATCCATTTTAAGTGTACATTTTGATGAGTTTTGAAACTATTACAGCAATGTAACCACCACTACAATCAAGATATAGAATTTTCCATCCCCCCAGAAATTCCTCTCAATGCCCCTTGACAGTCAGTCTCCTACCATTCCCCACCCCAAGTAACCAATCATCTCTTTCCCATCATTATAGATTAGATTTGCAGTTTCCTGAGTTTCATGTAAATAGAACCATGCAGCGTGAACTATTTTGCGTCTGACTTTGCGCGGCGTAATGTTTTTGAGATTTTATCCATGTTGTTGGATGAATCAATGATTTTTTTCTTTTTTATTGCTGAGTACTAGTCCTTTGTGTAAATATATAGAAATTTACTTAACCTTTTGCATGTTGATGAACATTTGTTTCTTTTCCCCCTAGTTTTAGGCCATTACAAATAAATCTACTATGACGTTTGAGAGCTGGTCTTTGTGTGTTTCATTTTATTCACATGTTTTTCATTTCTCTTGGGTGAACACATAGGAGTGGAATTGCTGGATTGAATGGTTAGTGCATGTTTAACTTTATGAGAAACTGCCAAAATGTTTTCCAAGGTGGTTGTACTCCCACTAGCTGTGTATGAGAGTTCCAGTTGCTCCACATTCTTGCCAACATTTGATATTGTCAGTCTTTTTCATTTTAGCCATTCTAGTGGCTGTGTAGTGGTATCTCACTGTGGTTTTAATTTGCATCTTTGGAATAACTAATGATGTTGAGCATCTTTTCTCGTGCTTATCTGCCACTCATATATCTTCTTTGGTGAAATATCTGTCCAGATCTTTGCCAGTTAAAAACAAAAACAGCTTGACTATCTTATTATTGAATTGTAAAAGTTCTTTATGTGTTCGGGCTATGGTGTGAGGTAAGAGTTGAAGTCAATTTTTTTTCATATGGGTTTCCAATTGTTCCCGTACCATTTGAGAAAAATCATCCTTTCCCCATTGATTGCCTCAGCGCTCTTGTCCAAACACCAATAGACTATATATATGTGGTTCTATTCCATTTATCCATAGGCCAATACCACATTGTCTTGATTACTATAGGTTCGTAGTAAGTCTGGAAACTAAGTAGTGCAAGTCCTCCTACTTCGTTCTTTTTTTCTCAAAATTGTTTAGACTATTCTAGGTCCTTTGCATTTCTGTATTTGTTTTAGAATTAGTTTGTCAATGTCTTCAAAAAGCCTACTGGTATTTTGATTGCAATTGTGTTGAATCTATACACCAATTTGGAGAGAACTGTCATCTTAACAATGTTGATTCACATGCTGTGTGACCCTGGACCAATCATGTGTCATCTCTGAGCCTCTGTTTCCTCCTGGTCCCTGGGGGAGAGGTTTTAGTGAGCAGGCAAAGCTGAGCTGAGCAGTTCTGGGCACACAAGGGAGTGGGTTCAGTGAGTATTTGGGTTGGGAGGCAGGGAGCTGCAAGCCAGCAGAAGGTAGTAGGGCCATGGGGGCTGCACCAAGCAGGGTTCAGGTCCCTGGGCTCGGCCCCACCTTACTTCCATGTTGCAACACTCCGGGCACGTGGTCTCCTCTCCCTGGGCCTTAGTTTCCCCACCTGTAAATCAGAGGTGGCCAGGATTGCCGGCAGATTAAACTAGAAGGTGGATGAGCAGAAGCTAAGAAAACCATCTGTTTTCTCCATTCCACCTCTGGGCTGCCAAGTTCGGCAGGCGAAAATCACATCACCGTGCTCATTGGCGCCAACAGAGATTAATTTTCTCCAACCTCAGCTGGGTCTTAAATGCAGCTCAGCAACACCTCAAGTGGTCCCCAAACTCTTTCCCTTTCCACCCTTGCAACAGCTGCTCTGCCTGAGCCCCCCCAGCCCCGTGCCCCATATTCCCCCAGGCTCAACAGATACCTGGGTTCCCGCTCCATGGAGGAAACAGAGGCCTTTGCGGGGGCACCAGCTCCCCCTACTCCCATCCCAAACGTCTCTGGAGCCATCTGCCAGCACTTTCGTATGTCTAAGGCCAGCTGTCCCTTGCCCATCTCCTCTTGGGCCTCACACCCCCTTTCTTCTTCTTCTTCCTCCGATTTCTCCCACTCTACCGGCTTTTTTCTCTCTGCCCATAAGAATTCTCAGCGGCTCCCATCCCACCGCCTCTGCCTTCAGTAGATCCCTCTCCTCACCTTCCTGGACAAGCATCTCCATCAAGCTGCCTCCATCCCTGCCTGCCATCCTCACCTTCTACCCCCAAGTTGGTGCTCCCAAGGACTCCCAGGGGCTTGCTTGCCCACTCGCCCTCTTGGGGGCTTTCAATGTTGGCCACAGTTAAGCGGGACAGCTAGCGGGGGCCCCAGGCAGGATGCAACCTGCCCTTCCCGGGGAGCATTCGGGACCCCAGGAGGTTCACCCAGGACAGAGGGATAAAGTTTCCTGCTGAGAACTTAATTAATTCACCTCAGGCAGCTCAGCCCAACACTGAGGTATTGTTTAAAACTAATCCTGCCACCTGGCCTGGATCCCGTCAACATGCCCCTCCCCATGCCCTCACTGCTCCCGGCCTGTTTCTTCCCTCTGACAACAGCCTCTCTCTCTCCTCCTGCCCCGTCTGCCCCCAGTCCCCCTCCTCGGGCTGCCCCTTCCGGTCTGGATCCAGGTCCTCCGGCAATTGAAACCTTCCTGGCCAATTTCATCAGCCTGTTCGGCGAGGTCACAGTCAGCAGCTTAACTTGGCAACATCCGAGATCGCCAACCACCTTTTCTTCCTCAAATATGTCGCCCCTGGGTCTCCTCAGCGCCTACCTGTCTCCTGGTTTCCCTCCCCGTCTCTGGCCACCTTCTCTCCACCCTCTGTGGCTCCCCTTCCCTGCACTCCAAGCCTCTAAGTCTTCTTCCTTCCACCTCCTCTCTCCTCTCTCCGCACCCAGTTTCTGTGCCCAGCTCTGAGCACCAGATCCTTAATTAAAACTGCCCAGGGACTTCCCTGATGGTGCAGTGGTTAAGAATCCGCCTGCCAATGCAGGGGACACGGGTTCGATCCCTGATCTGGGAAGATCCCACATGCCGTGGAGCAACTAAGCCCGTGCACCACAACTACTGAGCCTGCGCTCTAGCGCCTGCGAGCCACAGCTACTGAGCCCATGTGCCACAACTACTGAAGCCCATGCCCCTAGAGCCCATGCTCCGCAACAAGAGAAGCCACCATAATGAGAAGCCTGCTCACCGCAACGAAGAGTAGCCCCCGCCAGCTGCAACTAGAGAAGCCCACACGCAGCAACGGAGACCCAACGCAGCCAAAAAAAAAAAAAAAGAAGAAAAAAAAAGAATCCGCCTGCCAATGCAGGGGATATGGGTTCGATCCCTGGTCCAGGAAGACCCCACATGCCACGGAGTAAATAAGCCCACGCGCCACAAATACTGAGACTATGCTCTAGAGCCCACGAGCCACAACTACTGAGCCCACGTGCCACAACTACTGAAGCCTGTGCGCCTAGAGCCCATGTTCTGCAATGAGAGACGACACCGCAATGAGAAGCCCGCACACTGCAGCAAAGGGTAGACCCCGCTCACGGCAACTAGAGAAAAGCCTGAGCACAGCAACAAAGACCCAACGCAGCCAAAAATAAATAAATAAAATAAATAAATTTATATATATAAAAAAAACTGCCCACTCTACCCATCACTGCCTCAGGGTCATCAGGTCTCTAACCAAATTCTTCATCTTTCCTCCTGAACCAGCTCTTCTCCTTGAGTGTCCCATCTCAGTGGCTTCTGTCACTCAGTCAGTCAAGAGGATTTATTGAGCATCTGCTAGGTGCCTGCCCTGGTCGAGGTGCTGTGATGCAACACTGGGACTGGATAGTGTGGATGCTCTGTCTACATCCTTTCAGATCCCCTTTGACCAATTTTTTGTGCCCCCCAATCCCCATCTTTGGTGTGTTTGGTTTCCTACAACTAACACCTGCAGTTTTGGCGGAGGCGATTATTCTTAGGTGTCAGGAGCTTCTTTCCCCACAGGTATTAAAACCAGAAGTGCACAGGGATTTACAGCTCCCTCCTCCAGCCCCACTATGCACCCTCACATCCCTTAGCCAATGCCTGATTTGTGCAGGAGTGGGCAAGCCCAGCTTTCTTTCTTCCAGGGGGGACAACTTGGAGGTGTGCCTGACCCTCCTGAGCTCCCTGTGGGATCAGGTGTGTCCACCTTCTGTGGGACCTGTCTGAGATGGCAGCCTTGCCAGTCCTCCTCCCCTTGCCTGTCCCACGTCCCCATTCCCTTACCAGTTTTTCTTGGGATCACTTCCTTAATAAGCCACTTGTCCATAATTCTTGTCCTATGTTTTGCTTCTGGGGACCCTGACCTCAGTCAGTGGTGATCACAACAGCCAAGGTGGGACTTCCCTGGTGGCTCAGTGGTTTAGAATCTGCCTGCCAGTGCAGGGGACATAGGTTTGAGCCCTGGTCCGGGAAGATCCCACATGCCACGGAGCAACTAAGCCCGTGAACCACAACTACTGAGCCTGCACTCTAGAGCCTGCAAGCCACAACTACCGAAGTTCACATGCCTAGAGCCCGTGTTCTGCAACAAGAGAAGCCACTGCAGTGAGAAGCCCGTGCACCGCAACGAAGAGTAGCCCCTGCTGGCCGCAACTAGAGAAAGCGTGTGCAACAACGAAGACTGACCGCAGCCAAAAACAAATAAATAAATAAAGTTATTAAAAAAAAAAACCCAACAGCCAAGGCTTACCAGCTCCTCCTGAACACGCTTGCAGCCCCTTTCAGATTCTTTCACTCTCTGCTCCTCAGGGTCACCCCTGATGTGGCCAGACAATGCACCCACTCCTCCCATATCCCAGGATACAGGCTCATCCATTCTGGTCCCCTCCAGCCAGCCCTCGAACACACATCTGACATCTGATCATACCCTTCCTCCACTCAAAACCCTCCCAGTCGACCCAGTAAGGACACGGACAAAAGACCACTACCTACCCACAGGAATGGCTAAAATGAAAACAAAACAAAACTTAATGATATGAAGTGCTGTCAGGGATGAGGAGCAACTGGAACTCTCATACATTCCTGGGGTCAATGCAAAATGGCACAGCCTTTGAAAACTGTTTACAGTTTCTTGGAAGTTACACATATACTTTACCATATAACATAGCAATCCCCTCCTGGGCGTCTGCCCTAGAGAAATGAAAACTTTTTTCTACATAAACACCTCTACATAGATGTTTATAGCAATTTTGTCCACAATTGTCCCAAACTAGAAACAACCCAAACATCCTTCAACTGGTAAAGAGATTAAAAAGATAACAACAAAAACTATGGTACATCCATCCAATGGAACAGTTCTCAGCAATAAAAGAGAACAAATACTGAAACACACAACAACATGGATGAATCTCCAATGCATTATGATAAGCAAAAGAGCCAGACCCAGAAAAGCTACACGCCCTGTGATTCCATTTATAGGATATTCCGGAAAAGGCAGGAAGAGAACAGATCAGGGCTGGCTAGGGGCTGGTGGTGCTTGAGGGAATTTGAGGGGTGGGAGATGAAATGGTGGCAGTTATGCAACTATATGCATTTGTCAAAACTGTATACGCCGGTTCCATTCATGTGAAGTTCAAGAATGAGCAAAACCACTGTTGGGTGATAGAAGTCAGGATAATAATTACTTCTGGATGGTGGGTGCTAACTGGGAGACTTCTAGGAGGATGAAATTGTTTTTGTCTTGATCTGAGTGGTGGTTTCATGGAGGTGTTCATAATTTAAAAATCATTGAGCTGCACACTTCGGATTTGCCTGCTGTACTACTTGTGTACTGAGCTTTAATACAAAACTAAATATATTCGGCACTCATCGGTTTTACGGACTGTTGCAAGTGGGCAAGGGTGACAGAAGGTGGGAACACATGACCCCAGCCATGATGCTAGACGGAACCGGTACCTACGTGGGGCCCCATCACCATGGAGAGGAACACAGAAGAGATCAAGCTTTCCAGGAAGAGAGGCGGTTTGATTAGGTGTTGGACTTAACACATGTCCAATGATAATCCCCCTACCTACACCCTTGGCCCCATCTGGTCCCTAGTTGTCACATCCCTACTTGCTCAATGTCCCTGACGTGTCTTCTCAGAAAACTAGCATATCAATTTTCCCTTTCCAGAGATTAGGTTCCCACTGGCCCCTACCTCCCCACCTCTCCCTTTCCTGCCTTTCCCTTCTTGGGGTGGCAGGGGGATTCCCAACCAGTTGTCCCCCTGACTCCCTCTCCTGACCAGCTCCTCTCATAGTGGTTCCCCAAAGCTTCCCAGCTGCCAAGCCCAAGGGTCACCATTCTTTCCTCATCTCCTCCATTTCAACCTTTCTGCTCACAGCCCACGGGTGACAGCTCCCACCTTCCTGAAACGCCTTCCTCCTTCCCTTGGCACATCATCCTCTCCTGTCTCCCTGACCCCATCTAGACCTTCCCCAGTCACCTTGCTGGGCTTCTCTCCCTGCATCCAGCACCCTGTTCTAGCGAGGCCCAGGGAAAGGCCCCTGGATTCCTCTCCACAGTGTGTCCTCAGCTTCGTGGACTGTGTCCTCACCTTCATGGACTGTCTCCTCCTTCCCCGCCTGAGCTCTGGGTTAGATTTTGTCTCTGAGCTGTAGACCCGGACACCTAAAGCTCCCTGGATGCCAACCGTGCCGGACACCTCTCGGTCTCCTCCCTGCTTGGGTGTACACAGATGGCTCAGGCCTTCCTGTTCATCTCTTCCTTGGTCCCCAGAGCCACTGACTCCAGAAATCCTGCTGGCCTTCTGGCTCCTCCAGCTCACCTTTGGAGCCTGTCCTTTCTGTAACATTGTCTTGTCTCCCATTGCACTCTTGTTGGGCCTTCTCACCCCCTCTCTTGTTGCAAGGGCTCCCACAAACAGATTCAACTCTGTGCCAGTCATTCTCTACAAGGCAGCCAGAAGGATCTTTACAAATGGAAGTCATATCTCAGACCCACGATGCTCCCCACTGCACTTAGAATAAATAATAAGCTCAACAAGATTGAGGTACTTGCCTGTCCCCGCATCATCCTTGCTCTCTGTTGCAGCCACCCTGGCCTCTTTGCTGTGTGTTCTGGGAACACACCAAGCTTGTCCTACTGCAGGGCCCTTGCTCTAGAGGCCCTCTCTTATGGGTTGAACTGTGTCCCCACAAATTCATATATTGAAGTCATAAGCACCATTATCTCTGAATGTGGCCTTATTTGGAAATAAGGTCACTGCAGATGTAATTAATTACGATGAGGTCACACTGGACTAGGGTGGGCCCCTAACACAATGTAACTGATGTCCTTATAAGAAATTTGGACACAGATATGCAGACAGGAAAAAAACCACGTGAAGATGAAAGTGGAGATTGGGGGGATATGTCTGTCTACAAGCCAAGGAACACCAAAGATTGCCAGCAAACCTCCAGAAGCTAGGAGGAAAGCGTGGGATAGATCCTCCCTGAGCCCTTGGATGGAACCAAGTCTGCCAACACCCTGGTCTTGGACCTCTAGCCCCCAGAACTGTGAGCCAATAAATTCCTTTTGTTTAAATTTGTTCTGCTTGTTACAGCAGCCCTAGCAAACTAATACACTCCCTCTTTCTGGCATGCCTCCTTCCCCCGATCCTCACATGACTCACTCCCTTGTGTCATTTAGATCTCTGACCAAATGCCACCTCCTCAGAGAGGCCTTCCCTGCTTATCCCATCTAGATAGCCTGACCCTTCCCCCACCTCACCAGCAAGGAAGATCTCTGGCCACTTTCAGCATTTTGCCCTGGTCCTGCATTTCATCATCACGCCTATGATCACTGAAGGCCAAGGATGTAGTTATTTGTGCACCTGTCTGTTGCCTGTCTCCTCTACTTGCTTATGAGCTCTATGCGGTCAAGGGCTTTTCGCATCTTCATGTGTACCTCTTGCATCTTTGCCTGGCATGTGGGTGCTGCCGGTTAATATCTCCACTTGGATACATTTAGCCAATCAGAAAATACTTAGTGAGAGGGACTTCCCTGGTCGTCCAATGGTTAAGACTCCGAGCTTCCACTGCAGGAGGCATGGGTTCAATTCCTGGTTGGGGAACTAAGATACCACATGCCACAAGGCATGGCCAAAAGAAAAAAAAAAAAAAGAAAAGAAAATACTTAATGAAAATCTATGCTGGGGAACAGGACAGCCCCAGTCCCAGTCCTCATGGAGCACCCCATGTGCAGGTGAAAAATCCATATTAACAAGCAATCTTACAGAAAATAAGATATGAAGGAGACAGACCAGGTGCTTGCTGTGACCTTCAAGGAAGGCTCCCCATGAGAAGTGATGTTTGGGCTGAGGCAGAACCATCATGGGTGTTAGCAGGCTGAAGCAGAGGGAGACGTACAAAGGGAGGTTTGTTCAAACAGTAGAAAGAGCATGTGCAAAAGCCCTGAGGCAGGAAGAAGAGGATAATGTGTGAGGGGTTAATGGGCCCTTGTGGTGGGAGTGTAGTGAGTGAAGGGCAGAGTGGTGGGCGATGAGGTTGGAAAAGAGGTCAGAGGTCAGAATCATGCAGTATGGATTTTATGCTAAGAGCAGTGAGGAGCCACTGATTGTCCAAAGCAGTGGAGATTGTTTTAAGCAAGAGTGGACCTGGGGGAAGGGGTCAGGGGTTATCATAGTCATGGGCAGAGTGAGAATAACACTTGGACCAGGCAGTGGGGATGGAAATGAGGGGGTGGGTCTAAGAAATATTAGCAAGACTGAACAGGTTGGATTTGGTTCTGACGGTCGGGAGAGGTGTGAGAGGAGTGGGGTCGGCGATGACCCCTACATTTTAGGGCAAGCGAGACAGGTGAGATCCGGTGGGAGATGTTACCTGGGTCTGGAGCCCAGCGCCTGGCTGGGTGGGCTGGATATTTGGGAATCGGCAGCAGTGTGTAGATGGTCTTTACAGTGACGTGTGGAGGGGGTGCGAGTGAGCAAAGGGCTCTGGGTCACCGTGAAGGACTTCAACACTGCGGGGCGGAGGGGAGAAGAAGTCTTGGCAAGGGACATGGAGAGTGAGGGGAGAGCCAGGAGAGGGTGGCACCAGGGACCCCAGACAAGGCTGTAGAAGGGACAACGGTTGATGGTACCAAAGGCGTTGAGAAGCCAAGTAAGGTGAAGGCTGAGAGGCAGCTGTGGATTTGCCGGGACCTGGATGCGAAGGGTTTCAGGGTCTTAGTGGGAGTAGACCCGGCTTGCAGGGTGGAAGAAAATGGGAGATTTGCCACGATGTTGAGAGAGGCAGGAGCTGGAGGGGCGTGGGGTCCAGGGAGCAGCTACACAAGCATGTTTGGATGGGGTTGGGGGTCCTTTGCCCAGGGAGTGACGGCTTGGAGATCCAGGAGGGAGGGGTGAGCCTGGGGAAGACCTGCTGACATCGGGTGGAAGGGTTCAGAGGCAAGGTGGTGCCCACCCTGGAGCAGGGGCAGGACCACCCGGTGGGAAGGGAGCAGGGTGGGGAGGAAGGCCAGTGTTTTGTGGAAAGTGGAGAGTGTATGAAATAGTGGCTGGGAACACGGAAGGGAAGCTTCTAGAGGGACAGGGAAGGTGAAAGGCCATTTGTTCCTGGTGAGATGGGGCCAGTCTGCTGGGTCAGGCAATGGCCCCCACCTGACGCTCCTGTCCCTCAGGCCTCCTGAAGCCCAAGATGTCCTACATCGAATCTATTGTCTTCCAGTGAGAACCGCTCTTTATAAATTGTCCTCGCAGGGAACACTGAAGACACCCACCAGGTCTCCCAGGTGGGAGCACCCCAATGCTCTCCCTCTTGTACCCCTACCTCCGATGGGCCAACTCGTCCAGTACACCTCCAGTCCCTCCCCGTCAACCTGACATCAGCCCCATGAGGGCCTCAAAGATTCATAACAGCCAGGTGACAGGGGTGGCCTCTGGGGAAGGAGCCTGGGGCTCTCACCCCGTAGATGTATTCATTTTCAACTACAAATACTAAAATGTATGTAAAGAGTGTTAGTGTCTTAGAACATTTTCCCAGGTTCCTCCTTTTCAGGGGCCATGGCACTTAATGAGGCCCTCGAAAGCCACTTTCCGAGGCAGCAGGAAAGGGGGACCGGCATCGTGAGGGCGGCAGGGACTGCACTGACCAGAGCTCCCATCATACCGTGAGGTGGTGTAAGGCCCCCCCGTGAACCCCTGAACCCATGGACTCTACCTGGCTCCCCAAGGATGCACCACCCCCGGTTCAGGAGGAACCCTGGGCCCAGTCCTCAGCCCTCCAACCTACCAGAAGCTTGTCTTTGGGGATGCCCACTGACCCCAAAAGCCCCCTTGCTCTCACAATGCTGGTGTGTATTGGACGATGGGGTCCTATGGACAGCGACCTGAGTCCTGGTGGCCTCCCGGGCATCACTATAGATAGAGAAAGTGGCCCATGGATCCTGAGAGTCCAACGTGGTCAGGGCCGAAAATGGTGGAAACAAGGAAAGGTCAACCAGTGCAAGCTCTCCTCAAAACCCTACCCGCTGTTTCTACAACCAGAGGGACTGAGGCCCAGCAAGAGGGGCCACCTGCCTGGAGTCACAGAATGAGGCTGGGGGAAGGCACTGGGGGACACAGTGACCCCTGACCCTGAGCCCATCTCATAACCCCTTGGGCCTCCTCTCAGTGCAGCCCCTGCCCCTGCTGAATGGGGGAGGGGCGCTGCTAAGGTGAGGGGAGCAAACGTCCCCCACCAACTGTGAGAGGGGTCTGGCGGCCTTGGGAATGATGGCCCTGCTGCTGCAGCGTCACTTTCTGAGGCCACAGGCAGCCAGAGATTCAGGAACCTTCTGGTAGGCAGCCTGGTCTCTGCCCTGCCTCCCCCTCCCCCCTCCCCCTCTGCCTCCCCTCCCCCATCCCCCTTTGCCTCCCCCTCCCCCTTCCCCCTCTGCCTCCCCCTCCCCCTCCCCCTCTGCCTCCCCCTCCCTCCCCCCCCCGCCTCCTGTCCCTTAGCCCTAGAGGTTCCCTTCACGTCCCCTTGACACTCCAATTGGTTTCAGTAATTAAAAAAGAAGATTGAGCTGCATTTCAGACATTTCATTTCATGTCAGAAAACGTTTCTCGAGCAGCTGGTGGGATTAATTCAGCAGCCAGGTGTGGAGTGTTTCAAAGGCAGGGCCGGGGCTCCAGCTGTGGGGCTGGATAGACTCCGGAGAGCGGGAGCTGCCACCCGGCCCGGGCGCCCAGAGGGCCCAGGAGAAGGCCGAGCTCACAGTACTTGGCAGCAGGAGGACGATTTAATTTTGTTCCATTCAATGAAACACACGTTCTCATCCAAAACTAATTTCCCTACACCCCACGAGCCCCCAGCTCCTGTGTCCCTCTGTTCCATCACTCACTCTGCAAGGCATCCTTCCCCTAAGAGCTTCGATACTCTTGAAATTTCTTTTTTCTGTGTATCTACAGCATTCCAGAATTCCACATAGTGACTTTTTCTCTTCTATCTCTGGAAGGATATGCTGGTTACCTTTACGGAAGTGACCTGGGGGGACAGGGGGAGAGGGACCCGAGGCAGACTTTTCACCTGGCATCCTTTTGTAAAGGTTTTGAATTTTTAACCATGTGAATTCATTTTCTAATTAAAAAAAAACCAATTTGGGGACTTCCCTTATGGTACAGTGGTTAAGAATCCGCCTGCCAATTGCAGGGGACACGGGTTCGATCTCTGGTCCAGGGAGATCCCACATGCCTCGCAGCACTAAGCCTATGCGCCACAACTACTGAGCCTGCACTCTAGAGCCCACGAGCCACAACTACTGAGCCCGTGTGCCACAGCTACTGAAGCCCGCGTGCCACAGCTCCTGAAGCCCGTGCGCCTAGAGCCCATGCTCCGCAACAAGAGAAGCCACTGCAATGAGAAGCCCACGCACACGCACCGCAGTGAAGAGTAGCCCCGCTCACCGCAACTAGAGAAAGCCCGCATGCAGCAATGAAGACCCAACACAGCCAAAAATAAAAATATTTTAAAAAAAAACCCAATTTCCATTAAAAAATAATACTTTTCTGGACTCTGCATGTCTTCCTAGCTCCCCTTGTCCCTCCTTCCTTCACGGGCAGACCCTTGCTTGATTGCCTCCTTTTTTGGGGTTCCCATGCCTTCCCCTGAGGCTGCTTGGCAAAGATCCCCACGGTGAAGTCACCTTCCCTCACCCCTGGGGACAGGGCCTACTGTCAGCCGCTCCACCTTTGGGAGTGACACTCCTCTCCTCACCTGCCCTCTGGCCCTCTTGGCTTTGCCTCGTGGCTTGCAGGATCTTAGTTCCCCGACCAGGAATGGAACCCAGACCCCCCCCCCCACCCCGCCCAGTGGAAACATGGAGTCCTAACCACTGGACCAGCAGGGAAGTCCCCGGCCCTGCCTTTTCAATCTCCCTGGGGGCCCCTCTTAATGCTGGCGTGGTCTGGGCCACAGTATCACCTATCCCGAAAGCTCCAATCCCCTTCTGGACCCGGTGATCCCCAGGGTGCACCCTCCACTGGCACCGGGTTGAGGCAAGTCAGGGCACTTCCCTGCCTGCGGCTGCTTCTACACCTCCCCACCCAGACCCCCACCCTACCCCCAGCCTAGATCCACTGGCCTCTTGATCCCCATTTGTTTATCTTGGGGAAGGGGCAGGGTGCTCACACCAACTTGTCCAGTTTGCCTGGCTTCAAATCCATACTCTGCCTTTTCTTGCCATGGGCAGCTTTCTCAGCCTCTTGTGTCTGATTCTTCATGTGGAAATGGCGATGTAAATGAGTTAGTAGCTACCTTATAGGGTAGTTATAAGGAGAAGTGAATTAATATAAGTAAAACTCTTAGAAAAGTGTCCAGCACGTTGTCAAAGCCAAAATGTGTTTGTTAGAGAAAAATGTCCCAGCCAGAACGCCTGATCTTCCTCTTTCAGTGTTCTCCATGGCTGTCCAGTCCCTTCGGAAAGCCAGAATCCTGGGGGGGGGGGGGGCTTGCCTGACACTGCCCCCTCCTCCTCCATTGTGCACCGCATCACCAACTCTGGTCCATTTTACCTCCTAAATCTCTTACCATCTCCACCCCTTCACTGGCCCACGATCCCCTGAAGTTGTTCTTATTAAGCTCATCAGTGTCCTACTAATTGCCAAATCAAAAGAAAATTTTAAGCCTTCATTGGTTTGGAATTTTCTGCTACATTTG
Organism: Monodon monoceros; assembly: GCF_005190385.1. Lineage (NCBI taxonomy): Eukaryota > Metazoa > Chordata > Mammalia > Artiodactyla > Monodontidae > Monodon > Monodon monoceros. The sequence continues at coordinate 21,719,064 of NW_021703769.1, read as the reverse complement.
GTCCTGCTGATCCCTCTTTCCTAGAAATGCTTCACTGGCTCAGTTTCCATGACAACCTGCTCTTGGCTCTGCTCATGTGGCCACGTGGCTCTGACATTTCCTTCCCTCCACTGCTTTTGTAGGCGCCCCGGGTTCTGCCAGCCCCTGAAATGGCGGGTTGGGGGTCCTCAGACTCTGGTGGGCTCTCTTTACCTCTCAGTCTTCCGAAGCCACAGCCATTGACATGGTGACCGCCTTTGCTCTGCGCCTCCAGGTGAGATGTCCACCTGAGAACCAGACTTCTAGCCCTGACTCCCTGCTGGTCATCTCCCCTAGGTGTCCACAGGTTCCTCAAGGTCAACTCTGAACTATGGCAATGACCCCTCCCTAGTCCACCTGCTTCTCCAAGTCCCAGCGAGATCTCTGCAAAACAAAAATCTGGCACAAGCTATTCCCTGTTGAATTTTCCAGTCTCGTTTTCCAGCAGTGCTTCTATCATCCCAAACTCCTGGGACACACAACTTCCCCCAAGCACACACCTCACAGTTTCTGTCCTCCATGGAGTTTTTAGGCAGAGGTTCTCCCTCTGCCTAAAAACTTTTGCAGTCTCTTTTACCCTGGTCCCGAATCCTTGAGAAATCAACTGAAGTGTCACCTTCCTTAGGCATCTTTTTCGTGACCACCTCCCAATTCTGGGTCCCCAAATGAGGGTTACAGTCCCCTTCATCTGTTCTTATAACACTCCAGGCTTATCTCCATGCTATTCAGAACACTTTGGTTGTAAGCAACAGAAACCAAGCTTGAAACAACTCAGGCAAAAAGGGAATTTATTAGCTCAGGAAGGGCAAAGGTTCATCTGGGTTCCAGGGAAATTGAACGCAGAGGTGAGAGACTGGGGAAAAGTCCCTGATACCAAGTTGCATCCAATACAAGTCCTATTTTCTTATTTATTTATTTAATAGCTTTATTGAAGTATAATTGACATACAAATACTACACCTACTTAATGTGTACAGTTTGGAAAGTTTTACCTATGTATATACCCATGAAACCATCACCACTCAAGATAATGAACATAACCATCACCACAAAAGATTTCTTGTGTTCTTTTGTCATCTTTTCTTCCCTTCCAACCTAACCCTCTCCCTTTATTCTCCAGGTAACCACTGATCTGCTTCCTGTCACTATGTGTTAATTTGCAATTCCCAGAATTTTATATAAATGGAGACAAATATACTCTTGCTTTGGCTTATTTCACTCAGCATAATTATTTTAGATTCATCCAATTTGTTGTGTATGATAGTTTATTCCTTTTTAATGCTGAGTAGTATTCCATTGTATGGGTGGACCACAGATTGTTTATCCATTCGTCTATTGATGGATATTCAGACTCTTTCCAGTTTGTGGCTATTACAAATAAAACTGCCATGAACATTTATGTACCGTGCTTTGTATGGATACACGCTTTCATTACTTTGGGATAAATATCAAGGAGAAGAATGGCTGGATCATACGATAGGTGTGTGTTTACCTTTTTTTTTTTGCGGTACGCGGCCTCTCACTGTTGCGGCCTCTCCCGTTGCGGAGCACAGGCTCCGGACGCGCAGGCTCAGCGGCCATGGCTCACAGACCCAGCCGCTCCGCGGCATGTGGGATCTTCCCGGACCGGGGCACGAACCCGTGTCCCCTGCATCGGCAGGCGGACTCTCAACCACTGCGCCACCAGGGAAGCCCTGTGTTTAACTTTTTAAGAAACTGCCAAATCATTTTCCGAAGCGTTTGTACCATTTAGCAATTCCCACCCACGATGTATGAGAGTTCCAGTTGCTCTGCATCCTCACCAGCACTTGGTACGATCAGTCTTTTTAATTTTAGATGTTCTAATAGGCAGGCAGTGGCATCCCATTGTGGTTTTAATTTGCATTTCCCTAATGACTAATAGTGTTGAGCATCTTTTCCTGTGTTTATTTGTCATCTGTAAATTTTCTTCGGTGAAGTGTCTGTTCAAATCTTTTGCTTATTTTTAATTGGGTTTTGAAAATTGATTTTGAGACTTCTTTAGATATTCTAGATACAAGTCCTTTGTCGGATATATGACTTGCAAATATTTTCTCCCAGTCTGAGGTTGGTTATTTCATTCTCTCATCGGTGTCTTTCAAAGAACATAAGTTTTTAATTTTGATGAAGTCCAACTTATCAGTTTATTCTTTTATGATCATGCTTTTGGCATCATATCTAAGAAATCTTGCCTAGCCCAAGGTCACAAAAGTTTTCTCAGATGTTTTATTCTAGAAGTTTTATAGTTTTAGATTTTACTCTTTTAATTTTTACTTTTATTTTTATGCCTGGGTTAATTTATGTTGGGTGTTTGATATTGCAAAGAACAGAATCCCTGCTAATGTAATCTGTCTAGAAGGAAAAGCTTAAAAATCTTCAAAGGGTCCTCATTGTCTTTAGGATAATATCCTAACCCCTCTGGTATGGCTCAGTGGTGATTTCCTACCACTGAACTTGGTCCTTTGCTCTAGATATACCGAACAAATTGTGATTTATTTTTTTATGAAAAAATTTTTTTATTGAAGTATAGTTGATTTACAATGGTGTGTTAATTTCTGCTGTACAGCAAAGTGATTCAGATATATATATATGCATTTAAAAATATTCTTTTCCATTGTGGTTTATCTCAGGATATCAAATATAGTTCCTCGTGCTATACAGTAGGACCTTGTTGTTTATCCATTCTATATTTAATAGTTTGCATCTGCTAACCCCAAACTCCCAGTCCATCTCTCCCCCACCCCACCCCCAAATGGCAGTATCTTGAGCTCAGTGGCCAGTGCAAGCCTTTCTTTGAGCTTTAGGGCAGGCTGAACCAGATAACCAGGCTGAAGCAAGACTCCACTTTCCTGCTTCTCCAGGTACAAAGTTCTTTGAATATGAGAAGACAACCAGGACCCCACTCTGCCATGTTCTATGGCTCAACTGTTTATTTCCCTGTCCTCCATCAAAATTGTCCTGAGTCCCATGCCTTTGTGTTCAGGGTCCCAGCATGTTTCCTTTTAGTCTTTTTAAAATGTTTTTCTGTTATTTGTTTGTTTCCATAGCTGAGGTCATATCTGGCATACATTTTGCACTCTGGTTTCTCACTTGCTGCTCCACTTTCATATCATAAGAATTTTCCAGATCTTTTGGTAAAAATCATGATTAATTGAATAATAGTCCATTGAGTGAATATAAAATAATTTGCTTAACATTTCCCCAAGTTGATTATTTTTGTTGTTTCAATTTTTTTTTTTTTTGTCATGAACAAGGCCATACTACATCTCTTTGTACATAAATCTTTGTCAATTTGAGATTATTTTCTTCTGATGGAGTGCCCTAAGTGTAATTACTGGGTCAAAGGCTGTAGTAATTTACATTCCCAAGAGCAGTATTGTTGGTTTCATCACACCCTTGCCAGCATGGGGTATTCTCATTAAAAATTTTTTCTTTACTCTGTGATGGGCAAAAAGTGTTATCTCACTGTTGTTTTAATTTACTTTTTAAAAAATAATTAGATATTGGAAAATAGGTTCAACCTATGAGCCATAAAAAATTAATCTTCTGTTAACTGAGTGTCCCTCTCCCTTCACATTTATCCAGCAGTGATGTGAATTTTTAAAACTCAATTTGTATGGATCCTTAAACACCAAGAATATTAACCCTCAGCGTGACATCTTTAAAAGTTGCTTTCAGTGTTCCTATACTTGTCTAAAATTTCAAACCTGTCTTCTCTTTCTTTTCTTTGTGAATGCTTTCCTTGCTTTTAAACCTAGCACTTATCCAGAGTTTTGGATGAATATTCACTTCTACTTTATTCAAGTGTGATTTTTAATTTAAATCTTTAATCCATCTGAACTTGATATTGATGTATGGCATGAAGTGGAGAATAGGTGGATTTGCTTTTCCAAAGAGCTTAGCAATCATTCCAGCACCTTTTATTGACTAAGCCCTTCTTTGTTCACTGTTTCGGGGTGCCCGTTTTTACCTGTGTGGTGTATGGTAGTACTTTTCTCTTGTACTGTGTGTGCGTAGAAGTCCCTCTACCTCACCACCCACCCCACTGTCCAAGCTTCCTGGGTGCACTGCTCGTGGGGGTCCTGGGTGACATTATATAGAGTCTCTGACATGGCTTTTAGCTTCTGTGCTGTGGGTTTTTGTAAGCCCATAGCACAGAAAATGGTTGTGCAGACTTCTGTCTACAAGTGAGCCTACAGAACCAGAGCTGAGGTGAGAGCTTTTCAGGGTGAGAGCTGAGGCTTGAGAAAGGAAAGCCTCTGGATTCCACACAGCTTAGAAGATTTGGAGTCAAAGCTAATGCAAGAGGCATCCTGTGATAAACTGTAATGGAAAAGAATATAAAAAAGAATGTATATATAGGTATAACTGAGCCACTTTGCTGTACAGCAGAAATTAACACACCATTGTAGATCAACTATACTTCAATTAAAAAAAAAAAACGGCTAACGGAAGAGACAAAAGTTTATGCATAGATGGTAGATTGAAAAGACAATTCACAAGGTTGTGCTTGGGCCCCATGAGGGGGACGAAGGGTTGAACCTGTGGGCAGGAGAGAAATCCAAAGGGATTGACCAGAACTTTGGCCCCAGGAGAGGCTCAGCCCCTAAGCTGAGTCCCAAGGAGGAATAAGATGGGGTCCCAGACAAGTCTGGGGATCCCAGAGCAGAAGTCTTAAGTCCAGCATGGTGCTTACATCACAGAGAACACTGGCAGAGCGCCCTCGTGGGGGCATCTGAGAGTGTCTGGGGTGCCCACAAAGGGACTAGAGGGGCCGAGTGAGCTGGTAGGCCTGGGGGAGTTGGGGAGAGCTGGGGAAGATGCAGAACTCGTGGAGACAATGGCCTGTGGCTGCCGGCATGTGAGGACGGGCCCAGGAGAGGTGAGGTCCTGCCGGGTGAAGCTGCACTGCCTATTTGGCCGGCCTGCGATCACGTGACATTCCCTGAGACTAGGGCCTGGACCCGCACTTGGCCACCGCAGCCTCACTGATGTGGTTTTGAGTTATGTTTCGATGTCCAAGAGGGCTGGTCAAATCTCGAGCTTCAGGAAGCCTTCTGTTGAATGTCTTCTCTTGATGATCCACAAACTCTCTGTTCATCTTTCGTAACTTTTCCTTCTGATTCTGGACTTGATTTCTGCTAGCAGTCAGCTTTGGAACAGCAGCTCCTGTCGGAGCTCATCCTGGGACGGAGAGAGGCTCTGATTCCAATCAGAGGCAGGGACAGCCGTCCACCAACACATTCTGAGGTTTTCCACAGCAAATGTCCCATGCTGGTCTCACCTTCCTTCTCTATCTGCCTCACAGCGTCTGTTGCAACCACATGATGGCTACGACCCCACTGTGTAAACTGTAAAGACCTGTGCCAGCCATCTCTTCCATTCCTCCCCCGCCCCCTGCGAAAAACCCTCTCCTAACCTCTCATTCACTCTCCCATGCAGAACTCAGCACACACACAATGTTTTTCTGATTGTTCCATTGATCACCAACTCTTTTTGGCTAAAAGGTTTGGATCCTCCATTTTAGACATTTTATTTCAAGTCAGAAAATAACGTATTCAGCAGCCCCCAGCCCTCAGGCTGTGGGTGATTCCAAAATGGATGAGACAGAGACCCGGCCATGGGCAGGATGAAAAATTCCTGCTAATGTGAGACACTATTAAGTCACAGAGGTCACATACGAATTCCCTGAAAGAAAGTGGGATGCAGGTAAAAGGCTGAGTATTGAATTCTCTCCCGGGGGTTGGATGCACATTATTGCTCAGGATGGATCCCTCTTGTCCACGTGGCCTCATTTAGCTAATTGCCCTGTTCTGCAATGGCTCACATCCCAGAGGTGCCTTCCTCTGGGAAAATTAATAGGTGCATATGGCTCTTCTATTAAAGCCAAAGCCAGATGAAAAATCCTGCACACTTTATCTACCCTTCCTCCTTCACAGGTAGACCCTGGATCACCCTCACCCCTGACCCCCCCAAATAAAACTGGCAAAGGGCCCCAAAGGCCAAGTCCAGAGTAGCCAATCAGCCTTTACCTCCCCTGACCCTCTGTCCGTGGCCTGTGAGCAGCCACTCTGTCCTTCCGGAAACTCTTCTCCCTGGGCTTCTGGGGACTCTCCCCATCGTGCTTTTCCCCCTCCGTCCCTCCTTCTCAGCCTCTTTTATCTATATCCAGCCCCCTAGATGCTGATGCTCGCTTGGGCTCAGCCTCTGTCCTCTGCTCATTCCCTCCATACTCTAGTCTTTAATTTCACCCATTGCCCGAGCTGCTGCAGTACCCCTGCAACCCCCCATGCCGGAAGCCCCCTGCCAGTCCTCTTCTCCAGCCCAATCTCCAGAATCCAGCAGTCCAAAGGCACCTCACACTCCACACACTCAACAGACAACTCTGTCCAAAATCTGATCCTTCACTAGAGTCCCGCGTCTCATGGAAAGACACCACCAAACAGACACCTGGGCTCTTCCTCCCCCGCTTACTTGCACTTGTCCCCCATCTACAGGCTGCCTCGTGCCTTGGAGACTTGACCTCCCAATGGCTCCTGAATCCTTCCACCTCTCTTCAAGTCTACTGCCAACGTGTTAGTCCAAGCCACAGCCCTGGTCTGGATCATGGACGGGAAGCTGCCCTCTACCAGGTTTCCCTGCACCCCTGCAATCCTTTCCTCACTAGAAGCCAGAGTGATATCTTCAACATGCAAGTGGGAACATGTCACCACTATTTTAAAACTCCTCCATCCAGTGGTTAAGACACCGCACTCTCACTGCTAAGGGCCGAGCTCTATCCCTGGTCGGGGAACTAAAATCCCACAAGCCGCGTGGCGTTGCCAAAAAAAAGAATTCCTCCAAAACCCCCTCCATCACTCTTGGGATCAAGCCTCAAACCTTCCCAGCCTGCTGAATTCTCCAGCTGATTTCTCACCCTCTTCACCGTCACTCACCCGCCTTCTTTTCCTTCCCTTCCCACGAGTCCTGCCCCTCCCACTGCAGGGCCTTTACCTGGAACACTCATTCTGATTCCCCTTAGTGGTGATACCTGTTCATCTTTCAGATGTCTCTAGGAAACATCAGCTGACCCTCTCATCCCTGATTTCGGGCCCCCGGGCTGCTCTCGGCACCAGGCACCTCCTCTTTGTGATTATCATTTTTGTTATTATCCACTTACTCCTATGACTGCTTGATTCATGTCTGTTTCCCCATTTAGACCATCAGCTCCACGTGGGCAGGCATGTGTCTGCCCCGTTCACACCGTCTCCCCAACAGCCAGCCAGCACATAGGAAGGAGATACTCAGAAAATATTTGTTGACCTGAGTCGAAAACTTTCCCCTGAGTCCACACTTCACTTTCTAGCTCCCAAATAATCCTTGAGACTTTTCTAATTATCTAAACTTAATTATCTAAACTTCGGCAAAAGGGGCGTCTTGGCCAACTATCTATTAACCTCAGGCGCTGCAGTCAGGGTTCTGCTCCATCTCACCCCTGAAACCACTCTTGCTGAGGGCTCCGATAACCTCCTAATTACCAGCTTCAGTGGGTGTTTTTCCATCCCTGTCTTATTGGAATTCTCGGCAGGGTCTAATATTGTTGATCACCCTAGCCTTCTTGAAACGCTCGGCTCTCTTGGTTTCCATGACAACACCCTCTCCTTGTTTTTAACCCGTCTCTATGACGCCTTTTCCTTCCCAGTCTCATTAATCAGAGCCTCTGACTCAACCACCCTTGAAATGTTAGGGTCTTGAAGACACGATATTGTGAAGATGTCAATTTTCTCCAAATTAAGGTACAAATTCAATGCCTTCCTAATCAAAAATCCCACCAGGGTTTTCTAATGGGAACTTAATAAGCTGATTCTAAAGGTCGTAAGGGAGAGGAGATGGGCAAGAATAGCCCAGATAATTTTGAGAAAGAAAAACAAGTGGTGGGGACACAGTAGGAGGAAAAGGATTGAGTTTTTGCCCTACTAGGTAGCATAGGGTAAAGCAGCAGTGATTAAACAGTGTGGCCGGGAACAGACACATGGATCTATAGAACTGAAGGATTCTTACCATATTCTAGGACGGGCATTTCAAATGATGGGCATTGGTTTCCAGGAGCACGAAGCCCCCATTCCTCAGCTCTTTGAAAGGGGCCCTCCCAAGCAGCCTCCCTCAAGCTGGACCATTTTCTTTCCTTTTCTGATCATCCCTCCTCCCTACCTTCAAAACTTGTCTGATGCAGGTACCATTCCCTTAAGACTTGTTTTTTTTTCTTTTTTCTTGGTTTTCCTATTATAAAAGTAATATATGATCCTGGAGGGTGAGTATATTGTATACTGTGTTCATTAGCTATTCTTATTCTCGCCTGTATTTTTGAAACCTATTATCATAAGAACAGTGATACCTGATCATTACAGAAAATGTGTACAGTGGCTAAAGCACGAAGAACAGAAACATCTCGAGTCCCAGCACCCACAGTCATGTTCTGTGAAAATGCATCTGAAAAACACATCTTTTCTTAGCCTTTTTACGCGTTCGTTTACAATAAATACTTTTATTATGCATATAATTTTGCACCATCCTCTTACACCGATTATATGCTAAGCACTTCTCTGTGTTAGTCAACATTCTTTGTAATTATTATGTTTAATGGCTGCCTAATAATCTATTTAATGAATGAAACATAATTTGGTTAACCATTCCCCCGGGGTTGGAGATTTTGATAGCTTCTTTTTTTTTCCTTTGTATTTTCCCTCTCATAAATAAAGCCACAGTGCAAATCTTTCTGCACTAATCTTTCTTTCCTTTAGATCATTTTCTTGGGATGAGCTTCCTGTAAGTGGAATTCCTGAGCCAAACAGTATGAACCTTTTTGAGGCTCTTCACACATCTTAAACAAATTGCCTTCTAGAATGGTTTTGCCACTTCACAGTCCTGCCAGCTGTGCATAAGAGGTCCCATGCCACTAGGACGGAGCCAGCACTGACAGCCTCTCGTTCTGTAGTGCTCCTTCAATGGGCCCAAAGTGGTATCTCTCCATCCTAATTTACATTTATTTTAGTATGACTAAGTTCAACATTTTCAACTGAATTTGCCTTTTGAACTTCATCTTTCATAAATGGACTCTTGCTGCCTTTTATTGCCCCAACATTTCATTATGAAAATTCTTACTGTTCTGTGAATGTTTTATTAATGAGAATTTTCAACACACAGAACCTAACATTTCCTATAGCCAATTATATTTGTATTTTCCTTTATAATTCTCTCTATGGCTGCGAAGGCTACAATGGCCTCTCTCAATCACAGTTTAGATAATGAATCATTTCTACGTTTTTTTCTAGTTAGTAGTATAATTTTTCCTTTTTGTTTTTTGCATTGAACTCTTTAAATCACCTGACGTTGATTTTGATCGTTAGGACAGAGGGAGGTTAAAATTGCTTTGGGTTTCCTAAATAGAATAAAGATCATTTTGCTGCCCCACTTAGTGACAAATCCTTCCATTGTCCATTAATTTGTGATGCCTCTGCTCTTCTCAGAAGGCACAGTGATATTCTAGGGATCGCCATCTGGATTTTCTATTCTATTCCATTGAGATGTTTTTCTATTTTTGAAAAAAATATTATTTTGTTTTATACTGCAGCATCTGTTCGGGTTAGAAGCCTTGAAATCTCTATTTATTATCAGATCAGTTGCCCAAGCATCCAACCCCCACGTCCAACTTCCTTTTGGGTATCTCATCTTGGGTTTCCCACAACACCACTTGTCCACACATATACATGTTTTTCTAGCTATTTCTTCTCCCTGGAAGTCAAATCGTATCATTGTGCTCCATAGGGGTAAGGCCAGTGGTGGGTACGGTCCTGAAATCTGGAGGCAGGGTCAGGAGATCTGGATTTAGCACTGCCCCTGCCAGTCAGGCACTGTGACTCTGGATGCCTCAGTTTCCTTGTCTGTAACATGGGCTTGCCATAACCAAATGAGGTGGAGAACATCAACATAGCTTCATTCTCCACTCAACAAATGTGTTTGAGGAGCAGGAATACCAGAATGGGAAGAAATGGCCTTCAGGGAGCTTTTAGGAGAATAAGGAAGAGTAAGGACTCTTTCAGCGGAGAGCCTTTCAAAACAGAGGAAAAAGGCAACAACTGAAGAAATGGTTACCACGGCCATGAGGGAAATGAATGGAACGTTGAGGAAGGAAGTGGGGCAGGGATCCTGCCTGGACAGGTGGCCAGAGAGGGCTTCCTCCGAGGGGACATTTAAGCCCAAAAGGCTGAGAGGAGGTAGGGGAGAGCTTTCCTGGGACCAGGGACAAAGTGAGCAAAGCCTCCGAGAGAGGAACTGGAGGAATTCGCTGTAGCCTGAGGATAGTGAGCTGGAGCAGCCACGGGGATTGAAGCGACGGATGGGCAGATCGGGCCTTGCTGGCCTCGAGAAAGGGCGCGGGCAAGTCACTGCGGGCTGCTGATGGGGAGGAAAATGACGTGGTCTCTTTTACTTTTTAAGCATCTGCTTTTACTGCTGTGTGATAAGTGGATAGGTGAGGGGCAAGAAAGAAGCCGTGAGGCCCTTGCAGCCAAGGAGATGGGAGGCGGGAGGTGGCGGGAAGCAGGTGGAGGGGAGGGGCGGAGGTAAGGTTCAGACTGGGGATGATTCTGGAGACGGAACGGCCAGGATTTCCTGGGACTCCATGGGAGGGGTGAGGGCAGGGGAGACTCGAGGCTGACTCGAAGGGCCGGGTTTGGGGAACTGGGTTGAAGCCCGGGTCTTTGGCAGAGAAGGGGAAGGCAGGCGGGGAGAGAAAGTTTTGGGGAGAAGAAGTTAGCATCCTGATTGGCTGTGGCAAGTCTGGGGTGTTGGTGAAGGACATCCGAGTAGAGATGTCAGCCAGGTAGTTGGGCAGGCCAGTCTTAAAAGGGCAGGGCTGGGGTCATTAGTGCCCACCCAGGGTGAGAAGATAGAGAAAGATGGAAAGGGCCAAGATGTGAGTCTTGAGGGAACCCAACACTTAGGTGGTGTGTGGACGAAGCCAAAGAATAGACAGTGAGGGGGTAAGTTAACTGGGGGGTCTTGGTGTCATGAAGGCCAGGGAAAGGTGTTTTCAGGAGGGGGTATCAGCTGGGTCAGTTGCTGCCCCGAGGCCAAGTGATGTAAGGAGAGAAAAGCTGGATCGGGCAATGGGAGTTGTTGAAAAGAACAGGTGGGGATGACACCTGGCCAGTGGGCAATGCCATCACCTGTGAAGAGCTGGGTCCATGTTGGGAGGAGAAGTCCCAGCCCTTCCTCCTGTGCACATCCTCTGAGAGCCTCTCCCAGCATCCAGCCATGGAACTAACCTGGTGACATTTCCAACCCCCAACCCTTCCACCCCCACCTACACTAACAGCTTCTTTTGCCTCTAATCTCACTCCCTCAGAAGTTCTCCCAATGTCTTTTTGGTAAAAAGAAAAAATTCGGAACCTCCATTTCAGACATTTGATTTCAAGCAGAAAATAATCATCCTGCCTCTACCTAGCTCGCTGCCTGTTGCTAAGTACCAAAAGGCACCAAAAAAACGAATAAAGACATGGCCCCAGACATGAGGCAGGATGAAACCACTGCTAATTAGAGCTGTAGTACTACTCAGAGGGCAGAGACAAAGCCTCCAGAAAAACATGGAGATCAGGTTACTTGGTAAAATGTACATGATTTAATTTGCCCCTTTCCACAAACACAACTAATCCCTTCACCTATACACTTAATCCCACTGTTCTGGGACCCCTTTTACCTGTCCCTGCTTTTCAAACTCAGGCTCATACAGCCCTCCTCTCTCCAAATGTCAACTTGAAAGAAACAGCACCTTCTAGAACCTTCTCCCCCCCCCCCCCCCGCCAGGTCCCTCTTTTCCCTCCTGCTTTCTCAGACAGTCTCCAGATCATCCTCCACCCAGCTGGGCTTTGCCTCCTCCCCCAAAGTTGCGGTGGCAGAGGTCTCCAAAGTCCAGGTCCAGGGCGCGCCCTCACCTCCCCCAATGTCTGTGCACCTGGCCCACCAGTGGCTACTCTGTCCTGGAAACTCTTCTTCATTGGCTTCTGAAGCCCATCTTTCCTTATCTTCTCTTTCTTACACTCCACTTCCATGTCCAGACCAGCCCCGTCCAATGTCAGTGTTGTCCAGGGCTTGGTCTTCTCTTTCACTGAGCACCTTTCCCCTCAATCTCATGCATCCCTAATGCTTTGGAGACCTCCTGGGAGCTGATTCTCCAAACTGACTGTCCAGTCCAAGCCTCCTTTGAGCTCTAGACCAACACATCCATCCTTCTCTTTAATGACCACCCTCCCATGTGCAGTGCAGAGCTCTACCCTGAGCTCCAGAACCCGAAAGCCAAACATCTACCAACATCTCAGACATCTCTCAACCCTGTGACCGAAATGAAACTCCTGGTCTGTTTAGAATCACTTGATTACCCTTTTTTAGTTCAAATTCCTAATCCTTCTTCCCCCCAGTTAACCTCATTTGCTGTTTCCTACTTTTTAAAAAATTAATTAATTAATTTTTAATTTAAAAAAGATTTTTTGGGTGGCATTGGGTCTTTGTTGCTGCGTGCGGGCTTTCTCTAGTTGCGGCGAGCGGGGGTCACTCTTTGTTGTGGCGCAGGGGCTTCTCATTGTGGCGGCCTCTCTTGTTGTGGAGCACAGGCTCCAGGCGTGCAGGCTTCAGTAGTTGCGGCTTACGGGCTTAGTTGCTCTGCGGCATGTGGGATCTTCCCAGAGCAGGGATCGAACCGCTGTGCCCTGCATTGGCAGGCGGATTCCCAACCACTGCGCCACCAGGGAAGTCCACCTATTTTGGAGAATGACAACGCTGCTGTGGTAGGAGACACTTGGCAGTCACCTAGAATCTCCTCCTACTTCACCTGAGACATCCCATCGTGAGGCCGGTGGATCTTACCTCCTAACTGTTTCCATCGTCATCACCAGTAGCTTAGTCCAAGCCATCATCTCTCATTTGGTCCACTGCAGTTGCCTGCTAATCGGTCTCCTCAAATCCACCATTCCTTCCAATGATCCAATCTTCACAGAGCAGCCAGAGGGGCCCTTTAAGAATACACACCTTTTTCATGCCCACCTCCTACTTGAAATCATTCAATGGCTCTTCGAGAAAGATCGACTTTGATTTCTCCAGCTTCACCATACACCACGGTCCCTCGCTCTCTGACACTGTTCCTACCCGACAGTCATTTCTCTTTGGTTCTTGCTAACAGAAACCACTCCAGGTGACATAGACTGATCTATGAGAGTCACGAAGGGCAGGTCTATTCCTCTCATCAGTGACTGGCTTCTGAGTGGACATGTGGTGCAAATTTAATCAATAAGAGTTGTTGGTGGTAGAGTCTTCTGGGAAGGGTTTCTTAGTCCTCAAAAAGAAGTATCAATTTAAGGAAGAACCACTTTCTTTCATCCATCTCTGGATGTTGGTACGGTGGATACAATGCCTGGAGTGGCTGCAGCCATCTTGTGACCATGGGGACAGGAGCCCATAAGCAGAGGATGGGAGAACTGAAAGATGGACAGAAACTGGGTCCTTGATGACATTAGAGCTGCCTCCCTTGGGATTCCTCATTATGTGTGATAATAAATCTTTTATAGTTTAACCATTTTTGAGTTGGCTTTTCTGTCACTTGTGTCAAAGTCGTTCTTCCTGATAAGTGCTGCAGCCATGATGGCCTCCGGTTTCTGGAACGTACCACCCTCCTAGCACAGAGCTTCACACATGCTGTATCCTTATATGCAAAGCTCTTCTCATTTCTAGTTAACGTCCACTCCTCTGATCAAATGTTACTTCTCTGATCTAGGATGATTTCTCCATGGCACCTATCAGAGTTTAAAATTAGGGATTTCTTTATTGTCTTGATTAATATCTGGCTTCCTCGCTGGACTGGCAGTTCTATGTGGGGAGAGACAAGGTCTGTCTTTGCTCAGCATTGTGTACCTTCCCACGCATCTGTCCCAGTGCTTAGATGAACCACTGATTCAGTCAAGATTCTGGTAGGGTGGTGCACCCAAAGGATTTAACTGAAATAATTTTAATGAAAGGACTATTCACAAAGTGTGGCAGGATTAAGGGTTCCAAGAGACGACAAAGGACCCAGAGATGAGCAACAGTTGGAAGCCATCAGTACCTCTAGGCCTAAAGAGATGAGAGAAGGGTGTGGGATTTCAGAACCTGGAGAGAAAGCTGTGGCTTTAAGAAAGGGACCCCACCTGTGGCCATGAGTAAAGGATGGTAGTCACTGCCAACCCACAGCCCATAGGAAGGCAGCCAGGAGAACCTCACTCTCCTTCCCCCTCGACTCTCCCACTGGTTCCTCCATTGGTCAAACTCAACTAGAAACCAGAGGGCAGAAAGCATGGGTGGTATAAAGGTTGGTCATCCAGGGCACGGAACAGGATGCAAAAAGAGAATGGCTCTGGAGGGGTCAGTGTAGAGTATCGAGAACAGTCACCAAATGACCCTCTAGCTACTCAGTTCAATGCACCTTTTCCCTTTGTTATCAGTCTTAACCACCCTGCAGAATTTGACAGTGTAGACAACCTCGCCATCAAGTTTTTCAGGATCAGAAAGGGCATCACAGGGAGTCTTCTCCATGGCTTCCTCTCCTCCCTCGAGGCATCTCCAATCATACCCACTTGTTTCCTTTCAGCTGGGTTCAGAAGATGGATCCCAGCTCACAAATCATTCCTCTTTTCATCCTCTCCCTCTCTGCTGATGCCCTTTTTCAAGAAGAGAAAATTCTAGGGCCTCTCATTTTCAAAACTCCTCCATTGATCACTCGCATTTTTCTTGCTGCCACCCAACTCCTCCCCTAGTCATCCAGCCTCAGGAGAGGTCTGCATCTCCTCCACCCATTCACTCCATTGCCCCTGTAAACTAGCTTTTACCCCTTCACCCCCCAAAACAGTACTTGCTGACGTTCATAATAGCCCCCTGATTGCTAAATTCAAAGGGCTTTGCTTCTTATTTTTCTGAGATTTGGGCCATATCAGAGTGTTGATTACTTTCTCCTTGAAACTCTTCACTACCTTGGTTGCCTTGGCAACCCCCTCTCCTAGTTGTTTATCTCATCCCTCAGGTCCTTCCTTCTCTCTCTCCTTTGTCGACCGCCCACGCCTCAGTCAGCCCCTCAAATGTCACCATAATTCACAATTGTGCCCTGGGTCCTCTCCCATTCTCTCCATGACGATATTACTCACTCCTAGAGTTCCTGTTATCCTCTGTCCCTGGGTCAGCCCCTCCAGTCAAATCTCTTCCTGGACTGGGATCCAGCCGCCTGCTGGGGCCCACCTGGCTGTGCCCCCAGCCCAGCTCTACCTGAGACTGAGCCCATTGTTGCCCCCCTCAAACTGCCCCCCATGCTGTGCTTCCCCTCCCAAGCACCTCCCCGCCATCCACTGAGGGCCCCACCCAAGACACATGGGAATCACCGTTGGTTCTTTCATCCCAACAGCCAAAAATCACCATGCATTTCTGACTTTATTTTCTAAAGGTTTTTGGGTTCCGTCCATCCCTCTTGCCGTTGCTCCAGGTCAGGTCTCATCCTATCTTACCTGGACCATAACCAGAGTCTCTTAATTGATCTCCCTACCCAGAGACCGTCACTTGCCAAATCTAGCCTTCACACTGGCTCCCACAGTGATTTTCCCACACCACAAATCCGAACACATCGCTAGTGTAAAAATAGCACCCACTGACTGCAGGATGGTGTCCAAACTCCAGGGCATCCAAGGCCCTGAAGGGTCTGATCTCTGTCCGTTCTGCAATCCACTCTTCTCATTCCATCTTTCTTCTCTAGTTTTCCAGGAACCCCAAATGCCCTGAAGCTCACTCTTGCTACTCCTCACTTCTGGGGCTTAGCTTGTGCTGCTTCCTTTGCTTGGAATGTCCTTCCAGTCCCTTCTACCTTGCTTATTCCTACTCATCTTTAAGAAATCAGACCAGTGGTCACCTGCTCTGGAAAGTTCTGTACATATCTATGTTTCATTATCGCACTAACCATACTGTATTATAATGGTCCACTTACATGCTGTGTAGTAGGACACTATTCTGGATGTTTCTCCGTGTGTTCCCCACCACCCCCACCCCCACTTCCTTGCCTGTCACTGTTTTAATGCGTAACAAACAGGTCCAAACTTTAGTGACCTGAAAACACAATTTATTATTTCTCATGGTTCTGGGTGTTGACAGGGCTCAGCTGGGTGGTTCTTGCTTAAAGTTACTCATGCAGTTACGGTCAGAAGGCAGCTGGGGCTTGAGTCATCGAAGGCTCAACTGGGCTTACTGTGCAAGATGGCTCATTCACACAGCTGGCAGCCGGGGCTGTTGATCGGAGCACTCACATGTGGATTCACCCATAGGGGTTGGACTTCCCACAACATGGCAGCTGGGTTGCAAGAGGGAATGTCCCAAGACCAAGTGTTTCAGGAGGCCTGTGCGGAAGCTACAAGGCTCCCAATGACCTAGTTTCCCAAGTCCCAGAACGTCTTTCCTGTTATTGGCCCTATGTTCTATTGGCCAAGTAAACACTAAGGGCAGCCCAGATTCACAGGGAGGGAAAGGATAGAGACTCTACCTCTTGATGTGAGGAGTAGTATGTGCATACAGGGAGGGCAGGAATTGATGGTGGCCATCTTTGGAGACTAGCTACCATGGTCACTCTCTCCCCATTCAGTCAGAGCTTTGGGGGAGGATTTGGGTTGTTACAGCATGAAGGCAATGAGAAAGACAGTCAGTGATTTCAAATAGTCTCTTGAAACCTACAACAGAGACACCGTGTCTGGTTGTGGTCACTGATCTTTTGTAAAGACAAAAGAACCCAAGAGACTCAGAACTTGAAACCGATGCGATGAACAGTAAATGGGGAGAATGCAGAAGCTGTCTTTCTGCCTGTAAGGGATAAAATTTGACCAGCTAGAGGGAGGAGGGGAATCACACGGAGACAGAACTAACAGTCGATGCTAGATCTCCAAAAAGAAATTTGGGGCTGTCCCAGAGTAGAAGGGGATATCGCCTGGTTCCTCATGGTGTTTGCCAGGAGACCAACACCTCCTAGCAAGGGCTGGAGAGGCTGACAGCCCTGATGGGAGCAGGTGTTTGACAGATGGGCCTGGGGGTGTCCTCCACAGTCCTCTGTGTCCCTGTAGCAAGGTGATCACGATGAGGGTATAGGGTAGAGCGTGAGTGTAGCTGGTGGACCTGGAAATGCTTTGTGGTCAGGGCAAGTGTTCGGTGGGGACGTCTTGGTTCAGTGGATGGCAGTAGATAGAGCCTGGGATCCAGAATCAGATGTACACCCTGGGGCCAGGGCAAATTAGGAGAGCCCAGAACATGGACCACCCTCAAGGAGAAGGGAAGCAGCAGTGGAAAGTGGAGAAGCTGGAAGTGGACCAAGAATCTACTTAAGAGAGACTCAGGGAACGTCCAGATGTGACTGCATTTACCTCAAACCGACTAAGTTTGTGCTACTGAACAGAAAAGGAGCAGGGGTAAGAGTGACCTTGAGTCACGGAGAAATAAAGAAACTGTATTTTGGCAATACAGTTGTATCTGTTTGTGGCTGTTTCTGGGCCAGCAAACTGGGGCCATCTTCAACTTTTCATCTTCTCTCATCTCTCGTGCTTGGTTGGCCCCGGGGCTCCTATTTCTACTTCTAATCGTCTCTTCAATCCACCTCCTTGCCACCGGCCGCGTTGTTTAGCTCAGCACTGCATCCCTTCTCACCTGGACAGCTGTGGCGGCCTCTTAGATATTCTCCCTGCCTCCAGGCTTGTGGGGGACCCCTTCAAACCCTTTTCTGCAGGCAGCCAGAGGGGTGACAGGACTTATTGTTTTCTTTACCTAAACCAATGCAAACTCTCCTGGAAAATCATTTTGCTGTCCCGTTTTGAACAAAGTTCACCTTCTTATTACATTACCCACCTTATTGGCCATCACTGATTGCCTCTTAACCAAATTCCTGCATTCTCACCTCGGGCTATTTTGGTCACGAACCTGAGGGATGGAAAACAGCGGTAGCCATGAATGCCAGCATGTGGAGAGGCAGGTCTGGGAGGGTGGGGCTGGCATGCGGCGAGACATGGAGACATGGAGATGGGAGAGGAAGGGTCTGACAGTCAAATCTCTGGCTTCAGGGGACTTGGACGCCCAACTAGCCTGCCTATGGTTTGGCTACAGAAGCCAATCAAGTTCTGTTTCTGTCTGAGCTGGTGTGAGGTTTTTTTCACTGGCAAAGAAACATGACTAAATGAAAACGTGATCACATCGGTCTCTGCTTAAGCACGTTCACTGGTTCCTCACTACCCTTGGGATAAAAGCCCAAATTCCTCGGCATGACACACAGGTCACTGCTCTCCCTCGTGTTGCATCCAGGCCCCAAACCTGTGTGCCCCACACATGCTGGACTCATTTCTGTCCTTGGTGTATCCCACGGAGGTTGCTGGCCTCATGGGGACCAGGTAAGAGAGGAGATCCACGCCTCCCCTGCCTGCTCCCCTCGCCTCCCCGCAATCTCGCAGCTCTCAAGTCTTTTGAATCCAAGTCTTTATCTAGGATTTCACCTGGGCAGTCTCTTCTAAACTCTGGGCCCTTCCTTTTCCTATATCAAAACTTACCTCTCTCGGGCTTCCCTGGTGGCGCAGTGGTTGAGAGCCCGCCTGCCAATGCAGGGGATGTGGGATCGAGCCCTGGTCCGGAAAGACCCCACGTGCTGCGGAGCAGCTGGGCCCGTGCGCCACAGCTGCTGAACCTGTGCTCTGGAGCCCCTGAGCTGCAACTACTGAGCCCATGCACCACAGCTACTGAAGCCCGCGTGCCTAGAGCCCGTGCTCCGCAACAAGAGAAGCCACCGCAATGAGAGGCCCGCCCACTGCAACAAAAAGTAGCTCAGGCTCGCTGCAACTAGAGAAAGCCCGTGAGCAGCAACGAAGACCCAATGCAGCCAAAAATAAATTTATTAATAAAAAAACCAACAAAACCCCACAAAACTTACCTCTCTCATGTTTTATCTCCTAAGAACTTGGGTCTTTGCATTTTTTTAATTGCAAAAATAATTTGTGGACATCTTAGAAAATTGCTAAGTACCCAAAGCACCCAGAGGCAACCACTGTTCACATCTTGAAACACTTCTTATCAGAACTGTTTTAAAACAAGTCTTCTGTTTCTTTCCATGTAATACATACACATTGTTAAAAAAAAAAAATTCCAAGAGGATAGAAGAGCAGCCTTCTCTGCCTTCTCCCCATCCCCAAACTCTCACCCCAGAGTATGTGATCTGTTCCTTGAGGTCACCTCTCAGCTCTAAGAAACAATTAGATCCCTTGCATTAGGAAGGATGCTTTCACCAGCATCTAACAAAACACCCGAGAGTGGCTTAAACAGTAAGGCCATTTTATTTATTGCAGAGAAAGTCCAGAAGTCGGTGGGGCCACGTGTCCGAACTGAGTCAGCACACAGTTGCAACTCCTGGCCTTCCCCTCCTGGTCACAAGATGGCTGTCAGAGCTCCAAGTATCACGTTTTTACCCAACAGCACCTAGGCAGAAAGGAAGGGGCAGGACCAATAAAGCTCTCCAGATGCATCCCTTTAACCAGGGAGGAAAGTGCTTCCTTGAAGCTGCCTGACAATATTCACAAGATCCTAGTCAAAATCGGGTCATGAGAGTTTTCTGACCTGCATCTACGATACCCTATTTCTAAACAGTTCGTAAGACCCACTGATGTCCCATGTGGTAGATTAGGCTTTGGGTCACTTGGAAACTACTCCCCACCATCCCTGCTTCTCCCACCACAGTTGTCAAGTACCTCTGTTGGTTTTTAATTTTAAGAAACCTACTTGCCCCTTCACTCCTGACTCCACTGTGTGTCCACAGACGCTCCTGTGCCTCCCATTACCGTCCCTGTCAGTCCTCTGACCCCTTCCCTCCACTGCTATCTCCCAGCTTCTACATCTTTACTTTCACATCTGCCTATGGTTCGGCTACAGAAGGTCACTGGTCATCACATCGTGATGGGTGATAATACTGACATTCTGTTCTGTAACCATAATAAAATCCAGGTCAATACAAAAATTGAGTATCAATGAAAAGTGAAAAGGAAAAGATAAAATTCTCATTACTTGAGACAACTATACCATGTAACTTCCTGTGGGTACCTACCTATGTATTTACACATTTTTAGAAAGTCTAGAAAAGTGTACATTGGGCCCATTACAGTAGCAACCTCTGGGTAAGAAGGAAATGGGATGGCAGTGGGTGCCCAAAAGGGACTTTAGGTTCATCTGCAATGTTCTATTTCTCAAAAAGGAGAATATATTCATGTTGCGCTCATGTCATTAAACTTTCTCTGAAAAAATTCCCATTCCTTTCCAGCCAATTATGGCAGCTCTGTGTTTGGCAGTGCTTGCACGTCTGTGTCCAGGAAGGAAGAACGTTTACTTTGTGTGTGTCTATGAATGAAGTACAGTGATTACTGGATTAAAAAAAAAATGTAGCAAGCAAAAGCAAAACAAAACAGGGGGTGCAGAGAGAACTCATTCACAACAACAATAAAAACTATAGGAATAAACCCATCAGGAAATTGGTAGGTTCGTTATGGAGAAAACCATAAAATAGGACTAAAGGCTGCCCTTTAGATGATCAGAATGAGTGTAGGGCTATACTGTGTTCATGGATTGAAAGACTCAGGATTGTACTGATGTTGATTTTCCCCAAATTAATCTTTAAATTCACAGAACCTGACAAGCAGGTTTTAAAATTCATGTGGAGGAGTTAACGTGCAGTAATTGTTAGCTGAGTTAATTGAACAGGAAGCACAGTGAAATGGAACATTTTACTTAACAGATATCAAAAGGTGGTCTCAAGTTAGAGTGGATAAAACAGTCTGATGCAGACAGAAATATATAGACTGGTGAAAGAGAACCAGCGCCTCAGACCTACCTAGACATGGCAATTCAGTATATGAGGGAGTTTCACTTCAGATCAGTGGAGAGAGAAGGAACTAGACAGTCCGTCATGTTGCAATAATTAGCTGTATGTTTGCAGAAAGGTTAGATCATATCTCATTTCAATCATAAACATACATTCCAGCTGCATTAAAGACCCAAATAGGGCTTCCCTGGTGGCGCAGTGGTTGAGAGTCCGCCTGCCGATGCAGGGGACACGGGTTCACGCCCCGGCCCGGGAAGATCCCACATGCCGCGGAGGGGCTGGGTCCGTGAGCCATGGCCGCTAAGCCTGCGCGCCCGGAGCCTGTGCTCCGCAACGGGAGAGGCCACAACAGTGAGGGGCCTGCATACCCCCCTACACAAAAAAGACCCAAATAAAAACAAAATTACTAGAAAGGAATACAGAGTATACCTAAACCTTAGGAGTAAGAAAGGCCTAAACATGATATATAAATACAAGGAATAAAGGAAAAGATGGATAAATTTGATTATGTCAAAATTGATAACTTCTGTCTAACAAAAGCCCCTACAAAATTTGAAGGCAACAGACAAGCTGGAAGAAAACATTTGCCATATATATATATATATATATATATATACATATATACACACACACACACACACACAAAAGATCAATATCCAGATTACATTAGGAAACTCAAAAATCAATAAGATAAAGACAAACAACCTAATTTTTTAAATGAGCAAAAATAAACAGATCATTCAGAAAAGAGAAAATACAAATGCCTAAAACACATGAAAATCTCACTAGCAAACAGGTATGTATAAACTTTAAAAAATTATTCAATTTTTCACCCAGCAAATTGGCAAACATTTAAAACAATCACTTATGGTGTGGGGAGTCCTCCCATATCCTCTGGCTAGAAGTTTAAATGGTACAGAAATTATGGAGGACACTTTGGTAACGTCTAAAACTAAAAATGTGGAAACCCTGAGAACACAAATTCCACTTCTCAATCACCACCCTAGAGAAACATTACAGAAGAGGCAGGTGTAAGGCCGTTTTCTGTGGCGCTGCTTATGATGGAGGAAAGAAAAGGATGCAACTAAATGTCCATGGATCTTAGGAAGGAAAAATGTAGCACATTCATGGGAATGAATATAACACAGCTACTAAAAGGAACTGGCAAGAGCTATTTATATCAGCATATCTTAGAAATATAAGATGGAGTGAAAAAACACAGCTTACAGTAAAATCTCTATAGAGTGGGATGATTCATTCAAAATGCCTCCATTGATACTTACATTTCTATGGAAGGAGACACATAAAACTGCGGGTGAGGGAGGGAAACTAGGATTTCAGAGGGTGGCCAAAGGAAACTTTAGTTACACTCATATTGTCCTGCTTTCAAAAGGAAAATGTATTCATGCTTTACTTCGTTAATTAAAGTATAATCTGAAAATACTCTAATTTGTTTTCAGCCAATTACACCGGCTCTGTGTGTTTGGTGGTGCTTGCATATTTGTGCCCCCGGAGGAAGAATGTTCACTTTGCGTGTGTGTCTGCAAGTCAAGCCCACTGATTGGTAAACAGGTTGAAATGAAATATGGGAAAACAAGGGCCAAACAAATAAAGGGAGAGGAGACCCTATTCACAGTTGACAGCAAAACCTGTAATAAACCTAGGAATAAATTTATCAAGAAATATGCAAGACTTTAGAGAAAACCATAAAACTTCCCTGAAAGACATGAGAGTGACCGGAACTGAGAGATAATAGCAATAAGCATTGGCAGAAGACTCAAATATGATAAAGGTGCCAATTTTCTTCAAACTTACCTAAAACTCAATGTGATCCCAATTAAAATCCCAGCAGAATTTTTCCTGAGACTCGACAGGCTATTTTAAAATTCATGTGGTGGGACAAATATGCAAGGACGATCAAGGCAATTTTACAAAAACAACAGAGAGGTTGGGATTTGTTCTGCCAGTTAGCAAAGCATATTATCAAGCTCAGGAGTAGACAAATAGATCAGTGGACCAGAAAGAGCTCTGACATAGACCCGCATTGGAATTTAGTGTCAGGCAGAGAGGCAGTTTTAAATCAGTGGAGAAATGATATATTATTCCATAAATGGTGTTGGGGGGAATGGGGAGGAATTAAAGTTAGATCCTAAGATTTGTACATGTGGAATTTATTTTTTGTATATAGTATAAGGGCTTAAATATGTATGTATACAGAAACTATAAATTTTAGAGAAGGAAATACAGTAAATACTTATGACCTTGATACAGGGAATACTTTCTTAAATAAGACTGTAAAAATGGCCTAAAAGTAAGATTGACAAATTTGATCGTATCAAAGTTAAAATTTCTCTAAGACAAAAAGATACTACACAGTTAAATGACACAAATCACAATGTAGAAAACATCTGCAATATACATGACAAAGTATTAATATTCAAATAAAGAACCCTTAAAAATCAATAGCAAAAAGACAAAAAAAAACCTAAAAAAAAAAAAAAAAAAAAGAAACAGGCAAAGGATATGCACAAGCAATCCAGAGGAGGAAATGAAAATGGACAGTAAACACATGAAGACTTCAGTCTTGCAGGTAATTCAGAAAAATGCCAACTAAAGCAAGATACTATTTCTCACTCATCAGACTGGTTAAAAATGGAAAACTTGGACGTGGTCTGGGGAAATGGACACACACACACTGCTAGCAGGAGATAACATTAGAAGGCAATTTGGAGAACACTTCAGGAATTTCTATTAGAATTTAAGATATGAATACCTTATGACCCATCAGTTCCATTTCTAAGTATCTATCCCAGAGAAATATTTGTACATGTGCAAAATGAACAATTATAAGATGCTCTTACAGGTTTGTCTTAATGGAACGACACTGGAAACATTTTAATAGTCAATCAATAGGAAACAAGAAAATCAAACATGTGTAATCCTAAGGCCGCCAGTCGCCAGCTGCAAGGAACACTGCGGCAGAGCACGTCGGCTACACCAGGAGTCCCACAGGGCGCACTAGCTGAGAGCAACACCTCCAGCTGGTACACATCATGTCTGTGCAAACAAACACACGAAAAGAGAACAGAAGATGTGTTTCAATGGGCATCGGAAAACATTTTGGATGAACAGCAAAAGCCTAAGAGAGCTACCTCGGGAGGGGGAGAGGGATCTAGGGGCGGGGGGCTGTTCAGTAGAGACTTCTTTATCTGTAATACTCTAATTTAAAGGAAAATGTATTCATGTATTACTTGTATAATTAAATTTTAATTCAAAAATTCTAATTCATTTCCAGCCAATTAGTTCTACTTTATATGTGTGCTGTGCTCTCATTTGTGTGCCCAGGGACAAAGCACATTTACTCCGAGTGTGTGTCTGCGAATGAAGCATCGTGATTAGTAAATTGATTAAAATTTGGAAAGCAAAAAGCAAAAAGCAAAACCTTTTACACTCACAAAAGGAGCAACACTGATAAGGTACTCAGGAATAAACCTAATAAGAAATGTGAAAAACCTTTATGACAAAAGCAACCAACCTTTATTAAAAGACATTAAAAATCAAACCAAACACATAAGACTTTGATTAAATGGAGACAGATACCATGTTCACGGATGGGAAGAACTGATATCCTAAAGATGTTATTTCTCCCTTCAATGAGATCCCACACAAAATTCCCACAGGATTTTTTTCATGGAACTTTGACAAGCTGATTCTAAAGTGTATATGAAAAAGTAACTGTGCAATACGACCAAGGTAATTTTAAAAAAGAATAAAGGGCAAGGAAGGGAGGGGTGCTTAACTTACTGGGTAGTAAGATAAAGCTTTTGCTCATTAAAATCTGGTATTGGCCCAGAAGTAGACAAACAGATCAACAGACCTGAACAGAGTGTAGACATAGGGAACTGGGAGAAAAGATAGTGTTGGGACAATAAATGGTGCTTAGCCAACTGGTTATCCATTTGGAAAAAGATCAAATTAGATCTCTGTGTCACACCATACACGGAAATCCGTTTCAGATGGGTTAAAGAAAAACATTAAAAAAGAAATACAGAGGGCTTCAATGTAAATACAGAATGTATGTATCATTCACGTGGGGGGAGGTTTCTTAGACAAGAGTGCTACCTGCCCTAGTGCTAGTGCTGCAGATGCTATCACCGCAGTTTGATATGATGCTTTAATATCCTGTTTCCAGTCGGACCGTACCTCCAACCTTCCGCACGTGCCTGCGGAGCGTCTCCACCTGGACCTCACAGACCCCTCTTCTTCTTCCTCTCAGCTCAACCTGGTCCTGGGAAGAAGGACTGTGATCCTGGATGGACTGAGGTTGAATCCAGCTCCTGCTACTTGTGCTCTATGTCAGAAAGGCACTTGCTTCTCCAGTTTCTGTTCCCTCCTCTATGATGTAGGGTGATGCTCTGTTGCTTGTGGGGGAAGGGGAAGTTCACATGAGATGATGAATGTGAACATGCATAAATGGCACAGAGCTTATAAGGATGAGGAGAGCCGACTTCTTTACTTTTTCTCCACCTACCTCAGATTTTTCATTCCAAGGCAGATAATATTGATTCAGCACCCAGGGAGCTTACTGCATGTTGCTAGGTGCTGAGAAACACAAAAAAGAAGAAGACAGGATCCCAGCCATGAGACAGGATAAAAATGGTGCTAATTAGAGCTGTAGTTGGTACATAGGTCAGATAAAAGCTCCCAAAAGAACATGGAGATCAAGTTACCCTCTAAAAGGTAAATAATTAAATTTTGCCCCATTCAGTCAAATACACATTATTGCCCCAAACTAATTTATCCATCACCACACTTGAACCCAACCCCTGTGGGAACCCATTTCACTAATTGTCTCCATCCTCAATCACTCCATTGCTCTGGCTCCGTCCCCTCAGAATATTCATATGCCAGCACTGCTCTTTCCTTGAAGACTAAAATTCAATTAAAGGGCCTAGACTTTGCTGCCTCTCTCCTTCCTCTCCTTAATCACCCCCCCCCCACAAAAGCGGCCTCCGTTAAGGTCCCCAGAGGCCTCCCATGGGCCCTGGGGGTGGCAATCAGCAGGGACCCCAGGCTGCCCAATTCCAGGGGCACTATGGTGATTGTGCAGTTGCACATTGGAGGGGCTTGTCGATGTGCCCTTGACCCCTGACCTTTCTGCACATACCCACTGATGACCACTCCATCTTTCTGGGGAAAGACCTCTCTGGCCCTTTCTTTTCTGTACCTTAGGAGGGTCGTTCTTTCCTTTTACAGGCCCCAGTCGTTGGTGCCTGGCCTCTTCTTCCTCAGCCTCCCTCATCCCCTCAGAATGTTCCAGAAACCTGATACCACTTCAATTGACATTTCCACTCAGGACCCCTCAGGAGTTCTGAACCGGTCTCAGAGACTCTGTGTTCCAGGTCCATGCATTCAGCCACCTCCTCCCCACGTCCCAGCTTGGGTGCCTCAGCTGTCTACCACCAGACTTGGGGTCTGCCTCACAGGCCTAGTTTCTTTGTAGAAAAGCACTGCCACGCCACCAGTAAGGCAAGCCAGAAGCTCAGGGGACTTCTGGAATACCTCCTCCTCTCCCTCCCCCTCTTCAATCCATCCAGCACCAAGACTGACCAGAATGTGTTGTGTCCAGACAGAAGCTTCCTACCTGGTCTCCCTAAGTGATTCCTCTAATGACTTCTCCATGGACCAGCCAGAGTCTCAGATCACAGGAAATACTAGGGCAGGCCTCAGGCACGTGTCCCTCACTCTCATGATGGACACAGGAGCTCAGCCCTGGCCTCTAAAGCTCTGCCCAGCCAGCACTGCCTGCCTCTCTGGTCTCACAGCACCTTGCTTTGCACACACTGTTCCCTCTGCCCCGAATGCTCTTCTCCAATTTGTTCTGTCCAGTTAACTCTGTCTCCTTAACTTGGTTCAAGTGTCACCTCCTCAGGGAAGCCTCCTGGAGTTGGCCTAGGGCAGGTCCCCTTGTTGTGCACCCTCCAGCACTTGGCACTTTTCTTTTGGAGTGCCTGTCAAAAGTTATACATTTATGTGTGTGATTATCTGATTCACGTCTTTCTCCCCTACTGCCATACAAGCTCCATGAGAACAGGAAATCTGCCTATTTTAACTCATTCACCACAGAATCCACAGTGCTAGGCACAATGCCAGGCACAAAATAGGTGGTAAACTAGAATATGTAGAATGAATAAACTTTTGTCGTCACTAAACAACACGTCACATTTGGGCGTTGACATCTGCCTATGAACTTGCTCCTGCCTTTCCTACACTCAACTTTCCCACCCCTGTCCTTCACATCTCCAAGTCTTCTTTCCAGATTCCTCAAAGGACTCTTGGCGACAGATTCACCTCTCCCTCACATCTCAACATTATTTAAGCCTATGCCCCATCACTCCTCCAAAATGCTCTTATTAAGGTCATCAAAAGCTTACTCATCATCAAATCTAAAGAAAATATCCTGTCTTTATCTTACTGGAATTCTCTGCTGCATTTGACAGCGTTGATTACTTTCTCCTTGAAACTCTTCACTACCTTGGTTTCCATGGCAACCACTCTTCTGGTTGGTTGTCGCCCATCTCAGGCCTTTCCTTTTCTTTCTCCTTTGTCGCCTACCCACACCTTGATTGGTTCTTCAAATGTCACTGTAACTCATGATTCTGCCCTGGGCCCTGCCCCATTCTCTGGTGATCTCACTCATTCTCTGGGCTCCCATTACTCAAGCAGTCAGGGGAGTACTTCCTGGGCCCTGGGCCAGTACTTCCAGTAGAGTCTCTTCCTGAGCCCCAGACCCTTGATCCAAGTGCCTGCTGGGCTCCACTTGGCTATGACCCCGACCCCTTGGCTGTATCTGAGACCACTGTCTTGCCCCTCACACTGGCTCCCCATGCTGTGGTCCCCTTCCCAGAGGTCTCTCCACCATCAAGACCCCAGAGACACATGGGAGTCTTTGTCTTCACCCTCTCTCTCCCCCTAATAGCTAATGATCCATCATTTCTGGTTCTTATCTCCAAGTTTTGGATCTATTTCCATATCCACTGGTCTAGTTCAGGCCTCTCCCTCTCTTAATCTGGACCCTGGCCTCCTAACAGGTCTCCCTGCCTCTGCCTGGTTACTTCCTATAATGGATGTCTGGCGGGGGGGGGGGGGGGTGGCGTTGGGCTTTCTAGCATCCCTTATTCCACCCTAACAACGCTTGTTTAGGGAGATTTCCTGTTCCCTATTTTACGTGGCTGTGGTGGGACATGGGATGCTCTCTCACACAGAAGCCACAGAGGCCTCTCCTTCAGGTCTTGCCTCTCACCACCCGAGTCCTATCAGAGGATGGAATGAGGCCCGAGCTCAGCCAGTTAGACCAAGGCTCCCTCTTGATTTTGGAAAAAATAGAATTCCTCAATGTCTAGGAGATACCACCAGGTAGTGGTGGTGAAGACCCTGAATGAAGCATTCAAGATTGTGCCCTATCCCCACCGACTTCAATGCCCATCATTCCTTCCCTCTATCCTGCCTCTCCGGGCCTCAGCTTCCTAACCTGTGAAATGGGACTAACGGTAGCTGTCTGCCTCACTAGGGGAAGAAAAGTGGGTTTGCCATGACCAGATGAGACAATGGTCACAACCTCACCATAAAAACTATAAAGAGCTGTGCCCACACCAGAGTGCAGAGTGCATTTCCTGAGACCCAGACAGCCTCACATACAGACAGCTTGACTCTTATTTCCCTGTTTGTTAATTCCTTGGTATTTGTCACAAAATCTTTGTGGTTAAAAAATTCTGAACCTCCATTTCAGACATTTGATTTCAAGCAGAAAACAATTATTCTGTCTCTACCTAGCTCGTTGCCTGTTGCTAGGTACCAAAAGGTACAAAAATGAATAAGACACAGCCCCAGACATCAGGCAGGATGAAACTACTGCTAATTAGAGCTGTAGTCAGTACTGGGAGGGCATAAAAACAACCTCCAGAAAAACACAGAGATCAGGTTACTTGGTAAAATGTACATGATTTAATTTTTCCCCTTTCCACGAACACAACTAATCCCTTCACCTATACACTTAATCCCACTGCTCCCGGGGCCCCGTTCATTACCTGTCCCTGCTCTTCTGTCCTCGCATAGCCCTCCTCCCTCCAAATGTCAGTGTGTAAGAAACAGCACCTTCTAGAAACTTCTGTCCTCTCAGGTCTCCCTTTTCCCTCCTGCTTTCTCAGCCAGTCTCCAGATCACCCCCACCCAGTTGGGCTTCTCCCCCTCCCCCAGAGTTGCTATGGCAGGGGTCCCCAAAGACCAGGTCCACGGGATGCTCTCACCTGCCCTGACTTCTGTGCATCTGGCACATAAATGGCCACCCTGACCTCTGGAAACTCTCTCCTCCCTGGGCTTCTAGGGCCCCCACTTTTTCGGTCCTCTCCTCTGGCCACTGCTTCTCAGTCTCCGCAGCAGCATCCTCTTCCTGCATCCATCCCTGAAGTGTCAGTCACAGCTCAGAGCCTGGCCCTGCTCCATGAACTCTGCACCTTCTCCTAGTTCTCCATCTGCCCCCTAGGGAGATGTCCACACTTCCTCTGTGAGCTCCAAACTGGCATGTAGACTTTCTTACTTGACAACAGCTCTAGTCAGGGTCACCGATAGCCATTATTCCTCCTTACCACCCATGCCCTTTGATCTTGCCTAAAGAGGACTTTAGGTAACAGCCCTTTCAACCTCTTTTCCATCATGTCTATCCTTGTTTCCTCTCAGCCCAGCCCAGAATTTCGTCCTGACTCAAATCATAGCCCTAGCAGCTTCTCCCCCATATTCCAAACTCCCCAGGACAGGTGCCATGCTGCCTGCTTTCCCTCCCCCTTTCACTTTCCTCTGCCCACCTTGTGGGGGCTTCTGACCCATCTCTCACAGGAACTGCCCCTGTGAGGATCTGGGCCCTAACTGCTCCATCCAGCGGGCCCTCAGTCCTTATTACTGCCCCTGTGAGGATCTGGGCCCTAACTGCTCCATCCAGCGGGCCCTCAGTCCTTACTACTGCC